>NC_056729.1:474367140-474709640 GCF_019279795.1 Protopterus annectens
CATTTGTTTTAACAACATTTTAACATTAATACAGTGCTATAAAGCCACTCTGTGCATCAGCACCATGTTAGTCTGTTCCTGCATCACTGTTACACATTACAGGTGGTGGCACAGGTGTCATCATATGCACAGGGTATGGTGTTTCTATTCCAGAGCCTGTCATTGAGCCATCCAATCAACATGTAAGTATGTGTGTGTGTGTGTGTGTGTGTGGGACAACAGTGTTTGCATGGTCCAATGTTGATGCAATGTGTGTGTATGTGTTAGCCCTAGCTGTTTGTTTCATGTGTGTGTGACTGCATGTACACATTTTCAGCATGTGTCAGCCATATACAGGAGGTTGTGGGACAGTCACAGACCGTACCTGCCAGGCTGTACAGATCGCCATTGGCCATGGACACCCCTCCATGCATTCAACAATATTCCAGTCATGCACCTGTCAATGTATACACATACATTCTTGGGATCTGTAACACAACCTGTGGATAAACGGAAGTCAGTAATGTTAACCTGATTTGCATAGTATTGTCAGTTAATACATAGTTATTTGAGCCATACTCATCCTCCAAAGTAATAACCACTGCTGACTGTTGCTGAGATGTGCACGACTGTTTAAAGGTGCTGTACTATCATTGTTTTCAATGTCCCTTGTAATACCCAGCAACAAAATAACTGGTCACTACACAACTATAACCCAGGATCACAACAGCACACAATATGTGCAGTATCACAGAGCCATAGCAGATTTACATACATCAAAGGTAATCGCGTACAGATAATGCAGCACATTCAATAGTGCTAATATCCACATACATATCTATATCTATCTACATTACATATATATATATATATATATATATATATATATATATATATATATATATATATACACACACACACACACACACACACACACACACACACACACACACACTTGGCAGGGTTGGGATCAGAACACAGACCTAACTACCTTATCACACTACAGCATTACGCATGTACAAAATGCGCTACCATGATTACTAGATCACGGCATTCACACAGGCATACGTCTAGCTTGATCAAAGGCAAAGACGCTGTATGGATTCTATGGAGAGTGAATAGTGTAAAAGCAATGTACTCTTGTCATGCAGCAGGAAACTCACACACACACATACACACACACACGTGGCAGGATTGGGATTAGAGCACAGACCTAACTACCTTATCACACTACAGCATTATGCATTTACAGAAAGCGCTACCGAGATTACTCAGCACAGCACCCCCAGAGGCATACTTCTAGGTGGGTGATATAATCCGCAAAGGGAAAGAAGCCGATAGGTAATGTATGTGGTGTGAGGCGTCTAAAAGCATTACTGTGTCCCCAGGCAGCTGGACACACACACACACACACACACACACACACACACACACACACACACACACACACACAAAGAGGCACACACTTGGCAGGGCTGGGAATCGAACATACACCTAACTACCTTATCACACTACAGTAATACGCATTTACAGAACGTGCTACCGAGATTACTCAACACAGCACTCCCAGAGGCATACTTCTAGGTGGGTGACATCATCCGCAAAGGCAAGGACGCCGATAGGGAATGTATAGAGAGTGAGCAGTCTGAAAGCATATTACTGCCCCAAGGTAGACGTAGACAAACACACGGCAGTGGTGGGATCGGGGATACTAAATATCTACGGAGTACTACAACACCACTACATAGATACAGGACGTGCCACAGACAGTACACCCTGCAAGACAGTCAACCAGTTTGTTCAATGTAGGCATCCATCGTGACGTTGAAAATGGACATCTGTTGTCTGGATGTCCACCATCGTTATACAGGATATCAATGGCCATGCCCATACACAGAGGCACATCACCGACACAAGGTGTCACTGGCCATGCCCACACGCTTAGTATCACACGTCCGCTTGGAATGTACTGTGTGTCCATCTACGCAATGGCGTACTGGGCATGCTCACACACTTAGCAGTTGCAAAGGGCCGTCTTGCATGCACACGGATTCTAAACACGTAAGGGCGCAGTTTGGAATGTAGTGTGTGTCCAACTACACAACGGCGTACTGGGCATGCTCACACACTTAGCAGTTGCAAAGGGCTGTCTTGCATGCACACGGATTCTAAACACGTAAGGGTGCAGTTTGGAATGTACTGTGTGTCCAACTACACAACGGCGTACTGGGCATGCCGTCTTGCATGCACACGGATACTAAACACGGAAGGGCACAGTATGGTATTACTGGCCCCACGTACATGAAGGCCACTCACATGTATTGACCAGTACACACTCAGGAGCCATCACAGATGTCTCAGGTGCAGATCACAGAGGTACACACCGCAGTCTATGATGTAGCCCTCAGACATCACCATGTCGTTACACCAGCAATACACAGCCATACATCAACGCAACACCGTGTGACTCATGACCAGTGGACTGTACATAGGTGTACAGCAACTGTGCAGACTACACATGTACCGACAGGGTTCCATCATGTGTTATGCATTGCAATGATATCACTGTACATAACCAGGTCGGCTTTACACATACCAGGGGCCGTGGGTCTTATACAGCTGTGACAGATGACTGTCGCTGTACACCAACGAGCACACATGTTTGGATAGGTCATACATGTAATTGCAGTGGATATGTGCATGGACCACACACACAACACATATGTACATAGCATAGCTTTTGCTGTCCTCCATGCAGGCAAGTGGCTACAGCAATCATACGCACACAAATGGAAGGTGGGTCCATGGCTGTTGAATGCCAACAGTACATGAGGTAGCAATGTTGACCGAAGACACATCCCCTCTGTACTAGTTACCCATGACACCCATCCTATCATATAACAGTCCATGTGTTATGTATGTCAACACACATGTCCACCAATTGCAATGCATACAAACATGGCTACATGACAGGCATGTAGGACCAACACACATGTACAAACTGTAGTGTGCATGCAGCTACCATGCATGTGCAGTAGCTGATGTAAGTAACTCATCTGTGCCCAACTACAACATGCAGTTGCAATGCAGCCCCATCATTGACACCTGTACATGGTGACTTACTGACAGTATGGTAGAATGTACATCAGATATGGATGGATGTGTGTACATAAAGTGGTGATCCACCAGTGTAGATGGATGTTCGCCGGGGATGGCTCACAGGTGTGCTACACGCCATCCTACCATTACATGTGCAAACAGTACGCTATGTTACTGTTACTTGACAGTGAAAACATAAAACCGACACAGTGGTCGGGTGTTACCGACTGTATGTCACTTGACACCTGTAACACTTACATCCTCCCGTGTGCATATAGCAGCACAATTGCCGGACATAGCGTTGGTACATATAATGTGGCCAATACTGCTGCATGTCTGTCAGACGTATCATCATATAGCAGGTGTATCATTCACAGTACTGCCATGTGTGTTTGCATGTGTGACCATATATGCAACATATGGTGGGGAATACATCCCAATTGTTACACACCCATGTACACTGTTGTAGACATCTGTACATACTGCAGTGTGGAAAGCATGACGTAGGCAGGTGTGGTGTGTGTATCACACACATCAGCTATCCGTATATGTATGACAGTTGTGGTCTCCACAGTGTGTGTGTGTGTGTGTGTGTGTGTGTGTGTGTGTGTGTGTATGTATGTATGTATGGCTGTCTGGTGCATGGAGTGAGGGTGTATGCTACCATACAGAACACACACAGGATCCCTAACCCCTCATGGTGATACAGTCTACTACCCTGTTGATGACATCGGTCTCAACCTTACTGGCTACCTGTACATGTCCTTTCTCTGTGTCGCGTCGTGTGGGTGCACAGTACTGTGAGGGTGATGACCACATAGGCAAGTGTCCTCACCTCAACACTATGGGGTGTGCGTTATAGTGTTGTTGACCCCGTGAGTGTGGGCATGTTCCTGTAATGTGACAGGGTATTACTGCTACACAGTGAGGCCTCATGCTATCAAGTGGCCTCTAACATTATCATTGGCCAGACCACTGTGTACAACCCCTGCACCATGTCAACATACCTGTGATGTGACCTGGTATGGATGTCACGTCTCTAGCCACTGTAGCCTATTAAACTGCACACATGCTGCTGGATCAGTATATGTGTGGCCATCTGTGGTATATTAGACTTTCTTACTGTCCGGTTGAGGCTATGTATAGCATGCTGAGATTGCCATACGTGCCTGTGAGTACTCCACAGTTACACATGGGAGACTGCAAACACTGCTACCTGTAGGCACATGCAAGTAGACCATAAGGAGGGAACCAGGGTGACTGCAAACTCTGCTACCTGTAGGCACATGCAAGTAGACCATAAGTTGGGAACCAGGGCATCATTACCAACATGCTGTTACTGTTGTTACCGAGACACATACTGTGAACATATAATAATGCATGCTACACCTGTACTACATGGTATGTCTGGTGTGTGTCAACAGTACACAACTAATGTAATATACACGTCTCTCACTATTCTTACACAACTAATGTAATATACACTTCCCTCACTAGTCGTACACAACTAATGTAATATACACATCTCACTATTCTGTTCACCCTGTGCATCAGACCATTTGAGCATGTCCCTGCACCGATGGTGTGGATGACAGGGATGCGGCACAGGCTTCATCATATGCACAGAGTGAAAATGTTTGCCAGGGGCATAGGCTGCACCAATGGGTGACATGTGTGTGGGTAAGGGCCGGTGATATGATTGGACATGTCTGTTCAGTATGCATGTGGGTGTTGTGGTGCCCTACAGATGTGTTTGCTGTGTGCGTGTATGTGTGCACACAGTTCTGCCTTTTGTGAGGCCTACGCAGGGGTATTATTGACAGCTCCAGATTGTACAGACCAGGTTGTAGAGCTCACTGTGTCCGGCCATGGCCACATAACCTGTGCCTGCCAGGGGTTGCACGGGCACTACCAGGTGGAGGTACAGATTGGCTACTGTCCGACGACACATCTCCACTGGAACCGTGTCCCCGCTGGGAACATCCAGGGCCACCTCCACGTGGCCTGCTGTGTCCTGGTGTGGACAGTGCAGCAGCAGCTGCACTGCTACTGCTACCGGCACAATGGGAGCGGGCATGTGAGATGGCACGCTCACGTCGACCTGCACTAGGTGGTGTAGCTGGCCTACGTCCATGTGGCCTACGCCTCACTCCTACCAGATGTTCCAGCACAGACAGCTCACGCTCGTGGATTGCCATGCTACAGTCAAGGATTCCGACCATGTCACCCAATCGCCTGTCCAGAACATCAGCAATCTGCTGTTGAGCATTTGCCAATGCCTGGATGTTGTCATTTAGGGTACAGTTAGCAGCACTCTGCAGCCTCTGCCCTTCTCTGTTCTGCCATTCAGCATGTGCCTGTGCCGGCATTACTGTCTGGAACATGCGTCTGGTGATACCAGCTGCTGCGCTCTGTCCTGCAGGTGCATGTGTGCCAGAAGTCCTCCTACAAGCAGCACCGGCCATATGCCTGTGTGGCACATCTGCAGACATTACACTGACACCATGGTGTGGAAACACACCTTCTGTAGCCACCTGTTCCATGCTAACAGATGCTGACTGCCTTCCTCTATGGCCACTGGTGATGCGGTATGTGGTGGCAGCAGAACTGTGTGCGGGGAAGAGGGGGACATAGCTGGGATGGCAACCATCGGCACAAATTCAGCCCCTGACAAGCCTGCCTGTACCTCATGCATATGTTCATCACTGCTAGTATCTGTGGGGACACAAACATCAGATGGACCGCAGGAGGGTAACGCACCTACATCGCCTGTGAATGCAAAGAAAGACTCTAAATTACAATAGACACACACACAGACACACACACCATGCATGTGATTTGACAGACGGCATGCAGCATGCCTGTGATACAGCAGACGGCATGCAGCACAGACATTAATAGTGTTAGTAAGCATACCCCCTGGGGTGCACACTACAGCAAGCAGGTGTCATATCAGTAGCCATGCCGTTCACACAATCATGGTAGTATGCATGCATCCCCGTGATACACCATGTGGACCAGAACAGGATAACAGTACACATGGCTGACGTGACCTTGACATGTAATCTGCTGACGTGTGCATTAACATGCATACATGTCTGACAATGGTGTCCTGACACATGTACAGCGTCGTAATGGGCATCACATTGCGGTGTTGTCTGTATGCCCTTCAGATAGAATGCATGTTTAGCAAATGTGCATGTGCATGGAAGGGTAGTGTGAGCCGTCTACATTGCTCTACAGTGTGAAGTACAGACACTGTGCCATTGCATGGCATCATGAGGCATCTATATTGCTATACAGTGCATAACACGTACACATTGCGTAGCCATAACTGCATACATACCCATGACTTAACTGTGGATTGTGACCCACGATGTTGAGGTGTATACACACCAAACCATGCTGTGTCATGTGACAGGTCACTGGAGGACCTACAGATGACACCCCTGCACAACAACTACAGAGTCTTAGCTGCCTGGCAACCATGTCCACACATAGCGGACTTGTCAATTCACCATGTCTCACATGACATTGATGTACCACACACACGAGGTGCACAGCTAACGGTGATGTCCTACAGCAGCAAGGGAAATGTACAGTATCTGTGGCCTGATGTGCTGTCAATGTCTGTGGAAGCTGTAGAGGTGACTACTGTCATGCTATGACGCAGGCATGATGTTCAACACATCTTATATGGTAGACGTCAGTGACACCTCCACTGGCTGTGTACAGGTTTTTAGGATGTCCAGTGTACCACATCGACTGTATAATCGGTCAACTAAGGATATAATTGGACCATGTGTGGACAATGTGAAACAGGGTGTATACACATCACATCTACTGTGTGGCTACGTATCTCTGGCCATCCCCCATGGTCATGTGTGCACATGTGTTGGACAAATGTGTGTGATGGCCGTCTATCACACATGTCTGTATTGTCCCATATGATATACACCCATAGATGTCAGATATGTCACCATCCACAGGCTATGCAGACAACAGGTTGTATGTGGGGTATAGGTTATGGGATAGTGTGACATTATTGCAGCCAATGCACTACATGTCTGGGACATGTCAGATGGCACATCACAATGTGTGCACCCATTGCAGGGGCATGTAACACAATGGTGACTCCTGTGGGCTGCCCATATCACAGCTCACTGTGTGGTACTGTTTGCGTACCACACGTGTTGTTCCAATGTATAGTACATATGCCTCCATTGTAGAACACCTCCACCGTTGAATGCACAGCTGACCACACATGTATCAATGACAAATACTCCGGTTTAATGTCGGTGTATCATTTTGTTTGTATATATTGCACATGGGTGGCCTGTGTGAATGATGGGTGACGCGTCCTGTATATCATGAATGGAACGAACATCAAGTGTACAAGTGTTAACTGGCCACATGGCGAATAGATCTATGCTTTAACATGCATGATACTGATGACAGTCTCACCTGCAACGGACTCATGTCTGTGCGGCACGCCAGAGGTACCTGTATAGGGGTGACACAGCAGTATGAACATTATCCATGACTGTATGACAGCCACAGGGTGCACTGTGCATGTTAACACATTCGCCTGTACAATAGCATATAGTATGCACATGTGTGCATACACAGGGTAGCATACTGTAGTATGCAGCATGTGTCCACATACCATGCATATGTTGTTACATTACATAATGTATAGTGACACATGCACGTAAATGGGATATAGTAGCCATATGTGCAGTACTGACTTACCAGGAAACTCCAGGCTCATTGGTTGGGAGACACCCACCTCCACGATGGCAGCTAGTGTTTGTGGATGCTGTTCTGAGGGTGTCCCCAGACTGGCCAGTAGCTCCTCAGTGTGTGTGAGTGGGGGCTGGGTTGGTGGCCCACCACCTGTTCCACCTAGTTCCCTGGCAATTGCAGTGGCACGCTGTTTTGCATGTCGTATCAAGTCCATGCAGTGTCTGCGCACCTGCTGGTAGGTGCGGTTATGGCCACCCACATCGTTCACCCTCCTGCGAAGATCCTGCCACAGGTCATCCCGCTGCTGGGCATGCTGTGGCACATGGCTGAACAACACCTCATAGTTCTCATGGAGGTACGGGATGAGGACATCATCCTCCTGGTGGCTGTACGCTGGAAGGCATGTACGAGGCATTATCTGTAAGACATAATGATGGTGACAGGTCACAGTTTAAGAGATGTACAGAGATACTGCTGCACATACATTTCTATGACATCTAGTACATCTGTGCAGTTATCTTTGCAAATCATCATGACACTGACACGACTGACATGTTTGTGTCACACACATGTAACACCCGTTATGCGTTGGATATCATCACCATATATGTGTGTCACCTCATTACAGTGTTCATACTCCATGTGAATGCTGTCTTGATGTGGGCATGTCTGTTTGCCTGCACTGGTGTTCTTACCTGTCTGCACATGCCTGGATGTGTCCACGGTAATGCTGTTAACCTTGATGCTGTGTATATGTCACATATCAACACAGACACAGCCTTAATGGACTTGAGCAGTGACAATGCACACGTACCCATGGAAACCTATACATGCATGTGTTTTGCCATATACATCTACACAGCACAGTACAGCTGTTCAACATCCTGCCACGGATCGCCTGTGTTGCACATGTGATAGACATGGGACAATGGCTAGTCGGCTGTCATTCGCAGGGATGGTTATCAACTATAGCATGTACGGGCAAGGTTTCCTAGCTGTATCCGACAGCCATTATGCCACCGCGAGGTGCATCAGTGCCACATTACTGATCCAGACAGTTGATAATACATCTACCATGTGGCCATCACACCATGTATGACAGGGATGACATGTGCAGCTTTGATGGACAGGGTTGCTTGGTATGGCGGGAGTATGTCACATGTATGGCACAGGGATCTGTCCAGCATGTGGCGATCCTAGTATTAGGACGGTGGCTGTCCATGACATATGTCTTTCAGATCAGCATATGGACATGTAGCATGTCCATCATCATAGTGTAGCACATGTCTTTATGCAAGGTAGACAGCATGCTGCATAGTGGAGGTGAGGATTGTGAAGGCTGGTATTGCCCAACCACGCATGGCCATTACCCCTTAAAGGTGATATGTGATCCAATATTGGTCACCCAAGTTGTGTGTATGCCTGTCCAATGATCTCCGTGTTCATTGATGGCACCCTGTCATGACATGGGTACCTCATATGACTACCTAAGGGGCCTGGAGACGTCACCAAGTCAGGGAGGTGTACTGCACAGCACCATCCCTTACATAGTGTCCATAATGTTGACCACAGCTTAGGTGGTAGTTAATGGGTACAGGGATGTTCACCTAGCGGTGACAATGCTGATATCATCCATCAGAATGTGCACATATGTCACACAGCCCATTCTGTATGTTGTTCACAACACTGACACAGCTATTGCTCATAGGTCATGGCCATTCACATCCTTACATACACAGATGCCTGACATTTGTCTGTGTGGTATGGGCTACAATGAGGGTGGAGTAAGACACATTAACCCTGTTTTACTGTAGCTGGCACTGGTGTGATATGCACATGTCACTCTGGCACCTTTTGTAGTTGTGAGTCTGTCAACAGGCCACTGGTAGAACACTCCTGTGACTTACAAAGGTATTTGTAATCAAACATCCGTACTGTCTTGTACATCAGTACTGCTAACATCTACATTGATAATGGTTCATGAACATGCAGACCATACTCAGCAGGGTTATAGTGCGGTGCCACCCATTATGACTGTCGTCACCACTTGTGGGTTGATATTATCCAACACCCTATCTGTATTATATGTTCATGCTCAGCACTTGTTCAGAACTTGTGAGCATGTCATGAGCTACTGATTAATATAGCACCCATTCCATGCCATTTCCCACAGGTACACTGTCTGTCCTCACATTTCCAGCTTGCTTACAGTACAATAGCTGTTGTACACAAGTAACTCACATATCCTGTGAGACATGGTTGTATATACAGGCTTGTCCAGCTGTCACGTACCTGTGCTATTGCCTGTCTATATGATGGATATGTTGTACATGTGGCAATAGAGCAATTGTCTCATGTATACATTCAATGCTCACCTCCCAACATATGGCACTACAGCCTGTGGGGGATGCACATATGCAGCCCTGCTGGGGGTAATGCTGTCACCAACCCTGACTGCACCTGACAGTCATGTGGGGATGTGTAACATTCGCAACACACCCCACTCATCACACAGTCTCACATGATCTCCACCACAGGCCACACATACGAGGACAACTTGTGCAGTACCTCTCCATACTCTGTGTAGGCACCAAAGGCAGCCCCCATCACCGAACACAACATCACCAACTTACAGCCCACAGACTCATGTGTGCCCATCACATACAGCCAATAGGGTGTTATAACATACACAACACACCAGTCATAAGTGACTCTGTAGGTGGTCACACTGCTGTTCCACTCAGCAGGCTACACAAGGCAATAGTCGCATACATCTTGCTGTCGGGTAACTGGTTCTGCAACATAACCTATGCACCCATGCCACACCTCACCAGGTACGATGTGACTGTAATTCTCCATGTTAGTGTGACTGTCCTGAGATGCCACTTCACATACTACGTGTGCAGGGACATGCAATAGCTCACCAGTGTTGTAGCCCTGAAGGTGTGGGCCAAGCCCTGGGGAGCATTATGCATTCATCCTGACCTAATACCACTGTACGATGACTGACTGTGTCACTTCAACAGTTGCCTATGCTTCTGCTGTCATTCCACAGGCATCTGGTATATGTCCGCTTTGACTGACCTGGTCAAACAACACAATGCTTTGGCACAGATGACCTGCACCTGTCAGCCCTGGGAGTACAGATCACATGTAAGGCTCTTGCTGCTTCTATACTGCCTGTCTTGCACAGTTTCCAATAACAGTCACTGGCAGAACGGGAACTGGCATGCAAAACACGGGGTCATGTGACACAATGCTTGACATCTTCCTCTGTGACGCACGCAGGCAAGGCACACCTTATAATGCACCACTTCAATATCTCTGCAGTGACTGGGACCTGCCTCTAGGCTCTGCAGAGCACACCTGCAATGACAGGTTATAGACAGACCATATCTTTCAGGCACGTACCTGGACCGGCACACCCACGGCTGAGGTGTTCCCATATTCCACTATGTTGTACACACATCCTGGCTAGTTACTTAGCACAATGCATCAGAGGTGCTCCACGTGCAACTAACTGTGTCCGGAACCGCTATACACATTGTAACAAGCTACGGATTCAACAACATACCCCACGGTTACCAGACCTCATTTGTTGGTGTACTGGACAGTAGGGCTCTGACAGATACTACTGATGTGAGACTGACACTACCCCACACTTAACTGGGATAGCCACTCATGTACCGACACATCCATGAGTCATAACCTCCACTCGGCTGGATCAACCCATACACACCACCTCTAAGACTAACATTATCCTTGACATGAACACTACCAACATGTGACTGGTGTTCCACACCTGGGGTTATCCCCTCATTGGTGGATTCCGAACATATGCTAATCACCCTTGTTAGCCACATCCCGGCACCACACCCTTCACGGCATACACAGTACATGAGTACTACAACACCTACTACAGACGTCTTATGACAGCGGTAGTTAACGTCATGACACCTGTGCAGATGGACAATGCACATACAAACGCTGAAACTTACCCCAGTGCACTTCATTAGCACATACACAACTGCATGTGTCATGCTATTCCACACAGAGCCATGATGGTACCCACCAGATAACAGACGTCACTCTGGTGGTCAAGTTCCATGGACATAATTTACAACAACGGGTGGAGGCTGTTGCACAGTGGTGTACAATCCCATTGTTGGGGTAGCTCACTGGTCAGCCTCGGTAGGGCCATGAGATCCCTCATCACATACTCCAAGACTAGCTACGTAAACATTACTGCAACACATTCCGGGGTGTACCACAAGGCATTATGGTGGTATGTCAGTAGTCAATGGCAATACCCACATCTGCTCTCACATACAACAGTCACTCAGAAACATTACAGAACCAGGTGATGTTAGCAACATGCTGGCGGATGGATTCAATGCTAACATTACACCCTCTCACTCACTACAGGGCCACAATCCATGCAGGAACATTGTGGTGTCCCTGCGGTCACACCTACACAGTACTAACCTGCACTCTATATATCCTGGGACACTGGCCCAATGTCACCTTCCAAAATCCCAGGCTGTGATGTCCACAAACCTCTGAACGACATGTCTTCCCACTAGGCCACCATATTCAGTAATAGCCTTGTATCAGACATTGTGGCCCCTGAATGGCACACAGCAACAGTTATCACACTCCACACAGGTGGCACCACAATGCACGAGTGGGACTATTGTCCTACACACCTGACTGGACTGTTCTGCACGGCTATGGGGGCACATCATCATGCACGTCATTTACAGAGACATTGTTGGGCTCCAGTCCTTTGATGCCACCAGGGTTGGACTTGTTAGGGCCAGAGCATGGCTCCTACACCTGGTGGACTCCTTTCATACAGTTACCAGGGTAGTTGATGATGGTACGGGGGTCCACACAGCATACATTGTCCTCTCATTGCCTTTCAGCAGCATTCTCCATTCTGGTATTGACAACATACACATCCACTTGCACATCGTACCCTATGTCTCAGGATGTTATGCAACGTGGCTAATGGACAGGACACACACAATGAGGGTAGCATACCATAGTACCTACTGCATTTCAGTTACACTTGGCATACCACAGTCCTCAGTCATAGGGCCCCTCATGTTCAGTATATGCTTCCCTGAGGTACAGGCTAGCACAGAGGGACTTTCCCTGCCTAGCTTTACAAACCCCTGCATACAAAGCGCCATGATTGATCCACCAGCTGATACTGACTCCATCCATACGGGTGTCACTGTGACGGATACCTTATATGACTATCATGGCCTCAAGCTGGATGACACAAGGTGCATGAACATCACCTTTGCATTACACCATTCACCCACTGACTATCACATAGGTGGTAGTCCCCTACATACATGTCACATTGTACATGTTCGTAGTACACATGTATGTCGCACTCACTCCTGTGATTACCATATTGCCACTGTGGTGTGGATATCCTTCTACGTGGCCACACTTATCTGTACTGGGTGTGTAGCTGGTACATAGGCACCCATTGTACCTCTGAACTCCAGACTTCTACACACATTCAAGGGTACAACACCCCGTTTAGGGTGTACCTTACACAACAGCTACAGCTTTACATACCACAACATTAACACGCCATGACATTTATTGAGCTCCAACAGTTAAAGTATGCGGCTGAACTACGGACACCACGTCTGTACACATTTGCATACTACATACTCAGGGGTGACCTCTGCTGAACAGACAGGGCCCATGTCCACAACAATATTAATGGATATACTCCACATACGCGACATAAGCAAAAGCCACTGTGAGCAACATGCTCATGGATATGTGCACACACGCAACGATGAGTGGGATGTGCTTGAGGGTTACATTCCCAAACCGGACACTCACCATGCTTTGGAACATGATTCCTATGTACATCACGCAGGGACACTCAGTAGCACTGTTCATGTGATACCTCACTTGGTGGATGGGAGACACATGTACACCAGGGATCACTGCAGTTGCTGTAGTGTGCAGAGGTGCAGGTAACACATGGCTCTGCTGTTTACAGGACACTACCCTAGAGAGGTGCCACTGGTGTGAACACTGTAGTTGTGCTTACACATAGACTTGCCAGACTGCATACTACCCCACTATGAACCTGTGAAGCTATTACATGTCTTTTGTGCATGGTTACTTGGTAGCCCTTCCATTTAGATTAGCTATCTTGCTATTACAATGTCCTGTGACTACAAGCCATATGTATCCTGTTATTGTACATGCCAGTAGACGATACCTTTGATATGCATGATATGCCTGTTATGCTGTGTAGAATATCTGACATATCTACCTACAATACTATACATTACACATAATTTACATAGTATCCCATAATGCAAAGCATACTTGCACAGCGGGACCACCTTAGACATGTCATTGTCGTTATATGCCCATACACATGCCTACTGTGACAGTACATCAACATATACTATCCCCTGCTATGGCACGTACTTGTTGGACATACCCTACCACTGACGGCGGGTTGTATGGAATTGTTCTGTTTAAAGCCATCATGTAGCATCCCTTGTGGTGTCTGTGATGTTTACCGTGTGGCCCACTGCTGGACGCACAGTTTCTACAAGCATTAGTATGCTCAGCAAGACATCACTACATAAATACCTTTTCCCACGTTATGCATTGCAGACACCTTTAATTAATGCAAACCAGGCAATACATACACTAAATAATTAATACAAAACATGCTATACATACACTTACATACCGAGTGTTCTACATACCTTGTTATTGTTCCGGACTTTCGTCTCTATCTCTCTTACACTGTTTAAACAGTTATATGGTATGAGCATACGGTTTGAATGTCTGGCAAGTCATCCTTATATACGTCGATACCTGTAACATGTGGTTTCCTGCCGCCAATTGGTGTTCCTGAGTGACTAATTACTTGCACATCAGCTGTGCAGCTACTCCATTCACCAATTACGCGGCAACAGTGGGGTATAATTGAATTCTCCACTTGGGCATTGCCCATTTGCCCTACCTTCGGGGAGACGGCCTGTATTGTGTTTTGTTGTGTGTAATTGCAACTGTATGTGTAGAGACAAGTATACTTTGGATTCATGTCCCTTGTGGATTGTGTGTGACGGCTGGAGTATGTCGTTCAACATGTGGGTGTACCTGTCATCCCAACCGTCTGATAACGGACTATTGCAAACAAAAACTGTAACATCGCCATTTGTTCCATTATTCAACGGCTACAATTTTGCATGTCGCCTTTAATTGTGTCTCTCACAAGGTATGTTGATGGTTCTGCAGATGTAATTGACTGACTGGATGTTTGTGCTGTAATTACAGTCTGTATTGCTATAGTTTCTAGTGTGGGGGATGTTGGTGGGTGTACGTAACATATACAGGTTTGTGGGGCTTGCATTTCTACATATTACAAATATATATATATGTGTGGGCCCCTTCCCTAATTAAAGAGCTATCAGTTAGTAGACTTATGTTACGGGATTTTACATTGGGCCATTGTTAATTGGTTTCTATATAGTATGCAGGTGAGGTTGATACTTCCATACCTCCGGAATTGCAGCGATATGTAAAGGAATATTTCTAAATGACAGCTATCCTGTGTATTTCTGTCCCAGATATTTGCAGTCATTGCAGTTGTGTTGGTGACAGAACCTCTTTGCCATGGGTTGCCACCTTTTCATATGGCCATTGTTGGACACTTGCGGGACACACAGCGGTGTTTACAGGCCGACACATAGCCATGGTCAGTACACATTATAGCACATACTTTTAACCTCATTACATACCTATTGTTGTGGGACTTTGGCTACTTATCATATTGCATGTAACATTTACGTTTCTTACATACAGGCATAACTATTTCATGCAACTATTACATAATATATGGGACATAATAATGTCCTACAATCTCGGACATTTGCCCTTTGTAATGTTTTATGTCAGGACACACCTGCCCAGGGAGGGGCTGTTCCTCCTAATGTGGGACAGGTGGTAACCGTATGCCTATGGCTAGCTATACCCACACCTACCGTAATGATCTATCTCTGAGTTGGCACTAACAGACACACGATGCGGACACACACACACACACACACACACACACACACACACACACACACACACACACACACATTACAGTCACACAGAAACGCACACGGCACCCTCAACACACACATACACAGACTACGGCACTCACAAACACAGTTGAACACAGTACCTACGTGGACCGCAACACCGGCAGCAGTAACTAAATGTCCCTTCATATCGTCATAGTAGTACTCGCGGTTCTGCTGTTCCAGTACTGTGTTCTTTCGGTCTTTCAGCCTCGAGGTTACACGTGTTGGTATGTTACACATTCCATAGTTGGCGGTATCGTATTTATTTGTACCTCCAAGGTGTTATGAATGTCATTGACCTATCTATATATTTGCAGATATCGGTGAATCTGTATATGTCAACATATATCACTCTATCGCCCTTTCTATCTGTATTATATATTTAAATATATGTATATATGTGTGTGTGTATATATATATATATATATATATATATATATATATATATATATATATATATATATATATATATATATCTGACAGGGAAAGTGACAGGCAAGCTACACCTTTCATTGTGTACTTGTCGGTGTATACTGTTTCCTGGACTCCGCACGTTTGTGTCTGTACCTGTCACATTACACACCTGCCGTAGGTTATGGTTACCAGCTGTCCCACTTTGCGAGGGACAGTCCCTCTTTGGGCAGTTGTGTCCTGCAAAATATTTGTAAACATGGCAAATGTCCTGAGATTTTAGGACATACTTATTTCCTATAGTTTATGTAATAGTTGCATGAAACAGTTATTCTGTATCTGAACCACCTATATGTTATAGAAACAGAATAAGTAAGTAAACATTACAAGAATAAGCATTTATCTAGGCAAAACAGTGAAGTTCTGATTTTCATACTGGCCGGGTGTATGTGTCGGCCTGCAGACATCTGATGTATGTCCCACATTGGTCATTTGAAGGGGTGGCAACCCTACCATAGGTACATCTTGGCTAGCAATAGTGTTAGGTGATTGTATACATGATTGCATGTTCTACTCCTGGCAGTGGTCGTTTTACCCTGCAGAGCAGGCGCTATTAGTACAGGGGTGAATAATGCTGGTTTCACCTGTTCTGGACATCATTGACCGTGATCTGCGCGATATTTGGAGAAGCTTATACCTGTTTCGCGCATATCCGTATAGTCATATTTAAACGTCGCTTACCAGCAGTGGGCAATGCATATTCCCGCTAACGTGTGCTAAACATGATCTGATGACCTGCATCCGACATGCATTACTCGTGCCTTCGGGATAACGTTACATCCCTTGCAGGACGTGGGACCGGGAACATGCACGACGGTCACTGCATTTAACACTTGGACATCTGTGATTTGTACACGTGTTATGTCGTTTTGTATGTGGAGTATACTACGGCTGTTACTCCATACTGCACTCACATGGGTAACTCAGTTAGTTTACATATTGATGAGTCCAGTTAATGGTATGTCCATGTGATGTTTACTGGATGTGCTCCAGCATTGGGTATGTATATCACAGTGAGCCACACACGATACTGTGCTACACCTTCAAACGACCGTAGGTGGAGCATGCTGGGGTGACGAATACCTGTCATGGGTACACCCCATGCCTTGACACAACATCCATGATTACATTATGTGGAGCCCCTCATTAACGCAGCAGGGAATCCGTGCTGAGTGTGTGCAGAACAGTGCTTACACACATGTGCTCCTGTGATTGCCTCTGCTCCACTAAGCGACAGTTGGTTACTCGATGTTGTGGCCACAGCGGACACTGTTTGCCCCATTTGGTATATGGCCTCTGACAATCAGGCGTGTACCTACCGATGTACCTGGGAACCTATACACACAGCACCAACATATGCTGATAGGCGCATGTACTGTTCAGGTGTTGACATTCCGTGTTCCAATAGCTGTTGTGTGTACAATGTTTGAGGGCTGCCTATGTAGGATTCACACAGTGGGCCACCTATACATTACAATTTACAGGTGGTCGTGTTTGTGTGCCATCCATTTTACTGTGTGTGCAGGTGGAGAGGTGTGTCAGTCCTTAGGGGCCTACACTGTCAGAGTATGTGCTATACATTCCCTCTTTGCCAAGGCATAGGCATATTGGGCACGCCTCTGTCTGCCTACTGGGGCTGGCACAGTGTGTCTGTGGTCTGAATCCCTCTGTGCCTGTGATGGCCTTGGCAATTGCGGTGGACTATGAGGGCCTTCACCATTTTGTCCCTGCTGCAGCTGTTTCCGCAGGATCATATTATGTAGCATGGCACATACTATGAAGATGTGGGCACACGTGCCTGGAGAGTACTGCAAGGCTGCACCAGATGTGTCCAAGCACCGGAACCTTGATTTCAGCATCCCAAACACACGCTGTATAATGATTCTGGTTTGTGCATGTGCCTCATTATGGCGTTCTTGCATGGGTGTGTGTGCATTTCTGATGGGAGTCATCATCCACGGCTCCAGTGCATAGCCAGCATCCCCCACAAAGTGGCCATGTGGGATGTCCCCCCTGACAAATACCTGATACAGCTGTGAGGCATGCCAGATATGGGAGTCATGGTAGCTTCCAGGGCTGCCAGCACACACATCCATGATAATGCCCTGGGCATTGCACATGACCTGGCAGTTGATGGAGTGGAATCCCTTGAGGTTTATGTAGCGCCTACCATGCTCACCGGGTGGTGACTTGATATGTATGTGCATGCAGTCTATCGCACCCAGTACCTCCGGGTAGTGTGCCACACAGTGGAAGTGACGTATATTGCTGGCCAACTTCTCCTGAGTTCGGGGGAAGTATATATGCTCATTGGCATGTGGTAACATGGCATCCAGGAACTGGTGTAGTACCCTGGATGCTGATGCCTGTGAGATCCCCATTATATCTCCAGTTGGCCTTTGAAAGGTACCTGTGGCTAGTATTCACAAGCTTACACATACCTTCATGTCCACTGGGATGGGTTCCCCTCTGTTGTTTCTAGTTCTCAGGAGTGGCTGGCACAGCTCCACTATTTGCTGTAAGATGTCCCTGTCCACCCTGTAATGCTCTACTATCTCCAGATCATGTAGCCCCTGGTAGGTTACCCTTGGTCTGAACGCTCTTCTCCTCCTCCGGGGCCTGCGGTGGTTGTCAGCATCATCCTCCACAACACCATTAGTCTCTAACACGTGCTGATGAATCACAGCTATGGCAGCTCCCAACATGTACATTTTAAAAGTTCCCCGTGTGTTTACACCTATGGTGCAGTGTTTGGAAATACACAGGTGTGTGTAGGGTGCTTTCACGTTTTATACAATTGTGCTGTGAACACCGATGATGTCATAGGGTGTGTATGTATGATCATAGCTACAGGGTAACTTATGTGTTTTACTACCGGAACTACTATTGTGGTGCCTTTGGTGCTGAATTACATTTGGCTGCCGTGGATTACCTCTTGACCTTCCCTTTACATTTCTGCACGTTCCACCTACCATTTTCTGGCATGCATCCAGCAGTCTGCTTTCATTTGTACTTTCCTAGACCTGGCTTATCTTGCGTAATGTGTTCTATTGCCAGTCCACTGTCGGTTTGCTTTGCTCTGCTATGACAGATCTCCTATCTTTGCAATACAATGCCTCCCCTCCTTTCTTTGCAATCCAATGCCTCCCCTATCCTGTTTTGCAGGTTTCTACGAGCAGACTTGTCAGCTGCCGTCGATTGGCTGCCGTGAGTTGATTGGTGTTAATTGCTCAGTAGTACTCCAATTACCCTACTTCGGCATTTCCTTCTTTTCTTCCCCTGTCCTTCCTGTTTGTGCTATTGTTCACGCCACGTGCATCCGCTTACCGGGTTTCGTGTACGTTTTCATCCCCGTACACATGCGCTTTCGGGCACCATATGTGCTCTCAGCTAAACGATTCTATACCTTCCTCCCCACCCCTGTCCTGCAGCTTTGCTTAGCAACGGCCAGGAAAGATTTGCATTGCTACAATGTGCTTACTGCTATGGTGGCACACCCCTCTGCTGATGTCATGTATCTCCTCTGAGCCACTCCTCGGTGTTATAGCGCTGCGCCGTATGGTACATCCTTCATCCGGCGGGACATTTGCGATTCAGTATTACCTGCCTCATTTGCATGGCATTGACTACTAATTCATAGTTACCGCGCCGAACACTGTCGCAGGCCCTTAACAACCCTTGCACCTTGGTTGTGGTGTACCATGCCTACCATTGCGTATTATGGTGAAAACCTGATTTGTATTACATTGCGATTTTATGACATTTGTATATATTTTCTTTGTGTTCCTGTTTGCGCACACATGCCCTGCAGTTGTACTGTGCGTTACTGTGGACATGACATTAAATGTTGTTTTTTAGGTGTTGTGCATCTTTTTTATGCCATTGGCTGTGTATTTAGCCATTGGCATATGTTAACTTTGTAATACATGAGTCTGGTCCACTTCCATAGCTCCGATGTTCTGTTTGGGAAAACGTAAACTGTGTTTTTTGGTTTACATTTCCGTGGGCTTATGCTACGCCTGCACCACTTCATGAATCGCTATGTACCTTCATTTGCATGGTGCGGCACTGCGCATGTGGTGATTAGCATACCTAAGCCGAGTGCTGCGCAGTTCTGGCGTACGCCGGTAGTGCACGTGGAATTGGATTGTACCTGAATCGCTCGGCGGCCATATTTGGCATTATACCGCCTACTCTACGCCTGCACCTGGCGCAAGCTTCATGAATCCCGTGACTATTTTTACCTGTTGTAACCAGAAAAGGACATTTAAATGTTGTGAAACATTCTTAGACAGTTTTTTTGTTGGGGGGGGTGTTATAAAATGAATGAAGATAGTTTATAACTATAGCCGTTGTTTTACATACCCACACATTAATTGGTTCAGTAATTCCTATTGTTATGGGGACATAATAAAATGAATTATTTAGGAGTATGGATTAAAAAGAATTCAGCTATGGTAGCTGAGGGTATGTGGGAAGAGACTAACAAAGGATAATACAAAAGGTGAGAAAATGGAAGATCTTGCCTATGGATATAGATAGCAAGATAAAAACAGTAAAAATGTTTTTAGTCCCTTTAGTTTTATACACAGGTCAGCCATATCATTATCAACCAGAGTAGAAGTTGTGGACAGTAATTAATAAAGAGTTGAAGGATTTTATTTGGGAAGGGAATTAAAGAGTCAAGTGAGATAAGTTGATCATCCGAAAAGAACAAGGATGTTTAGGATTGTCTGATTTGAAGGTATATTTTAGAGCTATATAGTTAAGGCTGTTATACATAATACAAGAAGAACGCTACAATTCAAAGTGGAAAAGGATACTGATGAAGCAGGGTGGTAACTCAAGAAATAAAGAATGAATGGGATTTTGTGCATAGATCCTTCTAACAGTCATACAGACTACTGTATAAAATAGCTTAAACTATACTTAGAAATAAGCTAACATGGAAATGTGGAAAGGAGATTCTGACAATAGGAATGAGTGCAAATAGGAAAGAGGGTACTGGAATTTACTGGAGGAAGCTGGCGTAGAATCCAAGGTACTGGTAACAAATAATTTGAATGGGAAGAGGCCAAATAGACATTTGGATTGCAGGCTAGTGATTTCTTTCCCTATCAGGTACTAATATCTAAGTACAGGCAAAGAGAAAGGGATGGGGAAACCTAAATGAAAGACCTGCAATGGTTTAATTTTTAACTGAATTTAGAACAGAAGCGGCTGTTAAAAAATGGATAATTAGTAGGGAATATAAAATATTGCATGATAACTATGGGAAGCAATCAGAAGAAGTCATAAAAGATTGGGAAGGGAGATTAGATATGCAGTTCACAAAGAAACAGTGGGAGGACATGTGTATGGCTCTCGAGTATACAACAAAATCTAGAAGATTTAGGATTTTTGCCTGGAAGTGTTTGCATAGATACTTTCATATTCCAAGCAAACTCCAAAGAACTTTTTCTCAGGTAGATGGGAAATACTGGAAGTGTGATGGAGAAGAAAGAGGTAACTGGGAACATATGTTTTGGGAGTTTAGTGAGTTAGCATACTTCAAAATTTCCATACAGAACACTGTTGGGAATACTGGGTGAGAAAATTAGTGTAACTAAGGATTTTTTTAGCTGGGATACAGAAAGTTATTTTTTACATTTAATTCTACTTATGGAAATAAAGGCTCTATGGAAATAAAGGCTCAATGTAAGGTATAAACAATGTTAAAAATCATGCAGTAACACACAATCTTCCCACAGCTGCAAATGAAGCTACAAGATCTAGTCCCAGAGCAAACTAAAAATGCAAACAGAACTTTTTTTGTCTAAAACATGGGCAAGAAGCAGAGAAGCACAAACAATTATCACCATACAGGTTGCTAAAAGTGAGACTTAAAATATTTAAGTAGAATTTAAATAATTTTTTTCCTCCCTCTTGATTTTATCATCTGTACCCTGTACAAAGCATAAACAGCGAATAGTGCAAGAAAATATGCTTTATTCCTTCTGTTACTGAGTTTTGGGAGTGTGTACTTCTCTCAACCTGTAAGCACCAGAATCAGGGATAATGCCCCCAAATGAAGAACACTTCTTGAATCCAAGCATACCTGTCAACTGTTCAGATTTTCACCTCATATTTTGGTCTATTCCTTATAAAATTTGCAGTTTTCTGGCAAATCACTGGGATGATCTCAAAATTGAAGTCATACATTTGAGTTTCAGACTTGAAATCCTTCAGAAAATGTATGTTAACACAAACCCTGTTACTCTGTCAACTTTCTAAGTTTATGAGAGCAATATTTAAAATCTATTTTGGACCTTTGCCCCCCCCCCATTTTGTCAGCTTTTTTCCAGATTTATTGCACTAAGAGGTATGAATACAAGTACCACTAATTTAAAAACACAACAAAACAAGAGTTTTGCCTGCATTTTCTGACGTAGAATAAATATACACTTGCAATAAAATTCATATAAATGGTAGAATTTGTTGATTGAGTAATATATACCGACTTTTCAAAATATCACCGATTTTAGGAGGGCTAAGAGCAAAAATTATTACCCAAACTCACGAACAGCTGAGGTGCTTACTGTATATGAAACACCTTCACACAATTCTGTAAAACACTAAAACTCAAGTTTAAATTTTGTAAATAAAGTCGAAAAACATCTCATCAGTTTGGGACAAGATCAGATATTCAAAATTCAGCTTTTTGTTAAACAACGTCCCATACTAACCACAAGAAAAGCTGCCATCCCTAGGCCAGGTTACTGTATCCCCACAGATAAACGGTTTAAACCTTATTTCTGATTGGAAGCACCACTGAACAGATGCAAGACTGAATTAATAAATGTGTTCGGTATTCCTTATAACCCTCTTTCCAAATTTATTTTAGTTTGTATGCAGCTGAAGTGAGAAAAGATCTCAGCTTGTTGTCTGTGACTGATAGCTCTCAACTGTCCTTGATTTTTCACGTATCCCCCCCCCCCTTAAATAACTGAGAGTTACGATCAGTCAGTACTGTGAAACTACTGGATTAACCCATCTTGGGGGGCACATTCATGCAAAAATCTGTTGCTCTGCTTCCTCAGAATCATTGTATCTCGAGTGTACCTCATTACTCTAAGAACGTTTATTTTGAAGCTTAAAAAGTCCATGATCCTTACAGTTCCACTTGGAAATGGTCCATCACACATCCAGTGTTAAACATTTAACTGATGCTGAATCATATTAATTCATCCAGAGAATGTTTTATATAATTTATTGTAACCATTCTGTGAGCTTTCATGTAGAAGCTGTTAGCGAGTGTTCCAGATTCAGAAATGGATGATTGAGAGATATGTTGTGAATTAGTTTAATCAGAACACAAAAGCAATACTAGGCAAACTATTAAAAGAACCACAACAGGTCTAGCCATATACTCATGGGCACATTTGAAAGTTCTTGCCACTTTCTACAAATACTGGATACTGCACATCTCCAAAAAGAGTTGTCCCTGAAGACTGATTATTAAATAATTGTGCAGCTGGCTTACACACACACACACACACACACACACACACACACACACACACACACACACACACTTTCTAGCTCATACAGAGACAAACGATATTAAATTACACAAAGACACACACACACACGCACACACACACACACACACACACACACACACACACACACACACACACACACACACACACACACACACACACACACACTTACCTTCTTTCTCAACCGAATGGCCATATGTGCACACGCACACACACACACACACACACACACACACACACACACACCCACACACATTTACCTTCTCTCTTGATGGAACTGCTAGCTTAAATTCCATGTGTGAGTGCGGAATGCATTTATATCCGCTTTGGTGTGTGTGCATGCAAGGTCCTCCTTAAAGAAGACACTTGCACCGCAGAGTGAAGAAAATTTTTTTTGTTTGTTTTTTTGTAAAAGTGGGAAGGCGTTCATCCCCCCTCACCCTATGGCTGCGGCGCCTATGGCTGTGCAGCCTGGTGCCTTTCATCATGGCAATACCATAACAACTTTTTCTTGAAAGAAGAAAGCTGCCAAGGCATCAGTCTTCAGTCAATTCTGGTAAAACATTTCATATTCATTACAGTCTCTGTCAAGGACTTTACATGTGCACATTTTATTTTTCAAGTTGTATAATTTGCAGTCGTCTTCGTAATATGGTAGAGTAAGAGTGAAGTAAGCAACTTCTGTAAACTTGAACATCACTCAGGCTGCAAGCAAATAAACAATTAAAATAAAGATTATTTTGAAACTTGAACATTGCTGAATCAGTAAAATAATAAAAGACTAGGCATTGAAATGACAAAATTGCTGTATTGAGAAGTACCATATTTTTGTGTTTTTAGTATATTTTACTCTGTAGCAAGCCTGCATGGAAAGAAAATAAGTTATGTAATCTTACAACACACATAATGTTTGAGATGTGCTGGTGTCCTTGTCACTCTTTTAGAGCATCTGGTCATAGTCTGCTGCCATTAATGGAGAGATCATTATCACAAGGTGGTTCAAAAACAAGATCATATCTAGTGATCCACACCAAGCTTCAGTAGTTGCTACCACATTATGCATTTTTAAACGATAACAATAACCTGTGAAAATACATCTGTAATTTTAAATGGACACATGCCATTTCTAATCTTTGCCTGTGATTTGCAATGGAACCCTCTCCCTTATAACTTTACATGGTTGTAAAGGATAAAGAGGTGAGGGCCCACTTATTATTTTCGTAATTATTTGCAGACTCACAAGCCAAGACTGAATATGGTCTTCTGACTTTTAAGCTGCAACTAATTTAATCAAACCATGATATTTATCAAATACGTTGTAAATGTTGGAAGACTTGTAGAAGACACAGTATTTGCATGCAAGCTGTCCCATAATCTAGGTACCTGTTTAGAAACAAATCTGTCTGTAATAATAGTGTTGATCCTGTATAATTCCATATGCATATTGTATGATGCATTGTGATTCCCTTTTCAAGTATCTGGGATGATGGAAGATTCAGTGGCAGGTATGCAAGAATAAAGGCCTGACAGCATGGGCAAGTTTCAAACAAAAATATACATGTTTAAATCCAAAAAGCCAGGGAGAGCATACAGCAGTCCCCATGTAGCCTGAAGAGAACAGAATGTAATCCAGAAACTTTAAGACACTCTGTCTAACTATATTGCGTAGCTTCATGAACTCTACAAATTGTTTGACTTTTTCTATCCTTATCATCATATAGTTTGCTAGTAAGCCATATGTAATCCATATTTCATGAGGGTCTTGCAACACAGACATTTGTAAGAGCAAGAACAATACTGCTGTGCTTAGTGAAACGTCAAAGAGCTTGATGAATTGTACAATGTTATTTGCTCCTCAGAACGAGGAAGTAAAGGTACATTTACTGAGCATAGGTAAAAAGAACTTTATAAATCTATTTTTATAATAGCATGTTCATCAGTATAACAGACTTTCTGGGGGATATTGGTGCCAAAGTCAATATACAGTTATATGGCAAATTAATTTAATAATAGAGTGACCTGTCCAGTTATTGTTAACTTTCAAGTATGCCTATAGATATTCATTAGCGGAGTGTGAATTGCAGGCTGCCCATCTAACAGTTATCCATCTTCTAAATAATTTATATGGAGAGATTATAAGGGAAGGCAGAATAACAATTTCCAAACAGCCTGAAACCAGCAATGAACTTCTGGAGACTCCAGTTGTAAACTCAACATTCTTAGTGAGTAGGAACCCTTGATGCCAGCTCTAGTTCTTCTTTTGAAAAACCATGAACATGTCCACATAATGTAAAAAGGACTAATTTTTTGCTCATTTAGAGCATTGACAATTGAAGAATGTGGAAGGGAGTCAAAGTCTTAGTGAAGTCTAAATAAACTGCATTAACAAGCAGGTGGATTGGACAATTTAAATTGGCCCTAGGTGTGAGTGCGTGTGTGTGCCTTCTGTGGAAGGTTGGGCGCCGGGCTGACAACTCGACACTGTAAAACTCCACTGCAAATCATGAGCGGACAGGTGATCCACTGTGGTGACCCTTAAACAGGAAAAGCTGAAAGAAGAAGAACAACAACAACAAACTAAGTATAGTCTAAGTACAGACTCGCTGTCTGGAAAACTGAACCATAAAGTCAATCACATTTAGTAGACTAAGATCTTTCTCTTTTTTCTCTCTCTGTTGAAAACACTCATGCTGATAAATGCCAACATCTACAAAATCCTTTAGACTATCACCACAAGCTGCATAGAATTCATCCAATATTTTTAGACACAATTGGCACTAGATTGATTGGTCACTAGTTATCTACCAGTGTAGAATTGACCCAGTATTATTGAAATAATAGTTGCAGTTTTCCATTTGTAGGTTCATAGGTTTATAGGTGTTTACTAGGCTAGCAACCACAAGGGCCTTTTTAAGCCTAGCCATGCATCCCAAATCTCTGACAAGTTTTGATACCCTTGATAAGTGTAAGCATGGGCCTGGGAGATGAACCATTTACAGGTTACCTGTGTCCATTAGAGACCTAGGTGACAAATCAGGGACTAATTTTTGGTTTCCCATCCAATTGGCCAAGTTGCACTTGAATTGGGTTACGGAGGAACTCTGCTTCACATGGATGGGGAGCCTGTTCCATAGACAGAGTAGTCTCTGGGATACATGCCTGTCTCTCCAGCAGGTCCTGTTTTTATCACATGCAAGGTTTAAGTCTTTTAGAATGGGTAATTCTGGTGCTGTTTGTTTTGTGGATATTCAGGAGGTCCATCAGGATGGGGTCTGACAATACCCTGTATGCAAGGCATAGATCTTTCAAAAGCATGTAGGAGACAGAATACAGGGATAGGGACTTGAGGCGGTTTGCTTAGGCCATTGTACTTGCGCCCTGTATTCTTTTAGTGAGAAACCTCTGTGGCTGTTCCAATTGTTGGATATGCCTGGTTAGGTACTTACCAAAGTAGGCCAGATACAGTTCAGCAGTGAATTCCTTGTTCTTAGATGCCATACCTTTGTTTATAAGTTGCGCAACATAGAATGATTTCCTCACCACTGTAGACACATTATGGTCAAAGCCTAGATTACTATCTGTATGTGTCCTTAAGACCCTGACTACTGGGCCAACTCTAAAGGGTGTGTTGTCAATATGATTGTTACCAGGGATGGAATGACTTCCCAAAGGATACTATTATGCATTTCTTGCCATTTAGTTTTAGTCCATGGCTCTGATACCAGTTGTTTGTCTGTGTCATCCCCTCCTGGAGAACATATGTGTCAGTGTGAGATTGAGTGACAGCTCCCAGTTTGCAATCATCTGCAAATTTTGTCAGCCAGAGACTGCTGACATTGGCTTTGACTTTTGAGAAGTAAATGCCAAAAAGGAGCAGTCCAAGGACTGATCCCTGAGGGACTCCACTTGTGAATGGTCTCTTTGTAGAGGTGGACTCCCCAGTTCTAACTTCCTGGGTCCTGTCTGTGAGCCAATTGGCTATCCACCAGGTGACATATGGGTTTGTACCTAACCTATTAAATTTGTCAACAATGCCCGTGTGGGGTGTTGTGTCAAATGCCTTGACCAGGTCAAGATAGGAAGTATGAAAGATTTTGCCTTCATCCATTGCTTTGGTGACCTTCTCAAAGAAGTCCACCAGGTTGAATAGGTATGATCTGCCCTTGACGAAACCAAACTGGGTTGGGTTCAGTGTCTGGAGGTTTAGTATATCTCTGTTGATCATCTCCATGATAATTCTTTCCATGGCTTTAAATATATAACACTAGTGAGACTTATGGGTTTGTAGTTTCCAGGGTCTGTATATGACCCACCTTTGTGCAGAGGGATGACTGTTGCCTTTCTCCATTCATGAGACACAAAGCCTGTTTGGAGGCTATAGTTAAATAGTAATTCCAGAGGCCCAGATAGGTCAAGATTTCATGCTATTTAGAATGCATCCTGGGATATTGTCTGGGCCCATTGATGCAGTGTTCTTAGTCCTAGAGACTGTGTTAAAAAACTGTTAACTAGTGATAGTAGGGGGAGTTATATTTGATGATATTTCCCGAGAAAAGGTTGAGGGGGATAGAGGGATAAAGTTGGAGCTGAATTTATCAGCCAGGAGGTTTGCAATTTTTTCTGGCTCAGTATAGATGGCTCCATTTACAATGAACTCTGCACACAGTTGTGTCTTGCCTTTGAGTCTGCGGACAAAGCTAAAGAATGCTTTGTGGTTATCCTTGACCTGTTAGGCCAAATTCACCTCAAATTTGACTTTGGTAGACTTTATTTGTCCTCTGAGTTGTTTGTTTAGTTCAATGAGAGTGCTTTTATCCTGTTGGGTGCTGCACCTCCGAATTGTTGCCATGATATTCTTCCTCGTGTTATACACCCTATTGATTTTGTGATTCCACCAGGGTGGCTTGTTTTTTGAGTTAGTTCTATACTTTCTCCTGTTGGGTGCAGCTGCCTCTGTGTAGCTATGAACATGCTTGTACAGGGTTTCTGTGAACAGTTCTGCATAGTTAACAGTGTTCTCAGGGTTTATGGGGGATTGAAAGTGTGCCACCTTCTCACCTAATAGCAGGAGGTTAGCCTTAGAATAGTGCATGTATGTTTGGTGTCGTATAGCATTTCCAGTTAATAGTGGGGTAATTAAAGTCACCCATGAATATGGTATTGGGTTGGATGGTTAGGGTTTCTAACACATTTAAATACATGGATGTGTTTCTTGGGTCATAGAAGGGGACTTATAGCTTGCAAGGAAGTGGTATTGGATTTTACCTATGGTTATTTGAACATGGAGCAGCTCAAGTGCATTGTCCTGTTTGACCAGCCTTGAAGTATATTTATTTTTGATGTAAATAGAGACACCTCCATCTGTAGTCCCCGCCTGTGAAGTAGCTGGCCTAAATGTGTGGAAGGCATTATAACCTTGCACTGTTGGTGTGCTGTCCGCGGCTTTAAACCTTGTCTTAGTGACTGAGTAGACATCGGCTTTCTCTAGGGTAAAGAGAGCTTCTAGGGAGTGGAGTTTTTTATTTAGACTCCTAGCATTGAGAAGTAATACCTTTAGAATTTCTTGTTTTTGATTTGCTATGTCCTAACTATTTTCATTTTCGCATTGCCTAAAAAGACACTATGGGAGAAGACAATGTTTTAGCTAATATTCGAAAGTCTAGAGGGGAGAGGTGCAGACCATCCCTGGCAAAACAGCGTGGTCTGTTGGCCATCTCCTTCCATGCTGACAGATATTGCACCCCATTAGAATGACACCACAAACTAAGCCAGTTATTAAAGTCAGTCATCTTTTGTTCGTATTGTGGCATCAACCTTGGGGAAGGTAAAATGCTGTTCAGTGCTAGGCTTATACCAGTCTGAGACACACATTCCGAGAGCTCCATGATGTCTCTCTTCATATAGTCTAGGGAGGTATGTCTCAGGTCATTAACTCCCATGTGGACTATGACTGAGTCATATTGGTAATTGTGGTCCAATGACCAGAATGCTTGTGTAATATAGCAGATCCTAGCCCCCTGATAAGCAACTGACTGTAACTTTTTCCTTAATCAGCCTGGTGAGAGGGACATCAGTGTGTCTCACGATGGAGTCGCCAATAACTAGATTGTTGGATTGTGTGGTGACCTGCCTTATGGGCTTAGAGGTAGAGGCTCTATGAGATGTAGCTCTGTGTGTTGATGTGAGTGTTGTTTTGAAAGAGTGCATTTGGGACTGCTGAGGGTATTTGTTATGTGTACTTCATCTAGGAGGTTTTTATGGTTTCAGAAGGTTACATTTAAGTGCCTCAGCTTATGTGGTCGATATGTTTGCTTTGAATTGTGTGTGATGGATGCAGCATGTGTGCTACTGACAACCTTATTGACATTAGGAGTACTTTTATGTGAGAGCTTTGCCTCCAGTGACATTGTGTAAATACATCTCTCACATACCATATCAGTTTGTTTGAGAATTAGCTTTCTGCATTGTGTCAGGATGCCCATATCCACCAAGTCGGTAGCGGAGATGGTAGGAAAGTTCATATCCATGGCAACAGGCCCATTTTTATTAATTAGACATTTGGAGTGAGAATATCAATCACTGTCAGCAGTATCCAGTTTGCAACTATGTGGACAGTGCTTGTCACTGCAAACTAGTTGTCCTGTGTTGTTGTGTCTTTCGGCTTTTCCCGGTTAGGGGTCGCCACAGCGGAACTCCGGTCCGCTAATGATTGGCAGTAGATTTTTACGTGCCGAGTTGCCAGCTCTGACACACAACCTTCATGCATGTCTCCACACAGAAGACGCTCTATCTGAGAATCGAACAGGGCAACTTCTTACTGTGAGGCGACAATGCTACCGCAGCACCACCACCTGTGTGCAAGTAGGTATTGGAGAACTTTTGTTTGTGCTTTTACAGGAAAAAATGTCACTCAAGGTGTCTGAGTCTGTACAGAGCACTGTCAAACAGCTGAGGGGAAACTAATACATAGACCCTGAAAATGTAAGGATGAAGTATTTAAACAGATATTTTGAAATTAGAAACAAATCAAGCAGTACTTACTGCAAACAAAGAATTAAGAGGAGTAATTCCTTTTTGAACTAGGTGACTAAATGCATGCAGTAGCCATGACTGCAAAGCTGATAATATTCAAAAACATATGGAACATCCCATTTTTAACAGTGTATTAGGCTGTTGTTCCTCACATATTTTGTATTCCGGCCACAGAGTATATAATTTTGCTGTCTCCCCTCATATTTTCTATAGTTCATTGAACTGAGAGAAGCCTTGGTAGGTTATTATATAACCTGTCATGTGTTAAATTAGATCTCAAAGCCACAGGGTGTAGTACTTTATCCAATAGGGTTTGAATTCCTACATGTTATAAACACTCTTTACTGTGCCCATGGATATATGAGTCTTGTTTTTTTGTGTATAGAAACATAGTTCCTTAATAAGTGTAACTATGCTTCCAGAATGTAATAGTGCTTTTAGTTACTTTCCATCTACCAATAGCATACATTTAGCTAACTTAATTGTGGCACATAAACAGTATGTTGATTCTACTATTCTACAAGTTACTCTCCCACATTCCTTTGGCACATTTTCTTATCGGCATGTTTGACAGAAATCACATTTTGATCAGTACAGTATTTGTATTTTCATAACCAGCATGTTGGTTAGAAATTACATTTTTTGTTAGGTACTTTTTAATTACATACTAAGCAATGTTTATCGGTGTCCCTTTTCCATGTATCTGAAACACATTATTTCAGTTACTGACAGCTTTTGTTTGCTCCATTTTAAATAACATTTCATTTGCTTGTAACCTTTCACTTAGTACAACCAATCCATCAATACTCATAAGCTCACTCTGCAAACCCATTTATGTACATTACTTGGAAGTGCCACTTTGAATTTATCAGTTGCTAAAATACTTGTCCTTTACTTTTACAGTTCACTTCTGGTTCTAACCATGAGTTGAACATTTGCAGGACTACCGGTATGGTGCAATAGAGAGAACCAGCTCTTCTGCTGTTGATCTGTTTATAGTTAAATTATCAGTGTTCTAAACAGCAAAATATATCAAAGTCCAAAGCTTGCATTATATTAGTGGAATAGGATATACCCGCCTTGCTTATGCAGTCATAAAAGAAGTTCTCTAAAAAGAAGGTAAAAAGTGAAGAAGTGAACTTCAGTACCAACTCCTTAGAAGCAACAGGTAGACAATCAGGCAACTGTGGCTGATGAGGACCAAGATTCCTTGGTATCATTAAAAGAAGTTATGGGACAGAGAGATATTAAGAATGAATGGTACATTAGAGACATTTATGGAGGAGACAGCAGGAAAACCAAAAGAAGTGAAAATGTACTAAGTAACTATGTGGATGCAATACAAGATAGCTAATGAGATGGAAAAGTTACACCTGTGGGCCAGTGCAGCAGAAGCCAAGCTAGAAATGATGGAGGAAATGACTAACAGGACCAAGCTCACAGAGGAATATAAGAATACCAGGAATACCTAAGGGAACAGAAGGAAATAAATGTGCCAAATTTGTAGCTAAAGAATTAAACAGGATTAACCAGTCACACAATCCTAATTGAATAGGACAGCAACCTTGCACTCATAATAGCCCTCAACAGGTGATAGTACCGTTTGAAATTTATAGACAAAAGCAAATTATCCTAACTGCTTTTTGGAAGTTAGATGCCAAATGGACATTTGGATTTGTGAAGATCTATAAGTAGACCAGGACTACTTCCTTAAAACGAATAGGAAAAGAGCAGCTTTCCTCCTCATAATCCACCTGCTTGTACACAAAGGAGTTAAAGTTAGCTTGTTATACCCCCCAAACTGCAAACTATTTCTACCTGGGGGAGTTAAGACTACTGAGGGGTCAAAGAACATGCTGAAATGGCTAGATGAGAAGGAACATCAAATGGAGATGAGAATGTATTCAGTACTGCATCCACATGGGGAGCAAACAGCTGAAATGCAAAGAGAGTACTGCACTGTTTACAGGAAAACCTTTTCTACTTTTTAAGAAATGCCAATCACTTAATGAGAGGTGCGAGATCGCGCAGCAGTGTTGCAAAGGAATACAGTTGGAGAGAGAGAGGAATTCATAACATGATGTGCTGAGTTATAGAACTGTAGATAAAGCATGTGGAAATTGTGGTGACAGGAGCTTGAATAAAGCACTAAAGGAATTTATCTTGAGTGCCAAGATACTATGGAGTGACTGTCTTAACGGTAATCATTTAGGAACAAACAAAGCCTAAATCTGAGCACACATGATCTAGCCCAGCTTGAGAGAGCAGTAAACTGGATTACACCAGCTCTTAGGGTGAAATGGCAAGTGTGAATGTACTAACACTGATGGCCGTGATGAGAAATACTTGGGAGCTGGCCACAAGAAGCTTAGATTGGGTATATTACACCTATACCTTGGAAGGACATTAAAGATTTTTTAAAAAGTTGAAATGGAATTACATTTGTTTGATGTTTAAAATAGTTATTTATCATCAAGAGAAATGGAAGGAAATGACAAAAGGGTTGTTAAATGAGGGTATACTAGGTTATATACACCAGAGTACAGGAGGAACAAAAAGGGAGAGATGGATGGATGGATGGATGGATAAAAAGAGGACTCCACTGCTACCACTAAAACAGGAGGAACCAGGTTGGAAAATGAAGTACTATTTGTGTCCATCAGATTAGGTAAAAACAAAAAGGGATGAACATCCCTGCCCCTTACTAGGGGAAAGGAAGATAAGCAAAAAAATAGATGAGTGAACTAACAATATTAAACTGGAATATAAATGGATTAACAAACCCAATTAAAAGAGATGGAATAGTAGCTATTTAAAAAAAGAAGGGGCTAGCATAGCAATACTAGTAGAAATGTAATTAAACAATGAAGAACATCAGAAATTAAAAAGGGATTTATTGTGGTCTCAGGCTCAATATTAGTAGGGGTAAGGAGAAAAGGAATGGTAGTACTGATAATAGAAGGCATCCCTTTTCAATTATCTAGGATGCTGGAGGATCCAGTGGGCAGGTATGTAGGAATAAAGTGCTCACGGTATGGGCAAATGTAAACAGTCTGTGGGATTTACATTCCACCCTAGGGTGACATACAAAGAACTAAAGGGAATGCAAGCAAAGAGTATTATTTTCTGTGAAGGCACATTAATAATAATAGGAGACTTGAACCAAGTACATGAGACATAAGACGTGCAGGATAGTTATGCACAGAGGAAACTTACAAAGGAAGGAAAAACAAACAAGAATGATGACAACAAGTTGGATTGATAGATATCTAGAAGAGTAAAAGGAAAGTTGCATGTTTTATTTCAAGAGGCAAAATACCTGGCCCATATATCTCAGAAGAGAACAAAGAATTATTCACTTCGGTATAAACATGACCCTTGATGTTTTCAGATCATGTTATATTAAAACTCAAAAATTAGGGGAGAAATCAGGTTTGACTGAATATAAGCATCAAAAATTCCACTTGTATAAATTTATAGAAGAAAAATACAAGGAAAAGATGAAGGACATGTTATCGAGTACAAAACGCGAGATAAAAATAGATAAGTTAATAGGGAGGGTTAAGTTTAAGCAGGAATTGATAGCATTTATGCAAACAGAAGAGAAAATTAAAAATATAGAAGAGTGAAAGCAGGTGTATGAATGGTATAAATCCATAAAAGACATACCATTGAAAGGGAAGGGCAGTTCCTTTGAAGAAAAGAGAAGTCAAAGTTAAGGCAGACTAAAGAAAAAATCAGCAATTGGAAGACAATAGAATAAAGATTAAACATGATGCTGTAAATTAGATCTATTTTTCTAATATACCTAGAAGCATGCAAGCACTAAGCATGTAACTGAGGCAGCAAGCACATACAAGAGTGATCCAAACTCTAAGTGATGCCTCGACTAGACAGGCATTAGGTAATACAATGGAAATACAGCAAGAATAAAAACAATATTATGAGACTCTTTATCAGTTGGAGGTCTGGAAAGAATAGTAATACAGGAGAGAGCAGTTATTATTGGCACACCTAAGCTTACCCAAATGAATAGCAGAAGTAGTGCAATACCTGACGCATGCAATTATTGACTCAAAAACCAAGGCAGCCATTGATCACCGGTCTCTTGGGAAGCCCCTGGAGTTAGACGGGTTGTCAGTAGAATTTTGGAATTTAATAGACAAGACAAAATTAAAACATGCAGTAGATTATTCAACATGCTTTTTATGACCAGAGAGGTACTGTTCTCAAAGAAGAGGGCAGTAATCTCCTTTATATACAAAGAAGGGAAAAACTGTAGGTTAGCATGCTTTCATTTCAGTCTTGAATAATGACTATAAAATATTTATGACTATTCAAGCTAATAGATTAAGAAGGATAACCCTCAAATGGGTCAGCTATGATCAGACATGTTTTTTGCAGGCAGAAGACTGCAGATAATTTAATACATACATCAACAATATTACAAAAGGCTAATATGGAGATGTTATCCCTTGTGTTAGTATGTCTTGGTGTTGAAAAGACATCCAACCAGACTGAATGGGAATTTCTCATCGGTGTGCTGGAGAATATGAATTTTCCTATGGAATGGATAAATCTTATAAAAGGATAAAGTAAGGTTCTACCTCCCAAGTATGCATAGTTTATTCTGGGTCTATATTACATTATCGAAAACCCGTATCATCGAACACCACAACACGACACACATAGCCCGAACTGCAAATACGCTGAACCACCTAAACCGCGAATGTTCAAATCTCGAACCATCATACTCGGCCAACACCACCGTGCGCTACATACTACATACCCAAACATAATAAATAAAACACATACATACACAAACCAAACCCTACTTCTAACCCTACACTAAACCTTACATACAATTACTATCTATGTACTTATCTTAACCCGCACCCTAACCCTAAGGCCCATAACTATCGCACACTTACCTTACGGAGCTATCCCGCAGATGGGCGAACCATGACACTTCGACATTTCATGTTTCGTGGTTTTGTACATTTGTCATTACCGTAGTTTGCGCTATATGTGTCGGACTTCTGGTGTTCGATGATACGGGTTTACGATAATGTAATATAGACCCTTTATTTTAGTACATGATAAATGTTCAGATAGCAGAAAATGGACAATCGACCATGGACTCCAATAAAAACAGTCTTTGTTCACATACATTTACAAGGGCTTTCAACCAGTAAGGCACTTCATAAGACAATACATTTCACACACACTCTTTACAAATTCTTTCTTCGAGTATTTTTTCTTCTTTTCTGGGACGTGTACCTTTGGACGGTAGCAGCACTTTGTTATATCTTGACACTCCTTACAAATGTAACAAATCACATGATAAAATTACATAGCTGATTACTAGGCTAATATTCCTGGGAGGTGGGGTTAAGTCTAGTCATGCGTCACAAAAGTGAGAGTCAAGCCCTGCACCATTTGTCTGTAAGGTGTAAACACCTTAACCGTTACACCAATCCCAGTTATAATCAGTACTTTATAATATGGAATTTAAGAAGTGGATTTAAAGAGATAGAAGCATTAATACCAGAATGTGAAGTCGTTCAATCTCGCCGTTCATTCTTCACTGATGGGTTCGGCTTCAACAAGTCCGTTTAGCAAAGTTCAAAGATTACCAGTAGCTCTAGACCAAGCCCCTTATCCCATGATGCAATGTTGGAATTACCTCAGATCTAGTGTGCTGCGACACTGATCTCTTGGTTTCCAGCATTGCTCGAGACTTTTTGTGGTATTTTCTACATATTTGCAAGTTTTTCTTCATATTTCTCTTGTATATGTTTATATATCTATTGCTTAGATAGAGTTAGACTGTTAAAAGTGTTCCCCTTTCCCTTTTATAATTTGCTACGTTTTGCGTGACTTGTTGCTTCTTGGCCTCGGCCTCAGTAGTTTAGAATAGTTTAGAACAGTTAGGAGAATATATTTATTCTCTGTTGTATTATACTTAGAGTGGCCCTTTGGGCATTTGTTGTCAAAGTTGTTAGTCTTATAGTGGTTATTTTTCTAATTAGTTATTATTAAAAAAGCCAATGCACCACGTCTCCTCAGCTACAGACCACGAACTTGAATGGTACAAAACAATCAATACTTTAATGATAAAACCAACAGTGTTAGCACTTTCGTTTAAATCTCTGTTAAACTTCCTCAGACATTTAAAATGTGTAACATCACTTCCTTTTATGTTGCCACTTTGTTTTCCATTGGACTCTCATTACAATAAATGAACATAAATTAATATATATATATATATATATATATATATATATATATATATATATATATATATAAATAGCATAAATAATCACATTAAGTTTTCTAACTACTTCACATCAACCCAACATTTGGATTTGCTCACAAATAACTTGAAATTGTCACAAAATATACATTTTAAATACCTAATGAATTGACATTTAAAAATATTTAAAATTTAAAAATGTTTAAAATATCATAAAAAAGCTATGTAATTATGTTGCATCAAACAATGTTAAACACGGATGATGTAAATGATTGCTAATAAATGAAGAAATGTAATAGCATACAAAAAATAACAACTAAAAAAATGCATGTCATTAACCAATTTTCTTTCTTTGTAGTGCCTTTAGTTTTAATACAGGTGCTATGGAAGTGTGTTCATTATTTCCTGGCCATTTATTGGCTTGAACTCTGATTTGCCATTTTAGTTCTTTGAGTTCTAGATACATCTCCCCATGGTTCCTTTTCCACAATGTTTACGTGGTCTATAACCATAAAGAAGAAATGATGGCCCAGTGAACTCACTGACATGCTTTGCTAAAGCATTGTTTAAGTTGATCTTCTTTATAGCATATTCATGTTCATATATTCTTTGAGTGAGACGCCACTCAGTTTTTCCAACATAAAATATTGGACAAGAATTACATACAGCTAGATAGACCACTGCTTTTGAATTGCAAGTATATTTACTCTTTACAAAATATTTGATATTTCTTAAGTAAAAACTATCAGCAATGTTAATTTTGTGACACCAATGACATGCCCCACATCTTGACATACCCAAATTTGTTTGGATGGACCTGTATATTACTGGTTTAAATATCTCTTTAAAACTCTTTCCTTTTTGATATACAGTTTTGGGTTTCTCATCCATGTGGGTTCTAATATGGGGGTCTTCTGTTAAAATGGGCCAATTTTTCATAAATACACTCCTAATTGCCTTATGATCCTGAGAAAAAGTAATCACCAGCGCTTTAGAAAAGACAGACTCTATCTGCACTACATTATGTTGTTCCTGCTGTGCAAAATGCATGTCACAGTGTCTTGGACTTAAAGAGTAACAATTGGTTTTAGATTGATCCAAGATGGGCTTGAAATGCCCATTCAACCTTTTCACAACTACTTCCTGAATTAATGCATCTACCAGGGTACTAGGGTATTCCCTGTTGATGAACATAGTGCGCAACGTGACACATTCGTCCAAGAACTCATGATGTGTTGTTACCATCCCTGCTGCCCTAACAAGTTGTCCTTTGACAACAGATCTTTTCTGGTGCTCTGGGTAGGAACTACTATAGTGCAAGAAGCACTTCAAATAGGTTTCCTTCCTATAAATCACAGCTTTATACATGTCATTGACTCTGTCCTTTTCTAAATGAACATCCAGGTAATTCATATATTCCACATTAACATCCCAAATGAACTGGAAGAAATCTGTAGTACCATTAATATATGTGAAAAACTCATTCAATAAATCTTGTGTTCCAGTCCATATGATACTGATATCATCTTGGAATCTGTAATAAGACTTCAGAAATGTATTGTACTTAGAGTTAAATACAACATTTTTCTCCCAATATGCCATGACCATTGTATATAGGTCACAAACATCTGTTGTTACTAAAAGTCATCTTGGTCAAACTGAACACTGTTCAAAAATGACCATGAGTCTTTACATATGTGTTGTTCTTTTTTTATTATGTTTTTTAACTCATAATTTATGTATTTGCCACAAGACGAGGTAATGGAATCCCTACCATCTACTACTGGGTGCATGGGGGGTCTAGGATGCATTTGTGAATTTTTCTGGGAGTTGTTATCCCAGATTAATCACATACAATTGAAGTGTGCAAAATCATACATCAAATTTAAATGATGTTGAACAAAATATTGTGACAGTTATCATGAGTCAACATATATATAATACTAAACTCAATAATGTATTGAAAACAGATACTTACATTGAAGTTTCACTAAATGAGTTAAATGGAGCTTTCAGAAAATTTATGAACAAATTAATGACATCTTCCTGGAAAAACGAATTGATATAGACTTATATAATTACTTGAATATAACAACTCCCAGAATACCATTTTTTTTTGAATACCTAAAAATACATAGATTATGAATTAAAAAACATAATAAAAAAAGAACAACACATATGTAAAGACTCATGGTCATTTTTACAATACATGAACAGTGTTCAGTTTGAACAAGATGACATTTTAGTAACAATAGATGTTTGTGACCTGTATACAGTAATTCCACAAACTACTGATTCTTCTTAAGCAATAATTTTGTTAAATGCTATCTACAAAAGAGCAAATATGGTTGTGGCATATTGGGAGAAAAATTTTGCATTTAACGCTAAGTACAATACATTTCTGAAGTCATATTACAGATTCCAGGATGATATCAATATCATATCGACTGGAACACAAGATTTATTGAATGAGTTTTTCACATATATTAATGGTACTACAGATTTCATCCAGTTCATTTGGGATGTTAATGTGGAATATATGAATTATCTGGATGTTCATTTAGAAAAGGACAGAGTCAATGAAATGTATAAAGCTGTGATTTATAGGAAGGACACCTAATCAAATTGCTTCTTGCACTATAGTAGTTCCTACCCAGAGCACCAGAAAAGATCTGTTGTCAAAGGACAACTTGTTAGGGCAGCAGGGATGGTAACAACACATCATGAGTTCTTGGACGAATATGTCACGTTGCGCACTATGTTCATCAACAGGGAATACCCTAGTACCCTGGTATATGCATTAATTCAGAAAGTAGTTGTGAAAAGGTTGAACAGGCATTTCAAGCCCATCTTGGATCAATCTAAAACCAATTGTTACTCTTTAAGTCCAAGACACTGTGACACGCATTTTGCACACAGGAACAACATAATGTAGTGCAAATAGAGTCTGTCTTTTCTAAAGCGCTGGTGATTACTTTTTCTCAGGATCATAAGGCAATTAGGAGTGTATTTATGAAAAATTGGCCCATTTTAACAGAAGACCCCCCACAATAGAACCCACATGGATGAGAAACCCAAAATTATATATTGAAAAGGAAAGAGTTTTAAAGAGATATTTAAACCAGTAATATACAGGTCTATCCAAACAAATTTGGGTATGTCAAGATGTGGGGCATGTCATTGGTGTCACAAAATTAACATTGCTGACAGTTTTTACTTAAGAAATATCAAATATTTTGTAAAGAGTAAATATACTTGCAATTCAAAAGTAGTGGTCTATCTAGCTGTATGTAATTCTTGTCCAATATTTTATGTTGGAAAAACAGAGCGGCGTCTCACTCAAAGAATATATGAACATGAATATGCTATAAAGAAGATCAACTTAAACAATGCTTTAGCAAAGCATGTCAGTGAGTTCACTGGCCATCAGTTCTTCTTTATGGTTATAGACCACGTAAACATTGTGTAAAAGGAACCATGGGGGGGCGTATCTAGAACTCAAAGAACTGAAATGGCAAATCAAAGTTCAAGCCGATAAATGGCCAGGAATTAATGAACGCACTTCCATAGCACCTGTATTAAAACTAAAAGCACTACAAAGAAAGAAAATTGGTTAATGACATGCATTTTTTAAGTTGTTATTTTTTGTATGCTATTACAATTGTTCATTTATTAGCACTCATTTACCTTGTCCTTGTTAAACATTGTTTGATGCAACATAATTACATAGCTTTTTATGATATTTTAAACATGTTTAAATTTTAAATATTTTCAAATGTCAATTTATTAGGTATTTAAAATGTATATTTTGTGACAATTTCAAGTTATTTGTGAGCAAATCCACATGTTGGGTTGATGTGAAGTAGTTAGAAAACTCAATGTGATTATTTATGTTATATATATATATATATATATATATATATATATATATATATGTTAATTTATTGTAATGAGAGTCCAATGGAAAACAAAGTGGCGACATAAAAGGAAGTGATGTTACACATTTTAAATGTCTGAGGAAGTGTAACAGAGATTTAAACGAAAGCGCTAACATTGTTTATTTTATCATTAAAGTATTGATTGTTTTGTACCATTCAAGTTCGTGGTTTATAGCTGAGGAGATGTGGTGCACTGGCTTTTTTCATTTTATTTAGCTTGTTTGTTTTTCATTTATTAATTAGATATTATGTCTGAAGATAAGGAGAAACATCCGAAGTCTGGCTTCAAAAAATGTCCAGATTGCGGACAAAAAATGTCGGTGACAGATGCACATGTTCAGTGCATTTATTGTTTGGGTGAGGTGCACCTTCAGGAATCCTGCAGTATCTGTCACTCCTTTTCTACTAGGGTGCTGGCTGAGAGGAAGAGGAAAGTCATAGATCGAGGTATCCTTAAGCACGCCTTTGTGGAAGGTTTGTCTGACCAGGACGGGGCCAGCAAATCATCAAAATCCTCAACATCTTCCTCGGAGTCTAAATAAAAAAAAATAAAAAAAGTGGAGTATTCTATGACTTCGGCTCCACAGCCTTCTGAGCCAACAGTCTGTTCTTTTTGGTGCCGGGACTCTGGCTTGGTACCGGTCTCCGAGACTCCCTCTTCACCACTTCTCCAGTCAGCACCATGGGTGCTCTCTTCCAGGTCATCGGTTAGCCTTTCTGATTTGGACATGGATCGACTGGTACAGAAGCTTTTAACGGCACCAGGCCTAGCTAAATTGTTGTTGGCTCTGACACGGGCATCGGAACCGAAGACCACACTTCCTGACTTGACTACTCCTCCTCTGAGCCATGCCGGTCCTTCCGAGCTGGAGGAGGTCGACTTTATGATTGTAGAACCTTTGGAGCTGAAGGCTGTTCCAGTATCATCGGTTCCATCTGTTGGGACGGCCTCGGTGCCGACCAGGGACTCTAGGAGGATAGTCGCACTGACTTGTCAGTGCCAACTCTTCCTCTCGGGGTTTTGGCTAAGGTGAGCTCAGCTCCTACCTCAGGCTCGGAGCCCACGGCATCGGTGCGGGAGGGGATTGTGGTCCCTTCTGGTCCGTCGACTCCTCATCGGAGCTGTGATGCTTTCGAAACCACGAAGCGGGTGTTGTCTCCAAAGACTTCCTCATCATCAGGTTTGGCTTCTTCTTCTTCCTGGAAAGTGCTTGTGTCTGCTTCTGCTACCATCGGTCGTCCCAAGGGTAGAGACCCAGAGCCTCAGGTAGCCCCACTGGGTGCTCCCTGCTCTTCTGAGACTCCCCAGAAGTCCCCACTGAGGAAGTACCCAGAAAGAGACTGTGCAAGAGGAGACTCTTGGACTCCCCACAGGAGTCTCTGACATCTGACACTGACTTGGAGGAGTCAGAAGGGTCCCCTCGATCCCCCTCTGAGGACATCTCCTTTGCGGAGATCCTTAGATCCTTAGGCAGAGGGGTGATTGGCAGTCCAAAAGCCCTACTGAGGATGAGTCGGTTCTTCTGAAGGCTTTCGGGTCTCAACATTCCACCTCCTGGGTGCCTCCATCCTACGATGAGCTTATGCAATTGGTCTCTCGTAGGGTGTGGGAGTCGCCGGAGTCCATGGAGCCTGTACCTTGGAGGCCCAATAAATTTATTTCTGCCCCTGTCGATAAATCCTTTCTGTCCAAAGGAGTTCCTGTTGAGGCCATGGTGGTGGCGGCGGCCACAAAGAAGGAATTGTCAGAAACGTCTGTGTCTATCCATCCTCCTAACAGAGAGTCCAGGATCATGGATAGATATGGGAACCGCATGTTCAGTTCAGCGACTTTCACTCTGCGATCACTGAACTATCTAATCCATTTCACCAGACTGCAAAGAGATCTCCTTAAGGAGCTGGGAGATTCTCTTCAGGATACTGTAGCTGCAGGCGTCTCTGACAAAGTTTCGGCCCAGCTTGCTACTCTTAGTTCCATTGTAAACTCGTCCATATGCCTCATATCATATGCGGCTGATGGTTTGAGTAGGGCTGCAGGTACAGGGATTGCTCTTCGTAGGCATACCTGGATGCGCCTCTGTTCCTTTGCAGAGCTTTTCAAGTCTTCATTTGTAAACATCCCGTTTGATGGCTCATCCTTGTTTGGGATAAAGGTAAAGGAAACATTGACCAGGTGTGAACAGGAGGGAAAGACTCTGTCTGCCATCGGAGTCCATTTTTCCACCCCTACTCGGCCTTTTCCCAAAGGCCAGAGGGGAGGGAAGATGTGGTTCCGAAAAGCCCAAGGAGCCTTTTAGGGCACACGTGGAGAACCCCCCTCCAGGGGCAGAGGAGGGGGTAATAATGAAAGAAGCCACCCTCGCGGCAGAGGTGGTCCACAACACCAGGGTGACAGAGATCATTTCTCTGACCAACCCTATCAGCGCTCCTGAGAGGAGGCTTGACTGCCCTGCTCTGGAGGCGGTCAGGGTCGCTTATCTTTGTACCCAGAAGCCTGGTTAGATATCACAAATGATAGATGGGTACAAAGCACCCTTTCCAGAGGGTATTTCATACCGTTCTCCGCTCCACCCATTCCTGTCAAAAGAATCCCGGACATTCCACCCAGTTACACGGAACAAGCAACCATAGAGGTCCGCAAGTTGCTAGAAAAAAAGAGTCATCCAACCAGTCGCAGCAGACCAAATAGGATTCGGAACTTACTCAAGATTCTTTTTTGTTCCAAAGAAAACAGGGGACTGGAGACCCATTTTGGACCACAGCAGACTGAACCAATTTGTAAAAAAAGAGAAGTTTCAGATGGTCACGCTTCAGTCCATGCTCCCCTTTTTGGGGAAGGACAATTGGATGTGCTCAATCGATGTCAAGGATGCGTACGACCACATAAAATTGGCCAGATCTTCCAGAGATCATTTGCGTTTCCAGCTGGGAGCCAGTCACAACCAGTTTCGAGCCCTGCCCTTTGGTCTCACTACAGCCCCCAGAGTGTTTACTAAATGTATGGCAGTGGTCACGGCTCACCTGAGGCATCTAGGATTCTAGGTGTTTCCTTACCTAGACGATTGGCTCCTTACCTCCACCACCAGGCATCAACTGATTCAGGGAACAGAATCCACTCTGACACTCTGCAACCACTTAGGCATTACGGTCAACTTCGAAAAGTCTGCCTTGTCACCATCGCAGCATATCATCTTTATAGGGGCAGAGTTAGACACGTCAACCACTACTCTACGTCTTCCAGTCGAAAGGGTATCAAATCTTCGCCAACACATCATTTCACTGGTTTCAAAGAACAGAGCTCTAGCCGCGGAGGTCTTAAAAGTACTAGGTTTGATGGCAGCAGCAATTTTAGCCATTCCATTGGCCAGGATGCATATGCAGATTCTTCAATGGCTCCTGTTCACTCAGTGGTCTTTCCAGGAGTTGCCAGTGAACCATATGATTCTGATTAGAAACTCTTGCAAGAGGGATCTTCAGTGGTGGTTGACGTCTCTACACGTCACAATAGGATGCCCCTTTGTACTTCCCCCTCCAGTAGCCACTGTAACCACGGACGCTTCCCTGGTAGGGTGGGGAGCATTTTCAGGGAAAGACTGCCCAAGACACATGGATGGATCAAGAGTCACATTTGCATATCAATGTCCAAGAAATGAGAGCAGTACTTCTGGTGTTGCAGTACTTTCAGGACTCTCTCCCTCTAGGGACAATTGCCATACAGGCAGACAACATGTCAGTGGTCTGGTATTTGAACAAACTGGGCGGGACCAAGTCTTACCCACTTTGCTGAAAAGCCCTCAGAGTTTGGCAGTGGGCTGTGTCATCCCAGCGCTTTCTGTTGGCAACGCACATTCCAGGGAGATCCAGCGTGATAGTGGACAAGCTGAGCAGGGCGATATTGTTGCCACACGAGTGGTCCCTCAAACAGGAGATTGCGGACAGGCTTTTCTGCAAATGGGGCCAGCCTTGCCGTGATCTTTTTGCCATTCACATCAACACCAAATGCAGAAGCTACTTTGCCCTGATCCCCCCTCCAGGAGAACCCCCGAGGGATGCAGTCGTACACGATTGGCCCCCGGGTCTCCTCTATGCATTTCCCCCAATTCCGCTGATACCCAGATTTTTACAGAAAGCAAAGTTGCTGGGAAGGATTTGGTTTTCCATTTCTTTACCATCATCTCTTGGAGGATCCATGGATCCTGGACCCAGTTCCAGACCTTCTTACGCACCTGTCAGGGGACCTCCATCCTTCCTTGCAGTCATTGAAGCTAACTGCTTGGCTGCTCCAATTCCCCATATAGCCAGGCTTCATAATCTTTCAGATGACACAAGTCAGATTTTGTTGGCTTCCCACAAACCTTCCACTAGAAAATTGTATCGTAGTAAGTGGAAAAGATTTTCCATTTGGGCTTCTAACAAAAACCTTGATCCTTACTAAGCTCCATTGTCATCCATTCTAGAATTCTTGACCAAGATTTTTCACGAAGAAGCTGCAGCTGCTACCGTTAGGGTCCAGTTAGCAGCTCTAATTTCCATCTAGGTATTGGGACTGAATATTATGCAACACCAGTTATCCAAGGCCTTCCTCAAAGGTACCTTTCACATGAGACCTTCAGTGAAGACTCCTTATTCTCCCTGGAACTTGAATTTTATGCTTTCCCATATTATTCTTTCTCCCTTCGAACCAGCATCATCTTGTGAGATCAAGTTTCTGTCATGGAAAACTATTTTTCTAGTGGCCATTACTTCTGCCCACAGAGTGTCAGAGCTTCAGGCATTACCTATCAAGCCTCCCTATATGATTTTTCATCCTGACAGAGTAACCCTTAGGACTAACCCTTCTTTTTTGCCTAAAGTATGTACTGAGACAAACATCAATCAAGTTACTGAGTTGCCCGTTTTTTTCCCAACCATACCATCAAATTAGAATACATGCTGCACAAGTTTGATGGTCACAGACAGCCTAGATATTATCTGGGCAGAACAAAAGACTTCAGAAAGTCAGACCAGATTTTTGTTTCATTCTCTGAAGCCAGAAAAGGTAGATCAGTGGCTAAAACAACCCTTTCTAAGTGGCTTTCAGATTGTATCACCTACACTTACTCATCTGCTGATAGGTCTTTGTTGTGATAGGTCATTGTTGCATAAAGTGAAGGAGCATCCAACCAGAGCAGTCTTTTCTTCTTCGGCCTTTCAAGCCAAGTTGCCTCTTGACAATATCTGTGCTGCAGCCACTTGGTCTAAGCCTCACACTTTTATCACTCATTACAAAGTGGACAAGGCCTCCAGGGACAGGATTTAGGGTGCTAGGGACGCTACCCATCAGTGAAGAATGAATGGCGAGATTGAACAACTTCACATAAAGAAGTTATGTACTCACCATAACGTTCCATGTGATTTGTTCCATCTCTCCTTCATTCTCACGTCCCTCCCTCCTTCCCCCACCTGGCTGACGGTTGACCTGGAGACTGACTTCATCCTGGTTATTCAATGTTTCTTCCTGTCTGGGGAGATTAGTTTACTTCTTACTAGGATATGGTACACACAGCAAACAAGATTTGAGGTAATTCCAGCATTGCATCATGGGATAAGGGGCTTGGTCTCAAGTTATTGGTAATCTTTGAGCTTTGCTAAACGGCCGTGTCGGAGCCGAGGATCGGCTCCAAACCCATCAGTGAAGAATGAAGGCGAGATGGAACAACTCACATTGAACGTTATGGTGAGTACATAACTTCTTTTTATTGCATTGCACATAGTTTAACAATCTGTTTATATTCTGCTTTATTAGTTACCGTTCTTTGCATGGGACTTTAAACCAAGGCCCCATCTGCTTAAGTTGATGGTAGCTCAGGTGGATGTAAAAGATCCCACTACACCTATTGAAAAGAGTAGGGATCTTTTATTTATATACAAAAATAGCTCTTGTTTACAGATCTTTACATATGTGCAAATATATAAGTTTACAAATCTGTTTATAAATATTCATAATTTCCTTTACAATCATACTTAATTTTCATCCCTATTAGACCCCCATTCCTTTTTCTATAACCAAAGTTTGAATTTACTTAATGTTGTTGCTAAAATTTAGTTACCATTAAACATAATTTAATTTATTCTTTCTTCCCATTTAACCCATATAATATAAAATAACTTTTTTTATCTATTCTTTTACCATGTTCTTTACTTCTCTTATAATATCCATATTTAATCATATTCAGGTTTATTTTATCCACTTCTTTTATATCTTTGAAAAAATCTTTACATAGTTTTCCCCATAACTTTTTTACTATTTTTCTTTTCAAAAACACATGTTTTGTAGTTTGTTCTTCTTGACAATTAAACATATTCTGTCATTTCTTTTTATATGGCATATTTCCTTTTACTGGCAGTTTATCTATTACCAGTCTCCACAAAAAATCTTGACATTCTACTTTCTGATTGCATCATTTGACTCTTATTTTTATAGCTTTATTTTTTTTTCATATGTTAGATTTTTCCCATGGTATTACATAATAATGTTTTATCACTGTACTCTTATACCATACTTTTCTATCTTTTCAATGTCATCAGTTTTTATTTTCCACAAAAATATTTTTTCTTGGTAACATTTTATTTCTTTATTTATGCACTCTTTTTGTCTTTTAGTCTTTCTAACCGTACACCAAAATGTATCATACTTAAATATTTATACAGTTTTATTAAGAATCTGTCATCTTTTTCATTTATCCTCTTTAATGCTTTGTACAAATTTAATGAAGCAGCTTATACCATAATTAACCACAAATCTCCTTCTTTAACCACAAACCTCCTCCTTTATTTATTTATATACAAAACTCGTCTTTTTACTGGTTTTAATTTAGAACCCCATATAAATTTAAAAAAATTCTGCAATAATTCTTTTTCAAATACTTTTGGCAGCATAACTCCACTTACAAAGTGTGCTACTTTCCTATCAGTACTGATTTGATCAAACAAGCCTTTTTTCTGAATGATAATTTAATATGTTCTCCAGAAAAGATAGGTTTGTTTTATTTTTGTTTTGTTTTATTTGTTTTCCGATTGAATTCTTACATATTTATTCCCAAATTTTATAGTTTACACAGAAATTTCATCCATTGTAAAATATATACCCCTGATCGTTACTGCATCACCTAAACCTTTCCTTTTTTCTTTATTTAAAGACATCTATATCATCTCTATAGACAGTCATTTATGCAATTATTACTTCCTTTATCCAAATTTCATTTTTTTGCAGTTATTATAATGTCATCTGCATATCTTAACAGAACTGGAATTCTTAACCCTTCAGGTGTTATATACCCCGCCTCCTTCATTTTGTAATTTATTTAACATACTATCACATTCATAACGAATGTAAAGAGTATGTGATCTAATCCCTTAAATTTTATAACATTTCATTGCCAGTTCCATCTGGGCCTGCAGCTGAATCTATGTTTCCTTGACCTAATACTTTATCTAGCTCATTTAAAGAAATCTGCTTTTCCAGCTCTTTATTTTCTTATTGTCAACTTTTTTTACTTTCCATGTTTTTCACTACCTTTTTTCTTTAAACATTTCTTGTACATATTGTACTACACTTTTCATAATCTTTTCCAGAGTTCTGTTTCTCCCTTTACATTTTTATTTCTCCCATTGTACTACCATATTGCTACTGTAAAAAAAAAAAAAACATTTTTTTATATTTTTCCTTAAATATCATCCACCATTGAGACCATTGTTTATAAAATGTTCTAATAGTAATGTGATCTTTCCATAACTGTATTACTATTCTCTTTCCTTCTTCATTCCATGCTTTCTCATTTATCCCTTTTATTCCTTTGCCTATTTTTATTTATACATTGTTTTCCTTTATCTCTAGCCATATTACAAGATCAGAAAATCCTGTTTCCTATAACTAAACCTTCTGATACTGTAAAATAATCTATTTCAGTTCTATACATACCCCTTTTGTAAGTCCATGAATTTTTGTCATAAAGTTTTAAATTACCACATCTTATAATATCTAACATTTTCGTATATTGTTTCCTTACTTTTACACTTGCCTCTTAAATCACAATTAAAATATCTTGTTGTTATAATGTTCATATTTATCACTACATATTCTAAAATCTGATGAAATAAGTTTCCCTTTCTTTACAGTTACTATAAGCACATACTGTTAGAATTCTCTATACTTGTTCTTTCCATTTCAAATCTACAATGGTTAATCTTCCCATTTTTGCTAAGTTAAATCTAATATCTTTATACTGTATTTCTGCAGAATACAGCTATTTCATAATATCTCTAATTTCCCAAATTCCAGATTCTTTCCTCCCCATAATTTCTCTGTTTGTAATCTTTCTTCATTTGTTAAAAATCTTGTGTCTTCTAATATAATTACATTTACAGCACATGTATTACACCACTTCAAAATTCCTATTCTTCTTACTATATTTTAATACTATTCACATTTACAGAAAACACTTTAAAGTTTTTGTTTTTCCCTTTCCTTAGATCCATTAGCTTTCTTAATAGACCATTCTAAGCCTAACCAGTTTCCTTCCCAAAAGTGAGAATCAGACACTGTATCTTGTGTCTGTGATTCAAGCATCTCAGTCATTATACCAAGCCCATTTTTTTTTAACTGTATATGCTCTTTTTCATCACTTTCCTTTCTTTTTTTCTTCTTTTGTAATTGTCCCTTTACAGTTTCTTTTCCTGTCTTTTACCCTTTTACCAATAGATTTTTTTTCTTTTACTACCTCCCAATTTATGTCTTCATCACTTATTTCAGAACATTCTTCTATGTCCTCTTTTATTATATTTTTATCATCTATTTTTTCCTTTTCTACTGCTTCTAGAATTTCTTCTTTATTTCTTTCTTTCTTTTTACTTAGTTTTATTTTCATTTTTGCAATCCATCCATAAATGTCCAATTTTCTTGCATTTATAACATTTCAATTCAGATTTTTATGCATCATGTTCCATTTCCTCACAAATATAACATTTTTGTCACATTTACTTATCAAATGTCCTACTTTTTCACACAAAAAAACATGTTTTAGGCTGTCGCTATTATTTTGCAACACCTCTATTCCTCTCAGTATTTGTTATGCTTGGTATATGTATAATTTCTTCTCTTACTAACACAATATTACAGTCCCAACTACCAATCTATAAACCCGTTTTGTCATAAACTTTTGCTGTGTCCAGTACTTCTTTGCATAAAGTTTTCAAATCTCCTTTCCAAGTTTCTCTGTCTACCTCTGTTTGAAATTGTAAATGAATCTTCTTTTTCGTTTCCCTGTTAAGTGCTGTTATCATGTAAAGATTAAATGGGCTACAGTCTTTCTTTTTTCATATCTTCCAAGAAAATTTTCCATTGAAAAAGCAGTCTCAAATATAATGTCACAAAATGCCTGTTAATAAGAATAAATGATCTTACCTCATGTGCATTTACACCCAAAGAAGCTATTAAATTGTCCCACACTTCATACATGTCCATTTCTTTGTCCTCTTTACTTTGAATCTGTACCACATACTTCTGTTTTTCATTTTCTTCTGCCTTCTTTTACTTTCTCTGCATATGTTTTCTTTTCCTTCTCACCACTGTTCTTCAGGATTGTGTGTGCATACTCCTTTTGTATTTTTGTCATAATGTCCCCCCAGGAAACATCTCCTTCATTTTCTTGCTCTGCACCACCATTTCTTTAAGTAAATCATCTTGCAACCTTCTTGACTGGAGGGTTGTAATTATACATCCATCATTTGCTGACTCATCTCCATCAAACAGGGTTCTTTGAAACATTTCTTCAGAATTCTGCACACATTCTCTGGTCTTGATGTTTGCTTTCTCATTCATTTCATTCACCAGTCCTTCATCTCCTTCTCTCTCTGTCTGCTGCCCTGCTTCATCAGGCTGCCTCTGTACCAAGAATGGAAACAGGAAGTGCTGCTCCAAAATGGGTCCCACTCACAACAATGAAGAGTAGGGGAAGTCCCTTGATAACGTGGCCAAAATTTTCCCAAGAGTATATATAACATTCTGGGTCTTCCCTGAAAAGATGTTACTAGCCTTGTGGGACTAACTTAGTCAACAAAGGATAAATAAAAATAAAATACTAATAAAATCACGTTCTCTGCCAGAAATATTAATAATCTGTAAAACCATAACATTAAAATGTTTTTGTATATTATTTCCTTTATATGTTTTGCTAATGGATTTCCAGTATTCCCCATTTGTATATCATGTAAGAATTCACTAATTCTTTCTTCAAGAGATTTATTTTTTCTCTACATAAAAGCACTGACATGCCTGATATATAGCTGTATAAACTGAACTTGATGTATTGCAGTCAGCTATAAAGATCAAACAGAAATTGTATCTTTCTAATGGCATATATAATGTAATATAATTGCAATAATTGCATTCATAGAATAAAAAAACCCTATTTTGTTAATGTTCTTCTATTTCTTTCTAATGCCAGATATATGGGTCTACTTCAAATTAACAACAACCAACTTACCCAAACATGAAATTGCCGAGACAAGATTGCAGAAACCTGTTTTTAATGAATGACCGTATTGTCGAACCATTACTCAGGGCAAGTATCCAGTTGTACAACATGGGGAAATTTGCCCTTTTCCGCACTGTAGTGCTATGTCAGAGTTGGTATATTTAGTTGGGGGGGGTTGCTGGGAGCTGGAGGTGTGGTAGGCATAGCCCCCACCTGGGTGAGTTGGAGATAGCGTGGTGTTTTTCATAGGTTCATAGATTAGTACTAAGCTAACTGCCCTTGAGCCATTTCAAGCCTAGCCAATTATCCCTTGTGAGACTCAAACCCCTCATCTTGTGTTTGTAAGGCAAACACCTTAGCCATTAGGCCACCCTCCCATTTTTTTATTTTTTAAATGTTGGATGACTGGATACTTACCCTGAGAAAAGGTTTGGCAACATCATCATTCATTAAAATTAGGTTTTGGCAATCTTGTCTTGGCAATTTCATTTTCAGGTCAGTCAGTTTTCGTTAATTTGAAGTAGAGTCATTTATATATATATATATATATATATATATATATATATATATATTTATATATATACACACACACACACACACACACACATATATATATATATATATATATATGGGTTATATATATCATAGCTGCTGTTTCAAAATCATCCTATTTTCATTTGAAAATAATAGTAAATTACCTTTAATGTCCCTAAACGCTCTACTAATGGTTAGGATACACCAGTTCAATCTCATTATATCACAACTTACACTGGTGTTTCTGCAGTAAGTCACAGGAACTATTAAATATGCTCAGAAACCATTACCCTGAGTAAATTGGTTCTTAGTTCATAGGTAAGTGTAGTAGGCTAGCAGCCCTTTTAGACTATTTTAATCCTAGCCAATTTCCCTTTCAAAGGTAAGAATAAAATGCTGTAGGTTGTGTCTGGGAGGTGAACTGTTTAACCATTATGCCAATCCAAGCCCATTCAGAAGTTGTCATTTTGTAAAACATAGGTTTTTGCTACTGCTACTATAAGTTATTAATCTACCATAACTGTATTATGAATTGCCTCTGTTGAGTAACCCTTATGTAAAAAATCATGTCCCATTTCATCAGATGCCTCAGATAAATCATCATTATTACTAGTAAACCTGGATGCTCGTATGAACTGACCTTTTAACACATTTTCATGTAAGTCTATGTAAACATGAGATTCAGTGTTGTCTCTTTCTTCCTTTCCACAATAAATGGGTTATTTTATCTGACTAGAATCCAACCTTGGCCACTTTCAGACTTTGGATACAAGGGTTAGGCTCCTCCCCTTATCTATAATTCCCTGTAGTTAGCAAGCTACCTCAGATCTCATTTGCCTCTTGTTTACATTGGATGTGATCTCTTGTGCTCAGACTTGGGTGACAGCTTAGTGCCTACTTTTGACCTTTTAGAGTTATTTACTCAGTCTTATTTATTTTGTTACCTTCCCTGCCTTCTGTCTAGATTAATTGAAAAAAAAAAACAGACAAAACTTTATCTTACTTTGCCCTTTTGACACATGTTTCCCTATACCTTTATGTTCATTTGAAACATCTTTGTTAGGTTGGTGTAAACATTTGCCTTTTATCTCTTTGACTTTGCACTGATAGTAGTTTTTGGTATTTGTTGGAATAGTTGATATAGTTGTGTTGTTTCACAGACATTAACTGTTGTGTGTTGTGCTTAGGTTACGTCTTTTGTTATTATGGCAGAAAAGCTTTCTGACTGTAAAATATTTGTGGCCTGTGGACACAGAATCCCTAACTGTTATGTGCACACCAAGTGTGTCCATTGCTTGGACTTCCAGGATGGCTGCACATTGAATAACATCTTAATTCTAGCTCTCCCAGTGTAAAAACAGAAACTCAGCAGAGAAGACCAGTGGACTTTTGTGTTTCTGGATAAATTTCAGTAACTGGCTGGTAAGTGCACTGCCTTGATGCTAGGAAAAAGGAAATACAGAGGACCTGAAGGAAAACCAGCTATAAAAGGTGAGGGAAGAATGCTGACTGGGAAAAGTACTGCAGCTGTTCAGCAAAAAGCAGTGCAAGCTCTAGACATGGAGGACACTCACTGCCATCCCTTTGCACAAAGGTGGAGCATCCACCGATCCAGGAAATTATAGACCCATCAGCCTAACTACCCTGATCTGCAAGGTCATGGAAAGGATTATCATGGACCTCATTAACAAGGACATTGACAGCCTTCAAACACTCAAACCCACACAGATTGGTTTTGTCAAGGGGAGGTCATGCCTGTTAAATTTTGTCGACTTCTTTCAGACAGTCACCAAAGCCATGGACGAGGGGAAGACAGTGCACACCGCCTACCTTGATCTGGTCAAAGCCTTTAATACCATTTCCCATTCAGGTATAATAGATAAACTCTCTCAGCTAGGCATCAATCCATACGTTGCCAGATGGGTAGCAAACTGGCTCACTGAAAGAACCCACCTAGTCAAAATAGGGAAAGCCACCTCAAGCAGTAGAGCCATAATGTGCTGTGTATCCCAGGGATTGGTCTTGGACCCACTGTTGTTTGGGATATACTTTTTTGAGGTTCAGACCAAAAGCAATGGGCTATGGCTGACCAAGTTTGCAGATGACTGCAAACTAGGTGCTGTCATCAATTCCACTAGTGATGTGAACATCCTCCAAGAGGGTCTCACCCAAAGAAAAAATACTGGTGCCAGAAACATGGCCTCAAACTGAGTGCCAGAAATTGCATCATCATCCCCTTTGTTGAGAATGATGCTCTCACAAATTATCACATTAATAGCAATGCCCTAAGCACACATTCAGTCATAAGGGACTTGGGCACCCAGGTTGATACAAACTGACTTTTGACCACCATATTGCCTCAGTTGTATGGAAGGCTTTCTACATGGCCCACCTCATTACTAAGGGTATCTCATCCAGGGACAAGGAGGTCATAACATCCCTGTATTCTTCCCTTACAAGACCCATTATTGAATACAATGCCCCTTTCTGCATGTACTTCACAAAGCACATGCAGCAGCTGAAGAGACCACAGAGGTTCCTCACCAGAGAATCCAGGGCTTCAAACACCTGCCCTACACAGATAGGTTAGAAGACCTGTCCCTCTACTCAGTCTCATATGAGTCCTCAGAGGTGACCTCTGTCTGGCATACAAAGCAGTATCAGACCCTGCCTTGATGGGACTGCTGCATATAAGCAAGTCAAGCTCTACTCAAGTAACCCACATGTGTGTCCTCAACCTGGTCTGTGACATCAGTAGGACTTGTTGGCAGGAACTATTTCTGTATCAGAGACTCCCCTTTCTGTGGAATAGACTCCCTCTCCACGTAAAGCAGAGTATCTCATTAACCCTTTTTAAGCACAACCTGGATAACTGCATAGGGAACAGAAAATACACCCCTGGAATTCCACCTGTGTCCCTTCTGGACAGGGGCATCCGGTGCTGACTTGTTGGAACATGGGCTAAATTCTTGGCTAGGCTTGTAAGGTCCTCAGGGCCAATAGCTTAGTAACTTCCTATGATCCTTTGACATGACTTCCAGTAACCCAAAAGAAAGCATAAGACAACTGCACAAAGACCTGGTTAAAATAAATGAAACACTGATGGAGTATATCAACTCAAACAACAAAAGTCTGGATAAAATGGATGAAGCTTTAAATATGTATTCAGATGAGGTGATAAAACTGCAAAAATCAGAGGTTGACATGAAGTAGAGGTTAGCTGAATATGAGACTGCTGAAGAAGAGATGTTTCAAAAATGATAGAATTAGAGGACAGAGCATATAGGGAAAATCTGAGATTTTCAGCTGTACCAGAAAGAACAGATTGTATTAATTTTATGAAAGCACAAATAAGCAACTGGAGTGGTATTCCACAGTATGAATCGATAATTAAAAGGGCACATTGTGTGTAGGCTCCAAACCTGGCAATGAGAAAGCAACTTAAACCTTTAATAGTAAAGATGCAATCCTACCAGCAGATAGTGTTGATTCTGACAAAACTGTGGCAGAAGGACAGAGTACTGAAAGTGGAAGACAGCAGAGTATTTGTGAAGAATGATTACTCGTACATCAGGCAGAAGAGGAATACATTTATTCCACTATTCAGGGAATGTTGAGAAGCTGGTGTGAGATTCAAACTGCTCTACCCAGATATCTTCAAAATATTCTTCCCTGGGGGGACAAAATCATTTTTTGATGAAGTACATGCTAAGGAGAAAATACAAAAAAGTGAGCTGTGAAACAGAAGGAGATTCTGCTTCTTGTTCTTCTGGTAATAAAGACCACAGAGAGGATGTGCCAGTGAAACCTTTTCACTGTTTCAGCAGAAGCAAAGGGGACTAAGAGTTGACTAGAAGACTCAACATTAGAACACAACAAAAATCCACACTGACAGTTTTCCAGAGCTCAGTACCCCCCCCCCCCCATCTTTCTGTGATAGGGCATTGGCTAAGTCCCATCCCATCGGGGGAGCCTAACCACTGTAACAGAAAGCCATTTGCTCAGTCTTTTAGTGCCAACTGTAGGACTCACACAGTTGAATCTCCTGAACAGCCTACATTGGTGGATCACACCTTCCAAACTCAGATAATATCCATTTGGGAACTTCCCTTCCTCTTTATTATTATATACTTTTGATTTCTTTCTGTTTTATTTAAAATGTGTGTGTGTGTGTGTGTGTGTGTATATATATATATATATATATATATATGTGTGTGTGTGTGTGTGTGTGTGAATGTATATATATATATATATATATATATATATATGTATAGATATATATAATATATATATATATATATATATATATATATATATATATATATATATATATATATGGTCACCGACATTTCAACCGACATACACCGACAGTTCACCACAAACATCGAAAGTACAAACACAACACGCCACCAGACCGACACAACACATACACACAAACAAAACACCAACAAAACACACACAAACAAACACACACACACAACAAACACCCACAACACAACACACACACACCCTGGACCCCAAAACAAACCCTATACACTACATACAACCCTTACACACCCTCCTTACCCCCCCTACCCTAACTCCATACTATAGCCCTACCACCTTCAAAAACACCAACCCCCACTTACCCCACTTTACTGTGACACACTCACACACTACACTTACACTCTCAACCTAACACACCCTAACCCTAACCCTCTAATCCCACCCACTATAGCACACCACCCCAACAACACACTTACACCCTACCCAACCGCACTACCCTAACTCACTTATCCCACCCCATCCTCCCTACCCCTACCCCTACTAAACACCAGCATATTTACCTTACCCTCTAAGCACCCCGTCGTCCGTCACTACATACATATCCCCTTTCTCTCCCAGCGGCTTCTCGCCGTGTTCTCTCCTCACGTTCTTCTTCCCTTGTCGATCTCTTCTGCGCGCGTGACTTTCTCGACATTCTCGCGGTCGCGGTTAAAATCCATTGTCGGTATTGTGAATTGTCGATGTACTAAGATAGACCCATATATATACATATACGTGTGTGTGTGTGTATATATATATATATATACACATATACATATATATATATATATATATATATATATATATATATATATATATATTTATACACACACAGACACACACACTTCAGTAGATCGAACATGTAACAAGTTCAAATCTCATATGGCCGAGACCATATGTTCGAACTTGTAAATGTTCGATCTGACTGAATGGAGATCTCCATACAGTGTGGAACGGGAAGATTTCCCTTTTCCGCAATGTAGTGCGATCTCGGAGTTGGTATGTTTAAGTAAGGGGGCGAGCCCTGCTACAGACGGTTAATTTTGATTTTGTTGTTTTTTCTTTTTTTACTTCAGTGTTCAAACTATTAGAAGTTTGAACATATGGTCTCGGCTATATGTGGTTCAAACTTGTAATATGTTTGAACTACTGAAGTAGATCTATATATATATATATATATATATATATATGTGTGTGTGTGTGTGTGTGTGTGTGTGTGTGTGCATGTGTGGGTGTAGAGCACTGGATCAAATGGATTGTCTGCCGACATCCAGTAGATGGACACCACTTGTTCAACAAGTATGCTGCATCAACAATCCCTGGGTAAGGGAATATTTCCACTCCCTGGGGATTCTGTGATCTTGGAGTTAGTATATACAATTAGCAGAGGGTGTGGAAGTGTGAGGGTGGGGTGGGTCTTTCCTTCCTGCAAAAACACTTGTCATTCATTTAGTCTGCTCTGGGTCAGTGTTGGTGATTTTGATGTTCTGACATTGATCTACTGGGTGTCTAGATACTGATTGGATCCAGTGCCCTACACCTATATTTGCATACATATTTATGTGTGTTAACTTTTTACTTTAATATTCTTGCTATTTACTACTGCTGTTAATTCATCTGGGAATGTTAACTTACTGTTGTGCTGTTTGTATGCTTAATACTGCTTTTATGCAGTTATGGGGCTTTTCTAAAGTATTTTATGACTTGTACTGGAAAACTGAAGTTCTCTGGTGTCAGCTGAACACTAGGGACTGCCTTGTGCATGTAGAGCTGTGATTTAATTGTGCTTGTTGTATTGTTGATCACTTGCTTCATTTTGAAGTTCTGACAAGAAAATATTGCATATTTACTTTTCTCTTCATTTTTATGATACATACCTTTGATATAATACTCCTATAAAAATACTTTCGGCTTTTCCCGGTTAGGGGTCGCCACAGCGGAACTCCGGTCCGCTCATGATTGGCAGTGAATTTTTTTTACGGTGCCGAGTTGCCAGCCTGGCGCCCAACCTTCAACGAAGGCACACCCATTCACGCTCGCACCTACCTGCATGTCTTTAACATCACTCGACCATGGGGCAGACATGCAGACTCCACACAGAAGGCACTCCAGCCGAGAATTGAACGGGAGAACCTCTTGCTGTGAGGCGACAACGCTAACCGCTGCAGCTGTTTTTATTGTTAAATCACAATTTTACAGCAGAGTACTTTATTCCATGTTTTTATGGAGATTTTTTCATTTCTTACTAGGGAATCACTAAATAAATTATTTTAGGCTATTTTGAAAGGTTTCTATATGACATAAGGACATATATTTGATTTTTTGTCACTTTTTGGACAAGTGAATTTTACTTTGTACTCTGAATGTGTGTGCTGTTATTTACTATACTGCTCAGGTTGTAGGATAAGGCTTAGTACATTTTAAACTGTTGTTGATATATTTTATACACTTTAGTCTTATTTGCTGCTTGGGGACATCGTTTATATTTCATATTATTGCTGCCCTTAATTAGCCCTTAATATCCACATGTATTATTCATGCCGGTGTTTTTTCCTCTGACTTCAGGGATACTGATATTGTCCCTTGTCAAATTCAGTTGCACCTAAAAAGAAAAAAACTCAACAAAAACATGCCTTAGCCTGTGGTTTGTGACTCTGTTGTTGTTTAAGCCAGCCTGGAGACAACTTGTATTTTCCCATCATTCTTTGATGTGAGCCCACAGCCGTCTATGGTGTGTGTTGGGGGGGGGGTCAGACACATTACTTGGTTTGGATACAGGAGAACTAAACCCTTTAGGTGCAGAAGAGGTCCAAGGTAAGAGACCCCTTGCCTGACATAATACCCAGATATTTTGTCCTCTAGCGTGGTTCGCAGTAAGAAGCTATAGAAACATAACCATACAACAGATAATCAGGTTATTACCATATATAGGACTGAAGCGGTTTCCTTAGCTAAGAGTGTTTTATAGTCAGTTAATCTCTTATTCCAAATAACTATGATGTTACCTTCTCTAGGTCTGCAGATGGGGGCCTCTGATGTAAAGAGTACTGAACAATCTGAGTCCATCCAGTCTGATTCTCTGTGAGGTGAACAAGTTCAAAAACCCAAGCATGTGTTCACCTTTCCATGGATGCTAACTGGATTTAGAGATGTATTTGACTGGGAGCACTCTGAAGCTGTGCCAGAGAATGGCGGAGTTTATAATCTTATTGAGTATGAGATTCCAAATGTTTTGGATGTTCCTTCTCTGTTATGAGCCTCAGAAGATTTATATAAAACTGCATGTAAAACCCCTGTGGTTAGTGAATAAATTCTTAAAAAGGCTGTGAGGAAATACAAGCTGTACCCTGATCTTGCCCCACTGTTTGCTGCTCCTTTGTTAGCTGACCTAACTGTGTTTTTTCCAGCTACCAACAAATAAAATTGCTAAGTGATTAGAATCTTAGGGGCAAAAAGTTGGCTTAGTCCAGTAATTTAGCCTTTAGAATTTTAAAGTATCAGTGCTTCATGTTGAAATTAATTTTGCAGTGTTCTTACAATTTAGAAGACTTTGCTGTATCTTTGCCTGCTGAACAGAAGTGTTGTATGAATGATTGTTACTGATGAGACTTGGATTTCGAAACATGCCTTGAGCAGTGTCTTGGAAAGTACAGACACAATTTCTAGAAATGCAGCTGCTTCTGCTATATTGAAAAGGCATGCTTGGCTACACATGCAGAATTTTTCTAAGGATTTAAAAAATAAGACTTTGAATACTCCTTTAAGTTCTGAGTTTGTGCTTGATCCTGCTGCCACCCAGATTCTCAGACAGTGGATGATAGAGGTAGATTGATGCATGGGGTATCTAGAATGTTTTGTATTCCCAAGCTGTCCTTAACAAGGCATCCAACTTCAAAGAAAGAGTCATGGTACCAATAAGAAATGGTAGAAGGTTAATGCTTCCAAACCAAATAAAAGGTGTTCATCCCCCACATAAAAAAAAAAATCTTTCTCCTGCTAAAGAATGACTATGTCAAGAATCAGGGCATTCTGTCCCTCCTCCCCTTTTCCCTTCCTCTAGGCTTTTGTTCATCCCCAACAGCCTGGCAACAAATAGTCTCAGACAAATGGGTGCTGAGAATAATTCTGTGAGGATACTGTTAGCAGTGGACAGAAAATCCTCCTCCCTTCAGGGAAATCCCCCCACATCCACCAGACCAGATCCATCTGTTCTCTCTAGTACTCCATCACAATTTGCAGGCAGGAGTTATAGAACCAATTTCTGCACCACAAAAAGGAAAATGATTTTATTTCAGAATCTTTTGGGTACCCAAAAAGGAGCTTTCATGGAGACTAGTGTTAGACTTGTCTTGCATAAATAGCTTTCTGAAAGTATCCAAATTCAGAATGCTTAACCTGCACACAATCCTACCTCCTCTTCCCGACCACTGTTTCATGGTGACTTTACATCTGAAAGATGCTTATCATCAACTTCCAATTCTTCCCATCTTCAAGTTGAACATAAAAAGTCTGTCTCATACCCTCACGGAGAATTGGCCTTTGATGTACACAGAAAAAAGTATGGCCTTTCTCCATACCTCTCAACTGTACAGATTTTCGCAGAATGTCCAAATTTTTGCCACCTATCTTTGGTCCGTTTTTCATAAAATTGTGCTTTTCTGGCAAATTAGTAGCAAATCATTAAAGACTGAAGTTAGAAAATAATGACATACATTTGAGTTTCAGACTTCATACCCTTCAGATAATTCATGCTAATGCAAAACCTGTTATTCTATCAACTTTCTAAGTGTGTAAGAACAATATTTTAAAAATGTCCTTATTTTTGGGTCTCTGTCCCACTTTTATTTATGGCTTTGTTCAGAATTTTTGCTCTAAGAGATTGAGAGGTATGCCTTTCTACCAGAAGACAAAGTTCTGATTTTTCAGAACATTTTCAGGAATTTCTCTCTTCAATAAGTGTCTCAAAATTCTAGGCCTCAAGGCATCAATGATCCTCATGACACCACTGGCCAGACTCCATATGAGAAAGAGTGAGTGGTACATTAAGAGTTGTTGGACCCAGCACCTGCATCCCTTACAGTCCCAGCTACCAGTGTCGGGATTTGTGAAATGAGAGTTACAATGGTGAAGGGATCAGATATCTTTCAATCCATATCAACACTTCTCCCTTCAGACCCCAGTTCAGTCAATCCAGATGTACTTGTCAGATTTTGTATGGGAATCAGTGTCTAGGGGAGTTCAAGTGGTGAACGAATGGGGTACTTTGAATGCTACAAAGCTCATAAACATCAAAGAAATGTTAGCGATGATTCGGACCTTAAAAGGTCTTCACCAGCTCTGGTCTCCAGGTCACCTTTTATTGGTTACAGACAACATCACATTCATGTGGTACCTGAACAAGCAAGCGGTACAAGGTCATACCTTATTTGCTGGTTATCAGTCATGACCTGAGAGTTAGCTTTACAGAATTCTCTGACACTTCAGCCCTCATTCTGTCATAGCTAAATATAGTGGCAGACAGACTAAGCAGATCCAAGATAGGCTCTCACAAGTGGAAACTCAGGACAGTGGTCTGCCTGGATTTAGCCAGATGTGAGGAACACTTCAAATAGCTCTATTCATCTCCTTTCAGTATAGACAGTTGGAAAAAAATCTGTTTGAGACATCCATGCAACCATGGTTGGAGGCCAGAAGCATTCTCGTTCCCTTGGATGGGAGTGTTACTTTTTGCATTTCAACTTTTTCTAGTGACACCCGTGGTAATTTGAAGATTTAGAAAGAATCACCAAAGATCATTGTAGTGACTCCCTTTTGACTCTGGCAAAGTTTATTCTCCCTTTTAATGGAACTGGCCAAGGGCAGTTACCACAAGCTTCCTCACATCCAGGATTTGCTCATAAAGTGACAGGGGTGTCTGGTGTACCCCATCTAGGAACAATTGCTATTGACAGCCTCATAATTGTGTCTTGATACCTTTCAGGCATTTGTTCCATAAGGATATCCAACATGTATTGAAGGAGGCAAGAAAACCTGCAACTAGAAAATGTCATATTTACAAGTGGAAGAGGTTCTCTAGGTGGTACCTAACCGATGTCAGAGGTCCCGATGTGGTGTCTAGCCCTCAGGTCTTGAAATATTTGTGTGTGCTCCTCAATGTTAGCTTATTTTATGCATCTAACAAGGTCTATATTGCTGCCATTTCAGCTTGTCTGCTCATGGATTCCCCTCTCTCATCTCTTTTTCTGGTCAAACAGTTTATTGCAGGAGTTTTGCATATGAGACCATCTCAATCAGATTCCTTTTTCTTGGGATCTCAAATTTGTTCTTGAAAAATTTACCCCATCTCCTTTTAAACCCATCTTTCAGGCTAATTTGAAGTTCATCACTTGGAAACAATAATGTAGCCAGACATACTGTTTGTACTGAGTATGTTTTTTTCTGAACACCACCCTGAATCAAGCCATCAATCTCCCAGCTTTCTGTCTGGAACCTAAAAATAAGGGAGAGAAGGTTCTGCATACCCTGGATGTGCACAACCAGCTTAGGTACTGCCTTGACAGAAGTAAGCCCTTCATGAAAGCTGAACAACCGTTTATTTCCTATTCTGGGACTAAGAAGGGGCAATGTGTCTTTAAGCAAATGATTTCTTGTTGGTTGTCCTCTGCTATTGTTTTTTGTTACTCCCACAATGACAAATCTGGCAAGGTTAAGCCGCATTTCACCAGGGAATTATCCTCTTCAGTAGCATATTGAAAAGAAGTGGACTCTAGAAGCATTCTAGGGACAGCAACCTGGTCCTTTGTTCATACCTTTACAAGGCACTATAAACTGTATTCCTTCTGTTTCCAGAGCAGGTTTTGTAAGCATTATTCATCAGGAGCTCCTGGATATTTATCCTTTTTCCTCCCAGGTAGGGTAAGCTTTGGGAATTTACCCATATGCCACTGAGACAGTGTGAAAGATGAACATAGTGCAGTTGTGTAAGTCTTACTTATCTGTTACAATAGATGTTCGAATTTCACACTATCTCAGTGGCATCACCCACCCACCATCCCCCTTAATTTTTATATAGCTGATTGGTATCTAACTTTTGTAGTTGGTTGGCTTTGTTTATTTATGTTAGTGTCTTTTGGCTACTCATTGGTTGGATGGTTTCAGGTAAGACTTGCATCTGGTCCTTGTTGGTTCTTCTTGTATAGCACTAAAAGCCTGAATAGTTGACTTTCTGTGTCCGGGGTTAGGCTGGGGCTTAGCCAATTCCTTATCACCGAGAGTCAGATGAGGGGATTCTGAGCTCTCCAAAGCTGCCAGTAGGTTTGTGCAAGCACGGAACCTTATATGTCACTAAAGGAGTTCAAAATTCAAACAGCTACTGTTACAGATAAGTAGGACTTGCGTAACTACACTTTTCTGTTAACGCTGTAAATAATTATGTATTCTTTACAGTTCGCATATCTTTACGAGTGACCCATCTATATCAGTACTGCATAATAATGTACTCTGACACATTGCTGATGGATTTACTGCACATCAGCAAGTGAAATGACATCAGAAATACTCAGTTTAGGGATCTAAACCTCTTCTGAAACATCAATAGAATGGTTTTGAGGGACAAGTACATTTCCAGGGGATACCGCTGCTATAGAACAGACTCCCTATCCACATAAACAAAGTTCATCCCTGTCCATATTCAAGCAAAACTTAGATCTTTAGATGAGAAACAGAAGATGTATCTCAGGATTGGCCCCTGTACTACTAATGGACAGAGGCAGCTCCTAAATGCTTTATCCCATGCATGGGGTCCTTCAAATTATCTGTGGTGTGATCCTAGCTAAACTTGTAGTGCACCTACAGGTGTAGCTGAAGAGATATGGGTTCCTTCCTACCTGATTCTGGTGACACCCCTATTAGGCCCAACACACCAAGGTGGCAAGAGGGACAGATTTTATTCTAGGTGACACATCTAGTTTAAAAAGGCAATAGCACAACCATAAGCAAATTATTTCAACAGTGCACCAGTTAGCAATAAGGCAAGGTGAGATATGCATGCAATGAAAACATACATTCATCCTCTTCCCCAGAATTCAACAGAAGAAGGTCTTGACATTCAAGCATGCACAAAGAAGGCAGTATCAATGAGCAGTAAAACTTTATAATGCAGCAATACAAACACGGGAAAAAATGCAATGTCATTAAGCAATAAAAGAGTCATAATACAACAATACTGATATGAGAAAATGCAATGTAATTGAACAGCAAAATTCTTGAAGGCAGCAGTACTAACACGAGCAAAATGCAATGTCATTGAACAATGAGGATTTATAATGCAACAATACAAATATGAGAAAATGCAATGTCATTGAACAGTAAAAATTCTTTAAGGCAGCAATACTAACATGGCAAAATGCATTATCATTGAACAATAAAGATTTATAGTGCCACAATACAAATATGAGAGAATACAATGTCATTCATCAGTACTAACACCCTCTACCCCCTTGATCAATTCTAAACAGACCAACTATGAAACATTCTATTATACCCTGTTAACTGGCCAGTGACTACTTACAGTCTTGCTGTCGGCTTGATGGGGCCCAAGTTGGAGCTCATATGGATCCCAGTTATTTGTAATCCACAAAGCCTTTGGGGGGTGCACAATCTTATAAAAATATAAAAGTGATGGCCAGAGCCTCTCACCACTCCATCGAGAATATCCTAGTGAGCAGGCACTGTGGTTCCTCTGATGAGAAAAGTAGGAAATCACCTACCAGAACTCTGGTAATCATCTATGGCTTTTCGTTACTAGGCCCAAGGGAACTCCTTTTCTTGCTGAATCATAGCATGCGTGGAACTGCTGGTTTCAGACTTCTCTCCTGATTCTACAAAATACCATCATCCAGGATTTCAGCAGGAGACAGACACAATCTGCTACTTCACTTCCCTGTCCCAAAGCACTAGAACAGAAAATCCAGTCATGCTGCAAGGCCCTTTTTCCCTTCAGCTATGTGTTTCAGTCTTCCCCTTCAGCTAGTGTTCCAGTCTCTTCTTTCACTTTCAAAACTGTCTTTTATATTCCTGAAAAGGAGCTCCACCTTGTGGTGTAATGGAAAACTACAGTCTATTATTTTTACAGTGAAATACAGTGGGAGCTACACTCTCCCCCCACTTGAAAATCTTGGGTCCCCCCAAGTCAAAGGTAGGTTAGCAGAAAATATTTACAAACACTAATGCACCATCAACTGAACAATATTTTTGCATTCAAAAGGTATATTCCACCAAGGGTAATCAGCCTTATGCTTAACTTGGGATGGGGTGTCACCACTGGAGTAGGAGGCATAGGGATTATGAGTGCAGACCCTCTGATGAGCTGTGGTACACAGGTTTCTGTGTACTATGTCCCAAACTGTTTTAGGTAAATCTCTGTGGGGGCCGAATCAGTCTCTGCAGTTTTGGTTCGGAAGAGACAGCTAAGGAATTTTGCTTGGAAGGTTTGTCACTCACATCGCATTCAGTGTCTAGTTCTTTAGTAGGCATATTGTCTACTTCTAAGATCTCCTCTTGTATAACTTCACTTTTGTTTTCCATAACGGTATGACTGTCCTCAGCACTATTTTCTGAAGTTTGCATAGCGGGGCCTCCATCAGTATCAGGTTCTGCAAGAGGCACAGAAACATTACTTAGTCTGTTGTTAGGTCTGGGATGCTCAAAATGGCAAGGAATGAATTCTGGTGCATTTACATTGAGATTACAGCCGACGGGGTCTTGAACAGCCTCATAAAAAGCCCACTTCACTGTCCTCCTCTCCTGCAACAGGAGGAAGCATAGGCTCTTGAATATTGGAGAGGATGTAGTGTTGGGTGTTCTTGGGTCAACTGAGGCATTAGCATTCTTCTGACGAGGTCAGCATTTGTCCCCACTAAAATAGATGCTGAATCCTTTCCTTTTGGCCTGGGGCACACAACAGCGAGTGTTTCAAAAACTTCATTTGACCCAACAACTGAAGTGGAAAATACTAATTTGAGTGAGACATAACCATCATAAGGGAACTTCGTGTCACTTTGCCCCCAGATCTCCAAATCTTCTAACTTTTCAAGTGGCAAATGCTTGAAGTATATTTGGTAGAAGTCTCTGTACAGATTGGTGATTTCTGCACCAGTATCCAGCAGTGCTTTACTATACAGTCCTTCTATTTTTACTGACACGACAGGGGACGGTCCCAGTAGGCCATTGGGTAGTTTCTGTTTTCGGTGTTGTTCAGCTGTACGGCAGTCAGCATGTGGTTGAGGTACCACCGGTTAACCTCACCATTTTAACGGATAAGACTCTTGCTTAGTAATGCTTTGCGGTCTCAAATGTTGAGATTTTGGCTGAGATGGCTTTCCAATTCGGTTGTTCACCTCAGATGAGCTAGAAGTGTGCATAGTAGATAGTTTCTCTCCCCTATTACAAGGGTTAGTGTGGAAAGGAGATCCAGGATGCTGTCTCTTGATGTTAGGTTTTATGGAGCTCTTTGTAACTGGGCACTCAGCTGGCTCCTTCACTGAGGCCCTTTGAAGTTTCCCTGCATTGCACTAGCCAGTAATAGTTTGTTCACTCTTTTCAAGTTCTCTGCATTAGGACACTGTCACTTTATATGCTTTGCATCTCCACATCAAAAACAAAATCCAGTATGAACCCTGAGCATTGGCTGATTCGGTTCTTCCCTGAGTCCTTTCGTGGAGGCCCTAGCTGATGTATTCCTCCCTTCAGCTAAAGTTATCACAGCTTTCTGCAATTCTGCAACTGTCTTGGTGACTTGAGCTATGGCATCGGTCAGGGAAGACACCTGCATCTGCAACTGTGACACCTCTACATTGCAGACACTCTGGGCCCAACTCCTGTTTGAGTAATGAGCAAGGCTATAGGGCCTACTGGTGTTTACTCACTGTTTTAGTTGCTGTTGAACACTGAGACTTGGCTTCCAACAGGGCTTCCTCTTCCCTCACCTCTTTAACTAGCTGAGAATAAGTTAGAGTCTATTCCCTATTTCTCATCCTCATTTTCCACACAATGGAGTCCATAGCTTAAGCTTCCTGTAAAATGTGTCCGATCTGTACTTGGTTAGCTACTTTCGGATCCACCCCTTCTTTAGGATGATTTGCTGGAGCATTTTATCTGATTGGTTAATGTAATCAGATAGTTTCTCACCAACTTCTTGGTATGTATGTTCAAACTGATACAGTAGGTCAGCAGCCCTCTCGGTCCTTCCAAACACATCCTGCAATACTCCTAAATATTCCTTGGCTTTGCAATCCTGCTTACCCATCCTTAGGTTGCGTATGGTATCCGCAGCTAATCCCTTTAGACTTTCAGCTATCCGCTGCTTCTTCTGAGATTCTGGGATATCCCACTGCTTTAGGGCTTGTGAAGCCTAATCCATCCAGGATTCAAAATCTTCCTCTCCCTGAAGTGTGGGTTGTTTGCCAGAAAAGAAATGCAATTTACGGTAGCCAAACCCAGTGAATGACTGTGTAGGTTTTAAGCATTTTTCTACAATACTTCCCAAAGCATTCAAAACTTCAGGCCCTGTAGTATTTATGGGCAGTGAAGCTGCAGCTTCTGATGTAAGGTTCTGACCTACTTGGATAGCTTCCACAGGTATTTTCTCTGTTGCTGTGGTAGTGCACTTCTCAGGGATTACCAGATGGACTGCACTCTCATCTGAAATTTGTACACTCGAAGGTATGTGCTCATACACTAAAAGACTTTTCCATTCTAATAAGGCCAATGTGCTCTGCTCAGTAGGCTCCACTGTGCTGTCCAACAAAAATCCATGCCTCACAACTGGCAAGGATCCTGTGACTTGATGTATTTGCATTTCAGTCCATGTGACTCCTGGCAACACTAGAACTAAGCAGTGCTCTGACTGAGAATTGTGCTGTTTGCACCACTTAGCGGCTACTTCTGGTTTAACATTTCTGCTGGATTTGCTTTCCACACATAGAGGGGAATAGGGTGGAGTCCAAGGCAGTGCAGGCAATCCCAGACAAGCCCCCAAATGTAGCGCATCCGCAGGTGTAGCTGAAGTGATATGGGTTCCTGCCTACCTGACTCTGGTGACACCCCTATTAGGCCCAACACACCAAGGTGGCAAGAGGGACAGATTTTATTCTAGGTGACACATCTAGTTTAAAAAGGCAATAGCTTAACCGTAAACAAATTATTTCAGCAGTGCACCAGTTAGCAATAAGGCAAGGTGAGATATGCATGCAATGAAAGCATACATTCACTCTCTTCCCCAGAACTCAACAGAAGAAGGTCTTGACATTCAACTCTGCACAAAGAAGGCAATATCAATGAGCAGTAAAGCTTTATAATGCAGCAATACAAACACGGGAAAAATGCAATGTCATTAAGCAATAAAAGAGTCATAACACAACAGTACAGATATGAGAAAATGCAATGTCATTGGGTAGCAAAATTCTTGAAGGCAGCAGTACTAACACGAGCAAAATGCAATGTCATTGAACAATGAGGATTTATAATGCAACAATACAAATATGAGAAAATGCAATGTCATTGAGCAGTAAAGATTCTTTAAGGCAGCAATACTAACATGGCAAAATGCATCATCATTGAACAATAAAGATTTATAGTGCCACAATACAAATGCAATGTCATTTAGCAGTACTAACACCCTCTGCCCCCTTGATCAATTCTAAGCAGACCAGCTGTGAAACACTCTATTATACCCTGTTAACTGGCCAGTGACTACTTACAGTCTTGCTGCTGGCATGATGGGGGTCAAGTTGGAGCTCATATGGATCCCAGTTATTTGTAATCCACAAAGCATTGGGGGGGGGGGGGCACAATCTTATAAAAAATATAAAAATGACGGCCAGAGCCTCTTACCACTCTGTCGAGAATATCCTAGTGACCTGGCACCATGGTTCCTCTGATGAGAAAAGTAGAAAATCACCTACCAGAACTCTGGTAATCATCTATGGCTTCTCATTACTAGGCCCAAGGGAACTCCTTTTCTTGCTGAATCATAGCAGGCGTGGAACTACTGCTTTCAGACTTCTCTCATGATTCCACAATCTGCTACTTCACTTCCCTGTCCCAAAGCACTAGAACAGAAAATCCAGTCATGCTGCAAGGCCCTTTTTCCCTTCAGCTAAGTGTTTCAGTCTTCTCTCCTTCAGCTAGTGTTCCAGTCTCTTCTTTCACTTTCAAAATGATCTTTTATATGCCTGAAAAGGAGCTCCACCTTGTGGTGTAATGGAAAACTGCAGTCTATTAATTCTACAATGAAATACAGTGGGAGCTACATACTCATTAGGAGTTGTATATAATTATCAACCATAGGATAGGTAAGGCCATTCTATAACTAAATGGCATAGGTTATTTTGAGTGTAATAGGGGAAATTGGCTAGGCTTAAAATGGCCTGCAAGGGCAGCTAGCCTGATACCTATGAACGTGTAACAACCGTGGATGCATACCATTAGGAGGATGCACTTCTGCTTCACTGTAGCTTCTCCTGCTAGAGGCAACAAACCAAATCCACGTGCTTTTTATTTCTGCTTCTGGGATATATAACCTTTATGACCAATGTATAGGATAAGGAACATTAATGAAGATGAATGGGCCTTTAAAAAAGAATATTTTAAGTGGCAGCGTTTGTTCCAGTTTTCTTTCAAAGTTGTTGAAACTGGCAGCAGTGTGAAATGCATTATCTCCTGGTCATTGTTTCAGAGTTTATAGTTTAATGGTCAAGCAAGTTTTATAGCTTTAGGTAAAGCATTACATAGTAAGTTTTTTATATTTGTAGCAGATAAAATGTGTTTAGATAGCTTATTTCAGCTTAGACGTTTTTAACTAAATTGTAGCACTTCAACAGCTATAGAGTAGTTGTAACTCTTTCATTTTAATATTAACAAAAAAAAATAATTGAACATTCCTCAGAATGTTAAATCTAAAAAATTGTCCGCATCCTGTGATGTTTGCTAGATGTGGAGATGCCTGAGAAGGTGAATGTTGTATTTCCCAGACTTTCTTTCATTTCTCCAAGTTCTTACTATCTCAAGAGTGCACGTTTGTACAGTTTTGGAGCTGGTTTATATATCTATCCATATCATAGGGTGCAGGGGGACTTGTCTCTCTGCAATAATAATGTTTGTGTTTTGCGACCTTGGGAATGTTACTATTTTGACTAGCAACCTGTTAAGGTTTTAGATGTTTTGAGTCTGTGTAATCATGTCTCAGTTAAACAAGAAGTGATTATTCATACTGGTCCCAACTGTGAGTTAATTCTACATCCATTATGTGGAACTTTTAGATAATATTTCAATATTCAGTGGATGCATCAGTTTGTTGATGGTTGTTAGTTTTTTTTTTTCTTTTCTTTCTTCCTAATCAAATTTATTTACAGAAACAATGATGTTTAAGCCCAGCCAAATAGGTAATGGTTATCATTTTAATAACATTTCCCTAAAATGTTTCATGTAACTAAACTGTAATCCGTGTTTCTTTATGTGCAGGTGTGCATTAAACCGTGTAATGAGACCTACTAATAGTATTTCTGTGGATTAAAAAAACAACAACAACAAGATAGCAAGATTTGGAAAAGCAAGAAGAAAACATAGCTTCAGCCTACATATGCAATTTCATAACCTCATGTTGTTTGGATCATTCTGATTAATTTGACTTGGCATTTCACTAGTAGCAAATATAACACAAACAAAATACATCTGTGCAGTACGAGGGAAAACATAAAGGCCTACGTAATTTTGCAGCATAATTATAGAGTATTTGCATACACACAGTTTTGGAGATGCAGTGTTCATTTTAAGCCTTTTCTGTACTTGAACCTACACTGAGAAATTCATTTACTCCTCACATAATGTAATCATTACTGAAATCTTCCAGCACGTACTTGTGGCCTGCCTTGCTACACAAGCTATATTTAAATACTTTCTTCATGACAGATGATAAGGAAATGACAAATACTGTAGCCTGTGTATTTTTTAAATCCTTCTTTCATATGGTTAATTTTCCTTTAAAATTCATAGTTCTAAATTCTAACTCTCGTTACAATTTTTGTCATAAAGTTTATAACTGAGTAGTGCAGTCAAAAGTATTACTTATGGTAGGCAGACCACTGTCCTGAGTTTCTACTCATGAGAGTCCATCCGGGAAATGCATTAGTCTGTCTGTCACTATATTTTGCTCTAACAGGAAGCATCAACAAACTGATACATCCTGGTTTTACATCTGTTTTTTAATTGTCTTGGTCAATGAGTTAAGGGCTTTGCAGTGTTACCCTGAATTTAATGTGACACAAAAGCTTTACAGCCCTTCTGCTACTTTAAATAACTTATCACTAATACTGTAATTTTTCTTAAAGAGAAACTCTTCCCAGAAATTGAAAACATATATGACTTTTCTCATATTTTGATCCTCTGTGCAATATTAAAACCTTAATCTCCCTCAAACTGCTTAGTGTTGTTTCATTTTCCAAAAAGTAGACTGATGTGATCTAATATACTATGCAGTCTGGTTCTCCAGTGTGTCCTTTTCCCAGAATGCATTTTATGCCCTCAGAATGTTACTCACTCGAGATGCAGTAAATCAAGTGACTTGTTTTTGCATTCACAGTGATTTGTTTTTGCATTCACTTAAAATGACCGAGCTGTTGGAGTCACTAACTTCTTAGACTGCCTGAAAAAAAACATGTCACTGTTTCTTTTTAACTGAATTACTTTGATTTCTGCTTACTCATTTGCTTGTTCTCTTACAAGTTTCATGTGACTCTTAGAGTGACCCCACCAGCAGCCACCTGCTACAAGTGGAGTTTTCAAGGAAAAGGTGAGCAATGGAAGTAAGTTGTCAGATCTTCCCTCCATATCACACATGGACACACTCTCAACAATGACAATTTATAAGCTGTTAAAAAGCTGATGAACATTTTTTTTGTATGCGAGAGTCTTGTTAGGTCATATGAAAAACTTGAAAGTAATCTAAAAGGAAATGTTCATTGTTTATTGCATTTGCATTTCTAATTTGGTATTAAAAAATGTAACTGTAGTGAATTTGTTTAAATCCACAGCCAGTTGTTTGTCTTTTTGGCTTTTCCCGGTTAGGGGTTGCCACAGCAGAACTCCAGTCCGCTAATGATTGGCAGTAGATTTTTTTATGGTGCCGAGTTGCCAGCCCGACGCCTAACCTTCAGCGAAGGCACGCCCATTTATGCATGTCTTTCCGAGGCCACTCAACCATGGGGAGGACATGCAGACTCCACATAGAAGGCACTCCAGCCGAGAATCGAACAGGAGAACCTCTTGCTGTGAGGCAACAATGTTACCGCTGTACCACCACGGCTTATATAAATCCACAACCAGTAAAGTTTCTAAATATACAAAAAGCTGGGAAAAGGTCTTTAAGCACAGATTTAAATGTTGTTCCATGCAAAGCAGCTAAAGTTCAGATTTTTTTTCTCTATAGGTTCATAGGTGTATATTAGGCTAACAGGGTCTATATCACCACATCAACACTTCAGTTGTCCGAATACGAAAACGTCGACAGGTAAAGAGCGAAATACAAAACTATGAACAGCCACTTCCGCAAATTTTTTCACAGGGAAAACATTTGCTCGACCGACCAACAGCAAAACAAAATTTCAAACCCTAATCAAGTGGGGAGCTTTGCCCACCACACCGCCTGATGTGGGGGGCTTCACCCACCACACCCCCTCTAACTAAATATATGAAATCCAAGATCGCTCTACAGTGGAGAAAAGGACAAATTCCTGATAACGGCCAAGCAGTTTTTTCCCTGGGAAAAAATTTGCGGAAGTGGCCATGTGTACTTTTTGCATTTCATTCTTTAAGTGTCAATGTTTTGGTATTCAGAGAACTGAAGTGTCGATGTCATGTATAGACCTGACTAACGATCACTTAGGCCCTTATAAGCCTAGCTGTACAACCTAAATGTGATCCAAAAATTTGATTTATATAGGGGGTGATTTACTGATTGTTTCTGTCCATCAGAGACATAGGTGCCAGACCAGGGTTAAATTTCTGATTACCATCCAATATCCAAGTTGAGCTTAAACAGAGTTAGGGAGGAACCCTAATTCATATGGATAAGAAGCGTGTTTCCGAGAATGGAAATTCTTTGAGAACTATATCTGCCTCTCCAACATGTCCTATTTATGTCTCAAACTAAATTTAGATCTAGTAGTTCTGATGATATTTGTTCTGCAGGTGTGCAAAGATTTATCAAAACAGGGTACAGGGAGGACTTGTATGCTAAATAAAGATCACCTTTCAGAAGTCTGTATGATACCGAGTAAGGAGACAAGGCTTTGAGGCAATCGGCGTAGGACATTCTGTTTACTCCCTGTATTCTTTTGGTCAGGAAAATTGCTGCATGTATCTGGTCAGATACATACTGAAGGGGGCGTTATACTTTATGATGGGTCTGATGAAGGCTGAGTACAATGGTGCAATGACCAGTCTGGATCTAGATGCCATATCTTTACTTATACATTGAGCAACATAGAAGGATTTTCTTACTGTCTTGGGCACATGTTGTTCGAAGGCTAGATTCTCATCTACATGAATTCCCAGATCTCTGACTAGTGACTCAGCATTTAGAGATGTTTTATTGATGACGCAGTTACCTGGGGTGTCACTTCCCAAAAAGCACTATAATGCATTTTTGACATTGAGTTTTAAGCCATGGCTGTGGCATCAAGCATTTGTCTGTGTTGGACCTTCCTGAAGGGTGTTCTTGTATTGGAGAGATTCTATGACTGTTGACTGTTCCCAGTTTGCACACCTGTGAACTTAGCAGCCAGAGGCCTTTGACATTAGCTTTGACCACCAAGAAGTAGATGCCAAAGAGGAGCTGGCCCAGCACAGAGCCGTGAGGGGCTCCAGTGGTGATGAACCTCTTTGTGGAGAAGGCCTCATCGATCTTAACCTAGATATCCAGAATGTTATAAATGAGCTTATGCCTAGTTCCATAAATTTGTTGATAATGCTGGCATGGGGTATTGTATCAAATGATTTAGCCAGATCTAGATAGACAGCATACACTTCTTTGTCCTATTTTCAAAAACGTCCATCAGAATCAATAAGCATGACCTTCCTTTGACAAAGCCAACTAGAATGAATCCAGTGTCTAGAAGTCTCCTATGTTCTTGTTGGTAATTTTCATGATAGTTCTTTTCTTGGCTTTACAAATAAGACTAGTCAGATTAATAGGCCTTTAGTTTCCTCGATCTGTTGAAGATCCTCCCTTATGAAGGTGGAAGACTATTGCAGTCCTCCATTTTCATGGGACAAAGCCTGCTTTAAGACTATAGTTAAGTAGTGACCCCAGAATCCCTGATAAGTTGTGTGTTAGACTGTTCATGTGGCATCCTGGGATGTTATTGGGGCCCTTTAAGGCTGTGTTCTTGACTTTATCGAGAGCAGCCAGTACATGCTCCTTAGGTATAGTTGGAGGGGTTATGTTAGATGGTATTTCTTGCTGGACAGTTGGAGTGAAAGAGGGGTAAAGTTGGAACTGAATTTGTCCACTGATAGGTTTGCTATATCATCAGGCTCAGCGAATGTGGCACCATTAACCACCAGTTCAGCACATTGCTGCATGCTGCCCTTGAGGTTTCTGACATAAATGAAGAAGGCCTTATGGTTATCTTTCATCTGGGAGGATATCTTAAACACAAAGTTAACTTTTTTGATCTAATTAGTCCTCTTACTTACCTATTTAGTTTGATGAGAGAGTATTTATCTTTATGGGAATTACCCTTCCTGATTTTTGCCATATTTTTTTCCTTTTGTTTTATATCCTGTTTAATTTGGGATGCCACCAGGGCAGTTTGTTTTTCTGGCTAATTTGGGTTTACTTCTGGTAGGTACAACAGCCTCTATGCAGTCATTGACATGGTTGTGCCAAAGAACAGTTAGGTTATCTCGAGATACTTTTGTAAGATGATGTTAATTTGAAGTCGATAGAAGTTAATAAGGAAGAACAGTATGGTAGACTTACTAAGAAGTTTCTTTTATGGTAAGTACATGGAAGAATGATAAATGAAAGGGAAATACAATATATTCAGGAAATAGAGGGAGTCAGGATTTAAAGGGAGGAGGCTTGGTGCAGGAGCAGTTCCAGGACAAAAAGAGGTAATCTCTTAAAGAAGTTTTGAAAAATGCTAGAATTTGGTTAGCTATGGTTGTTAACAGAAGAGAGTTCCAGGCTCTGGCCACAGTACAGAAGTATAGAAGCTGACTAGCAGATATGTTAGGCTTATGCACAACCAGAAGTTGTTTATTTTCAGATCTGAGGGATCTTTTGGGTAGATAGTTGTTAAATAGTAAACTAAGGGTGGAAAAGGCCAAAGGTTTATGGATTATTTTATGTGCAGTTGTATGTTGTAGGTAGTTGATGTAGTGTTGAGAGTTTGAGCCAATTGAGAGAATGTAGTGGGAAGAATATTTAGTGTTTATAGCAAACATAGCGATTTTGTTATAGCATGTTTTGAGCTTAGTGTTTAGGGAAGTTTGTAAGTTAGTAAGTATTGAGACACCATAAACAAGAGAGAGGAGTAAATACATGGTAGCAAGGATTTGTTTTGTAGAAGAGTTAATAGTGTTTGTGCTGATGGACAATGCCAAGTTTCTAATGAGTTTTGTTGATATTATGTTGTAGGTGCAGGTCAAATTTTAGATATTCAGCTATTATTACTCCACAAAGAGTTTAGAGTAAGTAACAAATTCAATTATTGTATTGTTTTGTGAATGTATGGTGAAGTGGGCTTTGTGTGGAAAAGTCTTTTAGGAGGTAAAAAAGGAGTAGCTTAGTTTTTTGTGGATTAAGTATCAGCTGAGTGTTGCTGAGCCAGGTCTCAATGGAGATAAATGCCTGTTGAGCGATTTGCTGTAGATGGGACATGGTATCTGAGAAACCAATAACAGCTGAGTCATTGTCATATTGTATGAGAGAGCCCTGGGTGGAGGAAATCTGAAGATTAGTAATAATAGCTTAATAAAAGGTAATTTGCCTTGGAATAGTTCCTAATTGTTACTGGTTTTACTGGGAGTAGGGACATGATTTTGATTTTGAAGGAGAAAATGTTATGGTTGTACCTTGCCAGGGAGGATGAGACATTGGTGGGGATGGAGTGGGAGGGTGCAACATTCTCCCGTATTTGTGAGTACGAGGCCCAGTATGTTGGAACATCTAGTGGGTGTATTCAATATTTGGTCAAGGGTGTTTGTATTTATGAAGTCCAGGAATTTCTGTGCCTGTAGATTTGAGGATGTGTAGGATTCCCAGTCTATAGAGGGGTAATTAAATTCTGCCATGAATAGGGTGTTAGGTTGGATGGTGTCAGCAGTAGGTCAAAGTATGCATTGTGAGCTTGTTAGGACATGGAGTGTGACCTATAGCTGACTAGGATATGGTATGGTATTTTGTCTGTGATGATCTGCATGTGGGAGAACTCCAGCACATCATCCTGTTAGACCACCCTAGAGGTATGGTTGTTATTTATGTATTTAGAGACACCTCCACCTTTAACCCTTGTTTGTGCAGCTACTGGACTAAAAGCGAAGAGGGCACTGACACCTTGCACTGCCAGGGTACTCTCTGCCATTTTAAACCATGTCTTATTAACTGCACAAATTTGTGTATTCTTGAGAGTGAGGAAGACTTGTATGGAGTGTATTTTTTTTATTGAGGCTCCTGGCAATGAGCAGTAACACCTCGAGGTTCAGTTGAGTTGATTTTGCTATAGTGGTAGGTTTGTCAGTTTGACATTGCCTAAAAAAAGTACACTGAAGGGACAATGATTTGAAACCGGAGAGGGGACAGGTACGGACCATCCTTGGCAAAGCAACATGGTCTGTTAACCATGTCCTTCCAAGCTATAAATATTAGATCTCCTTAGAATGACATCAGAAAGACAGCCAATTGTTATCATTAGTCATCCTTTGCTCATATTGTGGCATCCTTCTTGGTGATGGTAATATACTAATTGATGCTAGGCTCATACCAGCCTGAGACACATAGTTTGACAGCTCTACAGTGTATCTTCATATAGTCCGGGGTAGTATGTCTGAAGTCATTAACACCTTCATGGACTATGATGGAGTCATACTAGTACTTGTGGCGTAATGACTTTTGAGTGTGTGTGTGTGTGTGTGTGTGTGTGTGTGTGTGTGTGTGTGTGTGTGTTGATATGGGCAAGTACCAGCATAGCCATCTGGAGTTCTGTAAAGAATGATATGTCCTTTGAATATCAAGCTCAGTTATGCAAGGTGCTTGTGTTAAATAAGTATTAGAACCGTAAGGCATTTAAATATCAAACTGATTTACACAAACGCTTATGTTACAAATGTATTAGAATTAGAACTGTATGGCATTTGAAAACCAAAATGTGTTTGTAAAGTTGTTAGTGTTAAAAAATGTGTCAACAGTGGGTCCTGCTGGACAGAGAATGAGTATACATGTCAGACTCTATGTACATATTGTTAACAAAGGACAGTCCAGTTAGTTTTGGAAATTCCTTGAAATTAAATTAGCTATTAAGCCATAAACATGGCACCCCACTGTGCTGAATAGGACCAGAGATGGTAGGTCTGGAATTAGCCTTTGTTCCTTAGCTCTGTAAAAAGAGGGAAATGTCAGGCACTGCTATAAACATTTAGATGTGTATTGTAACCGGCTATGCTTAATTCCTGTCTCAAGATTCAAAATAGAATAGTGTGAGAACCTAGAGTCTGGTGACCAGATGAGGTCATTCTGCCAGCCGCCTTGGAAATTATAGATATTACAAAGAGAAATCTGTCAGTGTTGAGCATTCTGTCTTGGGCCTGACAACAACAAGGACCATTCACCACAATATCTGCCTTGCTTTATCAAGTAAGTAGGGAATAGTAATTCTCCTAGATTCAGTCAGGAAAATATAGTGAAGCTTAGTTTAGATATTGTTTTTTCTTTATTTGTTTGCATCTGTCTATCAGTGTTATTTTCAATATTTCCCGTATTTGAATTCTGTGGTTTACTGTAAATATATATTCAGTATTTTCATGTTCTTTTATTATTTATTAATAAATATATTTAACACTTTTATTATGGCTGGTCCTTTTAGAAAGTGTTTAACCTTTGACAGTGCTTATGTTTATTTCGTGACACTGTGTGGGCCACTCCTGAAGGCCTAGCTGCCTTGGTCAACTACTACCATTTGTATTAGTATTAATATTACACAGTATAATTGGACACTGTTTGTTGGGGCCTTAGAGTAGCTGATTGTGGAGTGTCTGGGGACAGTGATAACTACCTTATAATCTGGGTAGAAGAGGGCACAGCAGATAAACCTATGCCACCCTTTCCCAGGTGTGTGTGTGTGTGTGTGTGTGTGTGTGTGTGTGTGTGTGTGTGTGTGTGTGTGTGTGAAAATCAAATCTCACAGTGTGCGCACATCCATCAGCTACTTGGAGCAGGGACACAAAGCACTGGTTTCACAGAGAGGGTGCTAGAGGACTTGGCTTGGGCACTTAGCTGAGGGCCTAACCTTACAGCTGTACCAGTGGGGATTCTTACTGGGGACCTGGAAGGAGTCAGAGAAATCCTGACCCTGGGCTGAGTGTGTTCCCTGTGTACTCTTAAGGGAAATTGTACTTGATGTAGAGAGGTCTGCATCTGGAAATACTGAGTGTATCCATTTGTAATCTAAGTGAACGACCCTCTCCAGTGTCAGTGATAAGGATTGAGGCTTCTTGATTATTGGCCCAGAGAGGAGTCATCACATTGTCCATGACAGCAGGACATCTAGTCATCTAATAGTATACTAGTAAACTCTCTTACTTAGACCTTTAAGTGACTCTCCCCTTCTCCTTTCCATCTACTAAGGATCTGGTATAATGGATAGGCACTTCCATGTCATCTCTCTTTCTGTCCTGGCGGATATGGGTATCCTGAATCAGTGTCGTAACTACTTCATGTTCACTGACAACCATTTAATTTTAGAATAAACAAACACAGTGTACGAGAGATGTAGATATACGATGTCATCGGAAGAAAAGCTATCACGTACACACAGAAAAAATGCAAATCATGTTGTCAGTGTTACACCCAAAATATTCACTGAGCAAACACATAGAACCACATATGTGGAGGTACTCACTTGTAATCTACTCAAACCTCCTAAGAGCATCTCTCAGTGGACCCATGGACACTCAAAAAAGACAGCTCTTCAGACAACACACAACTCTGAAAATCGTAGTAGCCCCGCTTCCAAGGCCATAAGGTAACACACCACAAATCCAAACATTCTCTTATTGGGATTCCATTGTAAAACATACTGATTTTTCCCATTACCAGGCTAAACAAAGAGAAGATCACAGTGAGCTATCTGCCTGGAACCAGAATCCACCCAATCATGCATGTCTTTAAACCACAATTCCCAGTATGACACAGTAATAGTCCATGTGGGTGTAAATGGCCTAAGATGTACCTCACTGGACTATATGAAGAGAGACATGATGGAGCTCTCTGAATATATGTCCCAGGCTGGTATGAATCTAGCCTTGAGTAGCATCCTGCCTTCATCAAAGAGGATGCTAAAGTACTAGCAAAAAATTATTGACTTCAACAGTTGGCTTAGTTTCTGGAGTAACACCAAGGGGATCCAATATCTGTCAGCCTGGGGAGACATGATCAATAAACCACAATGCTTTGCCAGAGATGATTTGCACTTGTCACCACTTGGCTTCCGGATACTGGCAAAAACTTTATCTGTCCCCATAGTGCCTTTTTTAGGCCATGCCAAGTTGTTAAATCCTCCAACATAACAAAAAGTCATTCATGCCTACCTAAAGATACTGCTGCTTAACACTAGGAGTTTAAATAAGAAACTGCACTCTCTGCAAACACTCCTCACCCTGGAGAACCAAGACATATGTGCAGTCATGGCAACCATGGAAAGCACCCCGGCTATCAAAAGTTACAATTCCTTTCATATATTTTGATCCCCTTCAGCTTAGGAGTAAATAGTTAGCTCCTCAACTAGAAGTACAAATATCCTAGACCTAATACTCACAAACATGGGGGGGAGGGCTACTCCTCCCTTGCATTATCTCCTCACTGATAAGATCTCACCACAAAATTATCTCCTTTAGTATTAAAACTAACCTAGAAACCCACCCCCCAATAAACTCCAGACCTGTTAAGAACTTTGCTAAGGCCAATTATCTCAGAATAATTGACAACTTATTAACCTTCCAAGCCCTTCTGAGTCGAGATGACACTGAGGCCTATTCTGAGCTGTACAGAAAAGCACTGTAAAACCACATTCATAGCAACATAGAGGAGGCAGGACCTGTCCAAGTCAAACCGTATGATTACTGGCAAAAATAAACCACTGTGGTGGACCCCTAGCATGAACAGGCTTTTCAACAAAAGGAAAAAAATCCTGTCCAAAGCCAAGAAGGAACAGACAAAACAGTGAAAAAGACCTCACCATACTAAATAAATTAGAGAGCTGGTCAAATCTGTGAAAGCAAACTATTAGGCAAAGATAGCCATCCTAATGAAAGATAACCGTAAGACTATTATGTTCATAATCTCAGGGGAAATGCTCAGCAATGTCCTGAGTTAATCATGAATGGCAGCACTTACATCAAGCCTGAAAGTATAACAAACCTGCCAGCCAACAAATTCATTTCAAACTTCTCCCCCCATCACCTCCTACTACACCCAGAAAATACTCACAACCATCCCCCCTACTGGTCATTACAAGGGAACAGGTCCTTACTGTACTCGCTAAAGCCAAAACACAGCCTCCATCGGTCCTGACAACATTATAGGATGCTTCTTAAATAGCTTAAAACAGAATCTATCAATACCACTAAAAGCTCTCTTTAACCACAGCCTCTGGACAGGCTTTGTCCCAGGGGAATGGAAGACTGCAACAGTCATCATTCTGCATAAGGGGGGCCCATAAACTGACACAGGGAACTACAGATCCATAAGATTGACCAATCTTATCTACAAGGCCATGGAGAGAATTATCATGGACCTGATCAATAATGACATAGAAACTCTCCAAACACTGGACCAGACCCAATTTGGCTTTGTCAAAGGAAGGTCTTGACTGCTTAATCTTGTAGACTTCTTTGAGAAAGTCACCAGGACCATGTATGAGGGTAGAATGGTACACACCACTTATCTAGACCTGGCCAAATCTTTTGACATAATCCCTCACTCACGGATTATAGATTAACTTACTGAGTTTGGCATAACCCCCTACATCATCTGATGGATAGTCATTTCGCTCACTGAGTGGACACATGTTGTCCAGATAGGTGAATCCAATTCCAATAAGAAACCTGTTACTAGCAGTGTCTCACAGGGCTCAGTGTTGGGATCCCTCCTGTTTAGTATGTATGTCTCTGAAGCGAAGGCCAACGTTGGGGACCTCTGGCTCACCACGTTCGCTGACAACTGTAGGCTGGGAGCAATTATTTAATCCCCAAATGTTGTTGACATCCTACAAACAGGCCAAAGATAACAAGTGGCTGGTGTCGAAACCATGGTGTAAGACTAATTGCTAAAAAATGCATAATTATATCCTTTGGTAAATCAGATATCCCTGCGAATTATAATATTGATGTCACACACCTAAAAGTAGACCCAGTGGTAAGATGCCTAGGAATACATATGGATAGTAATCTCATTTGTGAAGATATGTGAAGGCTGCCAGCCTAACTAGATAGAATTTTGTAGATAATTCTGTCATTTGTAAATATTAATGTAAGCCACATGCTTGTTCTCTTAAATGCAAGAAAACTATGGTAGATGTTGAACTTCAAAAATGTAACCACATTGCACGCTGCCGGAGGAAAGCTGATAGGTCAAGCATTGTATAATTGTTTGATCTCAAAACTCTGAGCCAAGATGTCTGGATGAAGGAATTCTTGCTATTGTTTTGAGACCAGAGTTAAGTGCTAGAATTTGCATTTATGATGTCTTTTGTTGCTATAGCTTCCCGACCAAGTGCAAGATCAAAAGGGCTGCTAAACTCTAAGTTTATGTTAGCCTGGGAACCTAAGAAAAATTATGTAATCTAAAATGAGCCAGTAGTACTGTGCTATCAATTTAAGGACATAGAGACTCAGGGCATTTTTTGGCATTTGTCTTCAGACCATCCAACATCACCAGCACTGCTTTACTGTATATGTAAGTTTATTTTTAGAACGGTAATTGCTCTTAGATATAGCTAGGAAATAGGAAGATTAGACTAGTTGTTTTCTGTACTGATGTCAGAACTATTCTGCTGTATTATTTTAAGCATTTTCCTGTGATCTATGAACTCTTGAGTAGCACTGTGTAGTAAGAAGTATTGTCTTGTGTTCTTACTATTTATTAAATATTTTTAAACCTTTCAACTGTGGCTGTTTTATGTAGAGATAATTTAAGCTCTAGAGTACATTGCATGTATATAGTGATACTGTACAAACCCACTCCAATAGTCTTGCTGTTCAGTCACACTTACCAGTTGGATAATAATATTGCACAGTAATAATTGGACGCCCTTTGGTAAGGGCCTTATTAGTAGCTGATATTAGTGGTTAGTGGCATGTGGTACTACTGTATAGTCTGGGCAGAAGGGTTATAGCTGGAGAACCTGTGCCAACCTCCCTCAGGAGTGTCTGTGTATTTGTATACAACTCATATCTCAAAGTGTGTGTGTGTGTCAGCTACTTGGACAGTGACATGAAGCACTGGCTGGACAGAGAAGGTGCTGGAGGGTTTAGCTTGACCACTAGGCTGAGATCTAGAGCCTATAGCTGTGCCAGTGGGGAGTCTTATTGGGGATCTGGAGAGAAAGGGAGAGACCAGCCCCAGACTGACTGTGATCTCTGTGTGCTCTTAAGGGAAATTGTACTTTACTGTGTGTATATTTGTTATCATTCCCAATGTGGATGCCCCTCCCTGCTGTTAGTGGTGAGGGTTGAGGCTCCTTGATTGCTGGGCCAGTGCATGGTCATCACATATTAATTGTCTGGCAGTGGTGGGATATCCACACCACGTATTAATTAGTTGGCACATAATAATTGGGTTGTAGTGGTGTGGATAGTGAATTCTTGTAGCTTGTGTACAGTGATCACTGAAGGTGTTTTTGTACTCTAATAAATCAGCCACACAGTGAATATTCAGAGTTCAGATCACAATTGTTTTATTTCTTTTGTTAGCATAGTTAGTCAGGGAGAGCAGGCAAGCATGTCAGCAGAGGAGTACGGTAAGCTGACAAAGAGCCAGTTGGCTGAGATGTGCCAGGCTAAAGGACTGGTGCATGGAAACCTGACTAAGGCAGACATGATTGCAGTGGGTGTACATTATAAAGCCAAAAGCTCTAAAGAGTATATACAAGGACATCAGCACATAAAGAACGAAGTACAAAAATAGCAAAACACGTATTGAGCGAAAATCAAAACACCGAACGTGTTTCTTTAAACAACAGCACCATGCAGGTATACATAAATTAACTAAATAAAACTAAAATAATACACTTTTGCTGCTCCCCCACACACCCCCTACTTAGATGTACCAACTCTGAGACCGCACTACAGTGGGGAAAAGGATATATTTTTCCTTATCCCCAGAATCGCGCTGCTGGCCAAACAAACACGTTCGATGTTCTGATTTTCACTAAATATGTGTTACACTATTTTTGTATATCGTTCTTTATGTGTCAGTTTTATTTTTGATTTTATTTATTTATTTATTTATTTGCAGTGGGTTTACCAGGATAGTCCATTGGGTCACAAAGAACCCGTTTTCGATGGAGTCCTGGGGAGAAAAGCACCAAAACAAGCAGAAGATTACAGTACGATATTTTGTTACAAATTATTATAGCTACTATGGCCTAGTAAAAAAAAAAACATTGCAAGTACAACAGACTAGTGATTAATATTCATATACTACAATCTAAAAAAGAAAAATTACAATATGATAACTGAGATGTCTTTATATCCAGAGGTAGATTGCACTAAGAGGTGCATATGCTTTCACTATCAAAGGCTTAATACAAATGAGAGCAGGATATATGAGTTAGGAGAGTAAAAGAAAAAGAGGGGAGGAGATTATGTGGGGTGGGAGCAGGAGCATTCCCACTGGGATATTAGATGTGAGTGAAGAGATTTTTTGAATGAAAGGTTGTTTGAGGTGGTGCAGATGGGTGGTGGTAGGGAGTTCCAGAGGCGAGCTAGACCATAGGATAGGAGATTTTTTCCTGTGGGGCGAGTTGGTTTATACAATTCTATTAGGTTTTGGTTGTTAGATCTTAGTAGTCTTTCAGGGAGGTGCATTTTAAAGGTAGAGGAAAGGGAGGGACAGAAGGAAGGGTTGGAAATGAGCTTGTTTGCAAGAGTAAGTTGTGTATAGGTAAGATAATTGGTCATTTCCAACCATTTTAGTTTGTGGAGAGATGAACAGTGTTGCGTGGAGGACTTATGGCCGGTAGCGAACTTGGCAATTTTGTTATAGCAAGAGAGAGTTGTGATTTGAGTGAAGATTGTAGGTTAGTTAGGAGTGGGGCTCCATAGAGGAGGGAGGGGATGAGAAATGTGGTGGAGAGGGTGATTTTAGTGGAGGGTGTAAGATAATGATTTTGTCGGTAGAGCATACCAAGTTTTTTGTGTTTTTTTTTTAATATTTAGTTGAAGATAGGAGCTAAATTTAAGCGGACTGTCAATTTGGACACCTAATAATTTGGCCTCTGATACCAGTTCGATGGGTGTATTACTATGACCAGTGATAGAGAATGTACTTATATTGTAAGAGGTGACTTTGGAGGGGGTAAATAGCATTAGTTTGGTTTTAGATGCATTTAGTGCGAGGTGATTTTTTTTCATCCATGTGGTTAAGAAAGCATCTTGTGTGAGCTTAAGGAGGGTAGGGTTGGAGGTAGCAGAACAGATAATAGTTGAATCATCTGCATACTGGACAATGTTTGTGAAGGGGATGGAGTTGTGGAAGTCGTTTATATATATATATATATATTGAAGAGAAGGGGACCCAGTATGGATCCTTGGGGAACTCCAGTTAGGGTGTTACGGAATGGGGGGGGGGGCTTTTTTCCATTTTGCTGCTTGACATCTATTTGATAAGTAGCTAGTGAACCAATTCAGAGAGGAAGGTGACAGGTTAAGCTTAGAGAGTTTAGTTAGGAGTAAATTGTGAGAGATAGTGTCAAAGGCCTTAGAGAGGTCAAGCAGGAGGGTTGAGACAATGTGGCCAGAGTCCCGTGCTTTAGTCACAGTTTCCAGGAAGGAAAGAAGGGCGGTCATAGTGATGTGACTGGGTCTAAAGCCATGTTGTGTGGAAGTAAGTAGGTTATTGTCTAAGAGATATGGTAGGAGTTGTAAATGGATACACTTTTCCAGGAGTTTAGAGATGGGAGATAGGATAGCGATGGGATGGAAATTGGTAATGTTATTATTGCTGCCACCTTTATGCAAAGGTACGACATAAGCCTTTTTCCAGATTTGGGGTACTAAGCTTTCTTGAAGAGAGCGATTGATTAGAATGCTGATGGGGTAGGCAATGGCTTTGGCAGGAATGTTATCGGGGGCGTTAGTGCATGGTTTCAGTTTTTGCAGGAGTTTTTTTATGGTGGATGTGGGTACAGGTTTTAGTGAGAACGATGGAGGCTGGGAGGAGGGGGCATTGGTTGGTGATGAAGAGGAAATAGGAGGAGAAGCAGAAATGGGGGGGTGAAGGATTGGTAGAGGAGGATGGGGATAAAGTGGAGGGTGTGGTGGTGTTAGAGGATGAGAATGATGAGGTTAGTTTGGAAATGGAATCGATGAAAAAAGTATTGAATTGTGTAGCCAGATCTATGTCTGGAGCATCAGGGTCTGGGCTGGGGTTATCTGTTCTGCTGTGGTTAAGGAGGGTGGAGATGTACCTGTATTCGCTCTTTAGAGCTTGCGGCTTTATAATATAGACCCGATTGTAGCTTTGGTCACAGCTGCATACGAGAATAGCAAACAGGAGGATGATCAGACTGGCTGTGGAGATGTACAACACTCAGAGAATGGACAGCTCAACAGAGAATGGACAGTTCAACCTTTCTGAAGAGGACTTAAAAATCCATCTGGAACTAAAGAGACTTGAGTTGGAGGCCAGGCGTTTGGAAACAGAAGATGCAGAAAGACTGAGACGTTTACAGGCTGAAGACAATGAGAAACTGCTATGCCTGGAAGCTGAGAATGAGAGGCAGAGCCAGCACGAAAAGGAGATGCTGACTGTTCGCCAAAGTCATGGAGGTAATGGGGAAGGAAGTAACTGGACCCCAGAAGCAACAAAGCTCAGTAAATTTCTTCCGCAGTTTACAGAGGGGGATAATTTTGATAGTTTCATTCATATGTTTGAGAGGGTATGTAAACAGCATGATGTTGACCAAAGGCTCTGGCTACAGTTCCTGACCCCCTTACTCCGTGGGAAAGCTGTAACTTCTTTAGCAAAAATGCATGACACTGACTGTTTTGATTATACTGCTGTAAAAAGGCACTTGTTGGAATGTTTTAAGCTAACACCTGAAATGTGTAGGAAAAAGTTTCATGAGCATAGACGCAAGGCAGAAGAAAATGTATGTGAATATGTTGCTGAACCCAGCACTTATTTTCATAGCTGGGTGAGTGGATGTCAGGTCACCACTTTTGAAAGGCTGGCAGACCTTTTGGTAAGGGAACAAGCCTTTAGCACTTTGCCTGAGGACATGAGGATCTGGTTAGCTGATAGACAGTGTGCTACTGCAGAGGAGATGGGGAAGAAAGGAGACCTATACGTAGCAAGCAGGGCATCCCTGAACAGGAAAGGGAACCCCAGTACTGCTCATGGGTCTAAAGGAACCCATGGTGGCAGCCCAGACTGCCCCAACAGAATCTGCCAGTAGCAGGGGAAGCCAGTAGTCCAGTTACATGTTCAGGACCTAGAGTTAAATATTTATAACCAGTTGGGGCCATGTGGCATATAGATGTCCACTGAGGGAAGGTGAGGAACAAAATGTGAGGGAGTCAGTAAGTGAGAAGGACAAAATGCCAACAGTAGGTTTTCTTGCGATAACAAGGGTACCAAACTACCACAAGATATTATATCCTATCGTAGTGAATGGCAAAGAGACCATTGCTAAGAGAGACACAGCCTCTGACATAAACATTTGTGAAGCCTGCAATGGTTACAGAGGAGCACTACTTGCCTGGGCAGTCTACTCCAGTCAGAGCTTTAGGAGGGACCCCATTCCAAATACCTTTGGCTGGGGTTCACCTTGACTGGAAGGGTGGAAAAGGAAGCCAGCAAGTAGGTATGTTTGAGGATATCCCTGCATATGTCCTAATAGGGAATGATTTTGATAATGCAGTACCATGTATTCATGTAGTTACATGCAGTCAGGCTTGGAGACAAACATGTGGGTCTGGTAGCCTGGGGGAGACCCAGTCAGACCTCATACTTGCAGCCAGGACTGGTGAGGTGGTTACTTCAGGGAGGGAGCTACTCTGTAGCAGTGAGGCTGAAGGTGAGTCACAGCTGCTTGTGGGTACTGATGTTCCCTTGGACAAAGTGGCTGCAAAGGTAGAGGTTAGTAGTAGTCCCCAGGCTGACAGTGAGGCACCGCTGTCAGAGGATGCCAGACTTCATGTGGAAGGGGAGCTGGGAAGGGTTACAAAGAGAGAGAGTTGAGACAGGCTCAGCTCTCAGACCCTACATTACAAGGCCTGAGAGAGGTAGCTAGTGAGGCGCCTGATTCTCAAGGGAAGGGGGATTCTGTATACTGAGACAAAGGCTTACTGTATAGAGAGTGGACCCGTGAGGGAGGGCTAGAAGGTTGTAGGATACAGCAACTGGTAGTGCCTAGAGCTTACTATCTGGCTCTTCTAGCTATAGCCCATGATATTCCCTATGCAGGGCATATGTGCATAAAATGTACAAAGAGACGTATTATGCAGAATTTCTATTGGCCTGGAATTTCCAGAGATGTAACAGGGTACTGCAGGACCTGTGAGCAGTGCCAAAATGTAGGCAAGGCAGGAGACAAGGTGAAAGCTCCTGTGATGCCTTTGCCTGTGATTGAGGAGCATACCTCCCAACTGTGCTGAATTTTTGGGTCCAAATAATGGGGTGCCACGATTCCCGAGTGGCACCCCTTCATTTCCAATTTCCTGGCTGTTTATTTGAATTTTTTCCCCAGCTGACGTCATCCCGTGCTTGATAACATCAGCTCGGTGAAACGGCCTGCCAGCCTGTCGCAACTGAGCTCAGCTTATGCTTGTATTAATTTCCGGCCAACTGCAAATGGAACAGAACTCCTTTGCCAGCCACGAATGGAACAGCGGTTTCCGAGAACAGAATGATGCCAGGCCAGCTGCGAATGGACCAACAGGGAATTGAGGGAAAGAACAGAGTGCGGGAGCGTGCACAGGTAATTATGAGGTGTGTGTGTGTGTGTGTGTGTGTGTGTGTGTGTGTGTGTGTGTGTGTGTGTGTGTGTGTGTGTGTCTGTGTATGCATGTGTTTGCGCATGTTCATGTATTGGAGGAAAGGTGCTAAGCTGAGCTATTTATCACAGCATTTATTTAGTTATTCCTTACTGGTAATTGGTTAAGTATCATTAAGTGCAGACGTATCTGTTTTCAGAGGTGACCTAAGAACGTCTGACATCAATCACTAGCTGAAACTCATGCTATTCAAACAGAAATTGTGGGAGACATGCCCATGTTTTAATGCAGGGTATTACAAGTTAATTAAAAAATTGTTAAGCAAACTAGCAAAGGTATATGAAACCTAAATAGCTGTCAAAGTCCCCTTGACAAATATTTGCAATTTTTTGCACCTAAGTTTATATTTTTTCTTATCTTATGGCACACACCTTTTCCTGTGTGTAGATATTTAACAGTGTATTAACTAATTGATTTGAAAACTGCTTTTTTCTTTATCTGTTCCTGTTGACTTATCTGCTGCTAACATTAGGTAAACACAGCATTAGTGAAATATTTTTTACCAGTGTACAGCATGTTTTACGAGCTATGGTGTTTTAATTACTAGTCATTCTGCCCTGCACAGTCTGAGGAAAGTCACAGACGGCCAGGCAGAGCCCTGGGAAGATGAGGGAGCAAGATTATGACCACGGTTTAGGATGTCTCTGTCATAATGCAGGCTGCCAACTTCTAATTGTCATACCTCTCCTGTGATATCAGCTCTGTGGTATTCTGGGATTTGTAGTACAGAAATATTAAATTTTAAACTGGCAGAATTTATGTACTGCATTTGACTGGGATGTTGACTAGTTTTTAATCATGAAGGGAAAGTTAGTATCAACTCCAGATCTGCCAACTGTCTACATAAGATCCACTGTGCTAACAGTTACAGATATTAGACTCAGGCTGTGCTGTCTTTCTTTCCTCCCTCCCTTCTGTAATATTCAGTAATTTTCTCCATCTCACTGTTATTGAGGGATGCTGTAGAGTTCAACATCTTTTGCAGTCACATGCTGTGAAAAGAGATCACAGGGTAGCTGGACATTCCAGATTGCACAAACATTTCTTTCAAGTCGAGGTTAAAAACTAGTCCAGATTAAGGACCTGTATTCCTTACTTCATATTATCTGCATTTTATTTTGCACTAGTTGTTATACTGTTGGATTATAGTTTTGAAAGCAAATATTCTTTCTGTAAAATCTTTTTAATTCTGCAGTTGGTTTTATTAAATCTGCACATCCTGCCTTAGCATGGCATTATAATGATATATTTCACTGGTATTTATTATCTGCCTTCACTCTGTGAATGGCAAAAAAGCAAGAAAATACAGTACATAATAAGCACCTAGATCCTGTCAGATTTTCCCTTTATGTTGGTGCTGTGAAACAACAGCAAGGTATTTTTGTAATAATGGGCCTGAAATGGCAGTGATGTTTGAAATATAAAATTTATTTCTCATAGCCCGTTAACTTTCAGAGAATTTCTACGTTTAGTGCAGTAGCTGCTTTCACAATTTTTTAAATAATTAACAAAATGTAATTGTCCATTATTTTCTTGCTATTTTTGTTTAATTCATATATATTGCCTTACTGTTCACTTGCTGGCTGTTGCATATTCAAGTGCATGGCAATATAGACTTGGCATTACAGAGAGTATATGGAAACAGGCCTGAGTAACTCGTTAAGCGACAATCACATGTTGGACTTTTCTGAAAGAAGGAATACTACTCTACTCAAGTGGCAAGGTTAATTATATTTAGACAGAGATAGAGAAAGAGAGCATCTTGATAAGTCAGAGTTTGCTCTCAGCAGTATATCGGCAGTACAGCAAAACTGATGAGCTGCTTGCAGTCACAGTGTAGGCATAACAGTGGTGTGATTTCAGTCTTGTTCTGCAAGGTATGTGATTCAGTGCACTTTATTAGGGTGCCATAGTATATATCCATTAGCATCTTACCTTTAACTTGGGTAAACCTCACAGATATGGCCTGAAGGAATGTCCTGAACATTTCTTTTCAGTCACACTGGTGGATTGTAGACGTTTTAGCAGACTTTTATGATGGAAATGTTCGAATTGGGCAATTTTGTAATTATTTAGTTCATTCATGCATTTTTTTTCATTGCCTACTGGAAAAATGCTCAAACAAAAAAATTAAAATGTACTCTTAACAAGTGTGCTGTATTATACAAGGAACATCATTTAATAAAGTCAGGAAGGTATATCAAAGAACACATGTATGTTTCTTGTTTTGTGTGCAAGGGGCCAATGATTTGAAAACAGCCCAAGGGTAATCTTTATCCACCACTGGCCAGATGCACTTTCTTTGGATGTGGTGTGGTTTTCAATGGTGTTTCAATGAATGCGAGTTTCAAGGGCAGAAAAGTTTTAATGCCAAGTCTATTTTCATTGTGAGACAGTATTGCTTTATTTAGCAGATGTCTATTAGTGTTTGTGCATTGTGCTATAAAATGTAAAATAAAATCCAGATAATCATTGTAGAAGTAAAGCAGTATGCACACATTAGTGTTTATGATAAATGTGGCAAAATAGCCAGGTAATGGGACACTGGAATGGCTGCAGGGGGGCTCTGGTACCATATTTCTGTTGTCTGTTCTTCATTTTGCATTTGAAAGTTGGTATCCCACAATTCCATTGGAGTGGGTGGGGTTACATAATTATGTATGCAAATGTTATGTTTATCAGCATACAGATTTGTACCTACTTTTTTGTCCAGCTTTTTGATGTTTACAGTTTGAGAGGTATGCTGAGGAGCCATTTCAGAGGGTAGCTATGGATATTGTGGGGCCTCTGAGTACCCCAAGTTCCATGGGGAAAAAGTATATCCCGGTGGTAGTAGATTGTACCCTGAGGCAGTTGCTTTGTGCTCCATTGAGGCAGAAAAGGTGAAAATGCTCTGTTAGAGATTTTCAGCAGGGTAGGTTTCCCAAAAGAAATACTGACTGACAGAGGTGCCAATTTCATGTCACACCTGCTGGCTTCTCTCTGGAAGTACTGTGGGGTGAAGCACCTAAAGACCACCTCCTACCATCCCCAGACTAATGGACTTGTTGAGAGGTTAAACTCTACTGTCAAGTCCATGCTACTGGCATTTGCAGACCAGTTTAAGAGGGAGTGGGACAAATATTTACCCCATCTGTTGCTTTCTTACAGAGAGGTTCCCCAGCAATCCACAGGTTTTTCACCCTTTGAGTTACTGTATGGGCATAGGGTGAGGGGACCTCTAGATGTAATTCGTGATGAGTGGGAAAGCGAGTGTGAATCTCACAAGGAGTCTACTGTGGCATATGTCCTAAACCTCAAGACAAGGCTCAGGGAACTCATGGGCTTGGCCCAGGAGAACCTGGGAGAAGCCCAACAACAGAAAAAGGTCTGGTACGACAGGAATGCTCGTGCTAGAGAGTATGCTGTATGGCGGCAGGTAATGGTTCTCATTCCTGTCAGACACAACAAGCTGCAAGCAGCATGGGAGGGACCATACAAGGTGGTAAGAAAGGTAAGTGATGTTAACTACATGGTTAAACTGCTAGGCAGGAGCACAAATTGTACCATGTTATCATGATGAAACCTTACCATGATAGGGAGATCCTTGTGCTGAATATTTGTAGTTGCTTGCAGGAGGAGTCTCAGGGAGATCTGGTGACTGATCTGTTCAGTGAGGCTCGGACTGACACCTTAGTGGAAGGGGTAGCAGTGTCCCAGCAGCTATCTCCTACCCAGGTTCGAGAAATCCAAGGAGTGTTACAGGAGTTTGGGGACATGTTCACTGGGAAACCAGGGTGCACCCACCTGGTGCAGCACCAAGTGGCTACAGGACACCAAAGGCCTATTTGGCAGCCCCCTTATAGGGTGCCTGAGAGAGTCAAACAGACTCTGAGCAAGGAGATACAGGAGATGTTGGAACTAGGGGTAATTCAAGTGTCCAACAGTCCCTGGGCCTCCCCAGTGGTGCTGCTGCCAAAGAAGGATGGCAGCACCAGGTTCTGTGTGGACTACAGGAAATTAAATAGTCGCACAGTCCCATGCCTAGGACAGATGAGGCCCTAGAGCAGCTGGGTGGGGTTGAGTATCTTACCACCATTGGTCTTACCAAGGATTACTAGCAGATGCCCTTGACTCCCAGTGCTAGAGAGAGGTCAGCCTTTGTGACCCCTTTTGGCTTGTATGAGTTCACAAAGATGCCCTTTGGGATGAAAAATGACCCAGCGACTTTTCAGAGGATGGTAAATCGTATCCTAGCAGGCACAGAAGGGTTTTTCCCTTGCTTACCTAGATGGTATTGCCATCTGCAGCCATTCCTGGGAAGAGCACCTTCAACATGTCAGGGAGGTGCTGGGTAGACTACAGAGGGCAGGGTTGACTATTAAGCCGAATAAATGTCAGGTGGGTATGGCAGAAGTCTCCTACCAGGTTCATAGAGTGGGGAGTGGTAAGATCAGGCCAGAACCTGCCAAAGTGGAAGCCATTCTGGTATGGCCTGCACCTGTTACAAAAAGCAGGTGAGGGCATTCTTTGCGACAGCAGGGTACTACAGAAAGTTTGTCCCCAGTTATAGTGCCACAGCTGCTCCCCTCACAGACCTGATGAAGAAAAACAGGCCAGATAAGATAGTGTGGACCACAGCATGTGAGCAGGCATTCCAGAAGCTTAAAGAATCTTTGGGAGGACCCCCTGTTAGCCAGTCCAGATCACAGCAAAGAATTTGTTGTGCAGGTGGATGCTTCGAACCATGGTGTGGGGGTTGTACTTAGCAAGATTTCTTCAGAGGGAGAAGAACACCTAGTAGTTTATCTCAGTTGTAGGCTCCAACCCAGGGAGGAATGCTATGCAGCTGTAGAAGAGGAATGTCTAGCCATAGTATGGGCATTGCAAAAACTAGCCTTACCTGTATGGAAGGAAATTCACTGTAGTTACATATCGCAATCCCCTAACATGATTACACCGAGCCAACCAGCAAAATACCAAGTTGCTAAGATGGAGCCTAGGGTTGCAAGCATATTATATGTCAGTGCAGCACCGCAGTGTGGTTAACAATGCCAACACAGATGGGCTGTCAAGACAGGGAATGGGGTAAGGTATAGTATACTCAGATAGACCTAACCTTTTCAAGCAGCGTTTCTCAAGGGTCACTTGAAAAACTAGCTTGAGTTCTCAGGTTGGAGAAATGTGAAAAACTGAAAGGCTGCCAGCCCAGCTAGATAGAAATTTGTAGATATTGCTATGTCATTGTAAATATTAATATAATCCCACAGGCTGTTTTACAAATGTAAGAAAAACTGTGTTATATGTTCTGAACTTCAAAAATGTAACCACAGTGCACCCTGCTGGAAGAAAGCTGATAAAGTAAAGCATTTTATGACTGTTTGATCTCAGGACTAGGAGGCAGGATGTCTGGATGAAGGAATTATTTCTGTTGTCTTAGAACAAGAGTTAATTGCTAGATTATACATGTATAATTCCTTTTATTGCTGTGACTTCCTTTCCAGGTGCAAGCTTACTAAGAAATGTAAATTTAGAGTTTCTGGTAGCCTGGGAGCCAGAGAAGTGTCAGAAATGATGTAGTCTAAAATGAGTCAGCAGTGATGTATTATCAATTTAAGAGATCTCAGAGAGAAAGAGAGAGAGTATTTGTCTGAACCTGAACACATCTATTCACCAGTACTCTGCCTTTGCTCTGTATGTATGTAAGTTATTTAGAACATTGTTTCTCTTAGAAATAGATAGAAAATAGTAAATTTAGTCTAGCACTTTTCTATATTTATGCCAGACTATTCTACAATATTATTTTAAGCATTTCCTGTGATCTCTGAACTATTGACTAGCACTGTATTGAACTGAGGAGATTTGTCTTGTGTTTTTATTATTTATTATTAAATAGTTTTAAAACTTTCAACTGTGGCTGTTTTGTGTAGAGATAATTTAAGGTCTAGAGTACATTGCATGCATATTGTGATACTGTAAAAAGCCACTCCAATAAGCCTAGCTGTTCATCACACTTACTAACTGGATAACAATATTGCACAGTGAAATTGGACACCCTTTCATAAGGGTCTTATTAGTAGCTGATATTAGTGGTTGGTGGCAGTGATTTCTACCTTATAGCCTGGACACTGAAGGGGGCATAGCTGAAGAGCCTGTGCCAGCCTTCCCCAGGAGTGTCTTTATGTTTGTATATAACTCATATCTCAATGTGTGCATGTGTGTCAGCTACTTGGGCAGGGACACGAAGCACTGGTTGGAGAGGATGCAGGAAGTTTTGGTTTGACCAGTAGGCTGAGATCTGGACCCTATAGCTGTGCCAATGGGGAGTCTTATTGGGGATCTGGAAAGAAAGGGATAAAACAGACCCCAGACTGACTGTGATCTCTGTGTGCTCTTAAGGGAAATTGTACTTTACTGTGTGTGTACTTGTTATCCTTCCCAGTGTGGACACCCCCCACTGGTGTTAGTGGTGAGGATTGAGGCTCCTTGATTACTGGGCCAGAGCACGGGTGTCACAGTTTGCTTTGCGAATTTCCTGCTTTGATTCAGCTAGCTAGCCAATGAGAACAAATGCATAGAGCAGCACAGGATTTGATTTCACAGCCAGACAGGGCGATAGACTCAAATGAAATCTTTGCAGATACAAGTTATTGGAATGACAATACAGCAACATATGGATGGAACTATCAAAGGGAACAGATTGCTGCACATATAGAGGTACATGTGTGTGTGTGTGTGTGTGTCTGTGTCTGCACATGTACTTGACATGTTCTAATTAGTGAAGGTAATTTAGTTAATTAAGTGACTTGTTCATGCTGTAAGCCTGCACCTTGGTTAATGGCAGCAAAAGCCTTAATCCTATACACTAACTGACAGCCAGGTCCTTTGGTAAATTATTGAGGATTGCAGTCACTAGAGTTGGTTGAAATATTCGGAAATGAACAGTCATGTCATTATTGGTTCATACATTTTGTTTCACTGATTACTGGAAAAAAAGTGTAAAACTACACATTTAAAATGCACTCCAACAGATGCTGCCGTCATTATTAGTCCACATGATTTATTAGTTCATATGATCATAGGAGGTTACTAGGCTAATATCCCTGGGGTACAAGCCTAGCCAAGAATTTATCCCCAAAAAGAAACCTCAATCAACACCTGTTACCCCTGTCAGTGAGGGACACAGGTAGAACCCCTGGGGACAAATTTATATTTTCCAATCCACACATCAAGGTTGCACTTGAAGAGGGTCAGCAAGGTACTCTGTTTGATGTATATGAGAAAGCTATTCCAGAGACAGGGCAGCCTCTGGGAGACAAACCTGTCTCTCCAGCAGGTTTTGTTGATGTCGCATATTAGATTCAAGCCTTTTGAGCAGGTAATGCGTGAGGGGTTAGACTTACAGATATGGAGCATCTCTAATTGGGCAGGGTCCAAGATTGCCTTGTAGGCGAGACACAGATCACCTCTAAGCAATCTGTATGATACCGAGTAGTATAATAGTGACTTGAGCCTGTCCGCCTAGGATAGGTGTTGGAGGCCATGGGATTTTCTTTGTGAGGTATATACATTTTGTTTTACTGTTTACCAGAAAAAAATTAAAACTACCGTTTTAAAATGCACTCTAATAAATGCTGCTGCATTAAATAAGAAATGCATTTAAAGTAATCAGGAAAATTAAATCAAAGAACACATGCATTTATACATGATGTTCTTCATCTCACATTGCTGCAGTCCTAACACTTGGGTAGTCCGCTGTCCCTCGGTCGGCCCGAATATCAGAGTATAAGGCTGACGTTGGTCAAGGCGCATTTGACTGACATCAGAACGTCAGGGTACAAATGCGCATGACCGACGTCATATCCTCAGTCTTTTTTGCCGCATGGTCCGATGCAGAAGCAGTGTTGCAAGTGCCGTTCGGCGTTCTGAAATTTTTCGAATTCGGAGTTTCAGACCGAAGTCAGAGTTGGTTAAGTACCCCGTTGGGGAATATTTTGGTTTTTTCTTGCCTCAGTGGTTTACCGGATGTCAGAAAAAGTGAATAACTGTATTTCTTGTGGGAAACAGATACCGCATAGGGATTACCATAATTTGTGTATACCTTGTTTGGGACCTGAGCACGACGTTGTTGGGTGTCGCTTTTGTGCTAGGTTCAATAAACGCACTATAAAGCGAAGGTTGGATTGTGCCAGGTTGGTCTTTGGGAAGCGGTGCAATTACAATATGCCGTCGGATGCTCCGACACCGGCTTCCTCAAAGAAGCGCAAGGAAAAGGCAGTTAAACCTAGGTTAGAGGAGTCGTCCGAACCGGACGCCGGTTCTTTAGCGGCGTCAGTGGAACCGGTGGTTCCGACGGAGGCCTCTCTGGAGTCCCAGGGAGAAACTTTGATTTTACAGGATGTGGCCTCCCAGGAGGCAGGTCAGGCTGTAGGGGCTTCTCAGATAACCGTACTCCCCTCCCTTCCTAAGGTGTCTAGGCCCTCTCTTTCTGCTTCCAAGGCTTCTCCTAGAGGCAGGTCTAGTTTAGCTTCTGTGGGTGTCACTCCTAGTTCTTCAGGTTCTGTGCCCAAAAAGCACATGCTTAAAATGGCAGAAGATTTAATTACTTTAATTAGAGGCTCTATGCCCCCTCCTGATAAGAGGCCTAGGATGGAACCAGTGTTGGGGGATTATGAGCAAGCTTCGGATGTGTCTGCGTCTTCGGCTGAAGACTTGCAGGAGTATTCTCATTATTCTGATTCTGATGTGGATGATTCTACTCCTTCTGCTTCTCCTCCTGAGGATTTTTCTTTTCAGAGACCCTTCACTCCATGAGAGAGCATTTTAAATGGGAAGGTCAGGACTTCTCTGATTCCAGGAAAAGGCTTAGGGAATTTTTGTTTTTACCCCAGCATAGGCCTTTGGCTATACCTCCTGTTCTGAATGTGGTGGAAGATGTGTTTGCAGAGGCTTCTCTTAATCCTGATTCTTTGCCTCCTGCTCCTGTTAAACCAGATAGGTATTACAGGGTGCCTGAAGCTCATAACTATGTTTCTAAGAGTCCTAGGGCAGACCCAGAAACTGTTAGCCAGGGGCCTAATGGTGTTAAGGCTTCTGTTGTCAAGAATCCGGTTCCTGCAGATAAAGAGGCCAGGGCCTTGGATAGATGGGGAAAGAAAGTTTATACTTCTTCCACTCTAGCCATGAGAGCTTTGAATTGCCAGTTTCACATGTTGAAATATCAAAATTATCTCCTTTCACAGTTGAAATCTAAGGTTGATGCTCTGGCGGAAGGTATTGATTGTAAAGAGTTACAAGATTTAGTGCATGTTTCTGAACAGGTGGGTAAGCATTCTTTGCAATGTGGTTTTGATGCTGTACAGGCCTCGTCTAGGGTGGCTGCCACTGGGTCAGTTCTTCGCAGGCATGCCTGGCTGAGGGATCAAAATTTATCTGACCATGTTAAAACTAGGATTTTGGATGCCCCTTTGCAATCTGATGTCTTGTTTGGTTCTCCTGTTGAGGCAGTTTTAAAGAAAATGGAAGACAAGGCTAAGTCTATGCAGACTGTTAAAGATTTTTTGCAGGTTCAGCCTCCAAAGTTTAGTAGAAATTGGCCTACTAAGGGGTGGACGTATCCTTCTTATGATTCCCAGTCTAGGGGTAGATCTAGACGTGGCAGGGGCAGAGGTCAGGGCTCTTTCAGGCCTAGAACAGGGAGTTCTCCTGCACAGTCTTCGGGTGAAGGCAGGGGTCAGTCCTTTCGTAACCAGACCCAATGACCTACCTTTTCAGCTGCCAGAACCTTCTCGCCTGGCAGCACCTTTGGGAGGAAGGTTGGCACTTTTCAAAGAAAATTGGAGTTTGATTACCCAAGACAGATGGGTATTGGATATCATACATCACGGTTACAGGTTTTATTTCCATACCTTGCCTCCTTTCAAAGGCATGCCAGACATTCCTCCTCAACAAAGAATAGAGGCTCACAAGCAAATTTTTCTGCTACTACAAATAGGGGCCATACAGCCGGTTCCTATGCCAGAAAGGGGCCTAGGATTTTATTCTCGCCTGTTCCTTGTACCAAAAAAGGGGAACACGTGGAGACCAATTTTGGATTTATCTATCCTCAACACTTATCTGGACATTCCCAAGTTCAAAATGTTGACGTTACAACAGCTTTTACCTCTGCTGGGCAAGGATCACTGGATGGTAACTTTGGATCTCAAGGAGGCTTACCTTCATGTTCCTATCAGGCTAAGTTGCAGGAAGTATCTGCGTTTTGGACTGGGACTTCTCACTATCAGTTCTCTGCATTGCCCTTTGGCTTATCTACTGCCCAGAGTATTTACGAAAGTTCTGGCTCCAGTGATAGCTTTCTTCAGGCTGAAAGGAATACAAATCTATCCTTATTTGGACGATTGCCTGATTCTGGCTCAAGGAAGGACGAGCTTCTTCGTCATTTGGAATATGTGATAGCAGTGCTAAGATGCCTGGGGTATTCTGTGAACGAAATAAAGTCCAGTCTAGTACCCTCTCAAGACATGTGCTTTCTGGGTGTAAGACTGAATACAGCATCCCAGATGGCCTTTCTAACCCCGGACAAACAAAAGAATCTTTCCCTTTACTTCCATCATCTATCCCTTCAGTCCGGGCTGACTGCAAGGACAGTCCTTCAAGCCTTAGGGTTCATGGCATCTTGTATTCTGGTGCTTCCCAATGCCAAACTGCATATGAGGAAGTTGCAATGGTATCTCAAAAATGTATGGACTCAGCACTGCCAGGATCTGGACACTGTCATTCAAATAATACCTTGCATTCAAAAGGAATTTTTGTGGTGGGCTCAGGAATGTCACCTAAACAAGGGACTCTCTGTGACCCGGCCAGAGGCGAGTCAAATTTTAACGACAGATGCCTCGGACAAAGCTTGGGGAGCTCATCTACACGGAAAGTGGTACAAGACAAGTGGCCTGTCAGACTACAGCATCTGCATATCAACTTGAAGGAGATGTTAGCAGTCCAGTTTGCGTTAATAGCTTTCAAGGATTTACTTCTTCCAGGGCAGGTGTTGATTCTAACAGACAACACAACTGTCATGTGGTACATCAACAAGCAAGGGGGAACACATTCTTATCCTCTATGCAGGCAAGCAATGATTTTGTGGGAGACTGCTCTCAGTTTACAACTAAGTCTTCAGGCAAGGTTTCTGCCGGGAGCACAGAACTCCTTAGCAGATGTGTTAAGCAGACAAGTCATGGATCCCCACGAGTGGAAACTGGATCTTCATGTATTTCAGAAATTGACAGTGTCCTGGGGAACTCCAGACATAGATCTGTTCGCTTCTCCACTAAACCACCAGCTGCCAAAGTTTTGCACAAAGAGGTTTCATCCCACAGCTTGGAAAGTGGATGCTCTTTCTTTCAGTTGGAAAAATCTTCATGTGTATGCCTTTCCACCTCTGCCTCTCCTCCCAAAGGTACTTCTGAAGGTCAGACAGGACAAGCCAAGGATGATTTTGATAGCTCCAGATTGGCCTCGACAGCACTGGTACCCATTACTGAGAAGTCTAGTACGGAAGCCTCCATGGCCTTTGCCTTTGATTCCACATCTGTTGTCCCAGGAGGACAGTCATTTGCTCAATGTCAAACTTCACTCTCTTCACCTAACAGCCTGGCATATTCTGTTTTAAACCATAGAGGGTCTCAACTTCCACAACAAGTTTTGAATGTGATTTTGGAAGCTATAAGGCCTAGTACAAGGAAAGTGTACGCAGATAAATGGAAGAGATTTTTGTTTTGGAGTGCAGCTAAGGATTTGGATGTTTCTGAGCCTGATTTAAGTGTGGCTCTTCAATATCTTACTGAGTTGTTAGACAAAGGTTTGTCCTTCTCTTCTATTAAGATTCATGCTGCAGCAATTTCAGCTCACTACGACTGTGACCCACCATTGTTTTCTCATCCTTTGTTCAAGCAATTTCTTAGAGGGGCAAAGAATATAAGACCCCCACGAAGGGCTCCTACTCCTGCTTGGGATCTCAATTTTGTGTTGGAGAAACTCACTCTACAACCTTTTGAGCCTGCAGCTACTGCTGAGTTGAAATATTTGTCATGGAAGACTGCTTTTTGTTGGCCATTACCTCTGCAAGAAGGGTTTCTGAATTGCAGGCCCTTATGGCAGTTGAGCCTTTCTTAATTTTCCATAAGGATAGGGTATCTTTACGTACTAATCCTTCCTTTATGCCTAAAGTGGTTTCTAGTGTGGCTTTAAACCAAACTATTCATTTGCCTACTTTTTATGCAAATCCCCAAATTAAGGGGAAAAGATTTTGCACACTTTAGATGTACACAGGCAGTTGCGATATTATTTGGACAGAACTAAAGGGTTCAGACAATCTCAGCAGTTATTAGTTTCTTTTGCTTTGTGCTCTCAGGGCAAGCCCGTGTCAAAACAAACTATTTCTAAGTGGATTGGATTTTGCATTGCTTTCTGTTATTCCCATCATGGCAAAGAGATTCCAGCTGGGATTAGGCCTCATTCCACTAGGGCTACTGCCACTTCAACAGCTTTTTTGAGGGGGGTGGCAACTAAGGATATTTTGGAGGCAGCCACTTGGAGTTCAGTGCATACCTTCTCTAGGCATTACCACCTTCCACTGTATTCTAAATCCAGGGCTGGTTTTGCCACTGCTGTGTTGCAGGGCATTTTGGCAGCTCCTGCTTCATTATAGTTTAGCCATCCTCCCTTACCTCTGCTTTGGGATTCTACCCAAGTGTTAGGACTGCAGCAATGTGAGATGAAGAACATAGTACAGTTTTGTACCTACCATAAATGTAGATGTTCGAAGATCCACATTGCTGCAGTCCAATTTACCCTCCCTCCTTCCCCTCTGTAGTTTGAGGTGGTTGTGTGGGTTGGGTTATCCATCTGAGGTATATTGTGTATGTTGTATATATTGTATATATTTTTGGTGTTAGGCTGGTTGGTTGTTTAGTTGTTGTCTATGGGTTTTGACCTTTCTTTTTAGGGTCTTCTGACATCTGGGGCAAGAAAAGACTGAGGATATGACGTCGGTCATGCGCATTTGTACCCTGACGTTCTGATGTCAGTCAAATGCGCCTTGACCGACATCAGCCTTATACTCTGATATTCGGGCCGACCGAGGGACAGCGGACTACCCAAGTGTTAGGACTGCAGCAATGTGGATCTTCGAACATCTACATTTATGGTAGGTACAAAACTGTACTTTCCTAAAAATGTATACAGGGGGCCCATACTCTGAAAACAGCCCGAGGACCAAGGTACACTTAATTCATCACTGGCCAGGTGCATTTTCAATCTATGTGAGTTTCAATTCATTTTCAATGAATGTGAGCTTCAAGGAAGAGAAATTTACTGTTGCTTATGCTATGTCTGTTTTCAATGTGCAACAATTTTTTTTTTTTGTTCAGCATGTGGCCATCAGTGTTTGTACTATAAAATTTTAAAGCAGTGTTAGTGATATGACAGGTAGCATACTTTTCTTTACTGTAGAAGGCTGTGGATTCTGCTCCCACACAGGTAGTTGAGTTGCTGACATTGCAGTGCAGCATAATAGGGGTGCTGCACTCCTGAGTGTGTCGTCCTTCAGAGGAAATGTTAAATTGAGTCTCCATCTGCCTGAGTAGGTGGTAGCTCAGGTGGATATAAAAGTTCCCATGGCACCTATCTAAAAAAGTAGGGTAAGTTCTTTGATGCCCTGACCAAATTTCACACAGTAATATAAATACCACCTCAGGTCTCTCCTGAAAAGAAGCTACTAGCCTAGTAGGACTAACCTGGTCCATTACCCTGCCTAGGATCTCATTTGACCATGAGCCAACTCTGATCAGAAGCACTATTTGTTGATTGCTGTTTATGTTGAAAGTAGGAAGATCAGAGTTTACTAAGGTAGACGAAAGGTAACTGGTTAGGGTTAAAGTAAAGGCTAAATAAGAGAATAGCTATAGTGGAGATTGTGAATGTTTTGGAGTGTATGTGTGTACATATATATATATATATGTGTGTGTGTATGTATGTATTTGTGTGGTAGTGAGAGTTTGTATGTTAAGATTAGTAAGGGGATAGTTTAGTGTTGTGTATATGCTAGTGTGCTTGTGCAGATACTCTGTCCAACTCTCTTGTGAAGCCCCACTGCATTGCCTTAGCAATGTTTGCCAACCCTAACCTGGCCTAAACCTATTCCTACACATTACCTTGGAAAAGCCTTTTTAATAACAGTACCACTATTCAGAAAAAAATTATGCCTAAAGGGGTGAAATTCATCTGACCAAAATCAAAATATCTAAAAGCTGTTTCTGCCACAAAATACCTAAAACTCAGAACTTTAAAAACTTTTGCATTTTTTCTTTCTCTGCTGTGCAATCCCAGAGCTGGCATATATAAGTTACAGAAGGTGTGGGGAGCCCAGCTCCCATGGGGTGTATAAATTAGGTCTTGTTTTTTGATATTTTGAATGTTAGATATTTTGACATGCACCCTTCTGTAGGCAGTGCAAGGAGTTTGATTAAGCAATCACAAAAGGAAATGTGTTTTCAGTTTGCAGTCTCTTGGCGATTCGATGGATTTCTTTTTTGGTTTGAAAATCAAGGAAGAATTTTGCTTAAAACTAATTTTACAGAATATCCAGTCCACTGGGTTCCCTCCACCTCTGTGAGCGCTGACACTATTCCTTCTAACAATAAATCTTACCTAAAACAAGGGTGCATGTGAACAGAAAATCCAGGAAAAGCTTTGCTTAAAACTAATTTTTCAGAATATCTGGTGTTACTGCCCCCCCTCTACAAGTGACGCTATCTCCTCTAACAATAAATTATACCTGAAACAAGGGTGCATGTGAACAGAAAATCAAGGAAATGTTTTGCTTAAAACTAATTTTGTAGAATATTTGGTCTTACTGCCTCACCCACCTCCATGAGCACTGACGCTATCCCTTCTAACAATAAATTATAACTGAAACAAGGGTGTAAGTGAATAGAAAATCAAGGAAAACTTTTGCTTAAAATTTATTTTGCAGTATATCTGGTCTTACTGGGTTTCCCGTGCCTCTGTGAGCGCTGATACAGTCCCTTCTAACAATGAATCTTACCTGAAACAAGGGTAAACTGAAACTTAATTGTAAGGGTGCATATTATCAAGGTCAGCAGCTGCTAGTCTCCTCCCCACCCCCCTCAGTTCTAAAAGGGGAAAAGACTTTAAAAATATAGTTGTTGTTTGTTGTTTTCTTTTGGCTTTTCCCGATTAGGGGTCGCCACAACGGAACTCCGGTCTGCTAATGATTGGCAGTCAATTTTTTTTTATGGTGCCGAGGTGCCAGCCCGACGCCCAACCTTCAACGAAGGCACGCCCATTTACGCATGTCCTTTGAACTCCACTCGACCGCAGGGAAGACATGCAGACGTCACACAGAAGGCGCTCCAGCCGAGAATCGAATGGGAGAACCTCTTGCTGTGAGGCGACAATGCTACCGCTGCACCACTGCGGCTACTTTAAAAAGATAGTAAATACCATAAAATAAATGCCTCTTAACTGTATTTCAGTGCAGGTATCTAAACCTTAACCTGGAGCGGTCATGGTGGTGCAGCGGTTAGCATTGCCACCTCACAGCAAGAGGTTCTCCGGTTCGATCCTCGGCTGAGGGGGCCTTCTGTCTAGAGTCTGCATGTCCTCCCTGTGGTCGCGTGGGTTTTCTCCGGGTGCACCAGTTTCCTCCCACATCCCAAAGACATGCTGTAGGTGGATTGGACACTTTAAATTGGCCCTAGGTGTGAGTGCGTGTGTGTGTGTGTGTTCTGTGGAAGGTTGGGCGCCGGGCTGGCAACTTGACACTGTAAAACTCCACTGCCAATTATGAGCGGACAGGTGATCCACTGTGGCGACCCCTAACCAGGAAAAGCCGAAAGAAGAAGAAGATCTAAACCTTAACCCGATGTATCCAGGATGAGATTCTGTTCCACTACTTCAAAAAGGGCTACTGAAGAGCAAAAAAACAACAGTAATAGGAGTTGTCTGAATTATTTTGCTTGACTTGCGTCTAAGCTTAAAGAAATCAGTCTGTAGTGCTTTATAACGAAATCATTACAGAGTTAGAACTTTGAAAAACAAATGTACCTTTATTAAAGTTGCTGATTGTTTTTTGAAATATTCCCACACTACATCAAGGATCTTCCTGCTATGCTCAGGCTCACTCTGTTCCCCTACCCCTATTTCTCACCCACCCATGCTACGCCTACATTTATTTGTAACTAACCACACCCACAAACTATCATTATCCAATCAAACAAGTTATACACAACCAAATTATTGTGCTACTCAGTTTACTAAACATACCCTACCTATGATAAAGTAGATCATCAAATCAATTATATTCAAGTTCTGTTTCAATAGTCTAAGGGTATCTTACTTGATACAAATTTTAATATCAATTTTACCAACTTCGCCAAGGTATCCTACTAATGAATCACTACCTCAAAATGATAGCATTACGTAGCCTTGCCTTACTCACCTTATCATTAACCACACATTTAGCTTCTTACCAAACCCTTCTAAATAATTCAAACCACTTCCCCACTTCAAGTGACTACTTCATACCACTCCCATTCCACTTCAAGTGACTACACGCACAAAGTTTATCATATCCCCCACATCTGTAACATTTCACCAACTGAACAACTCAACTTTACTATAATCCCATACCAAAACACCTCCCACATCTCCCTAAAATATAACGAATACACAGTCAAAATGATTAGAACCATATTGGACATTGTATCTAAACTTATTCTTAGTGCTGATATTCACTGTAATCCAGGCCCCAACAGTAGTCTAGACAGTAATTCCTTCCAACCCTGCAACCAAACCTATCACATACAAATTTCACTATGAAATCATCAGACCTCTTAATATTAAACATTAACATCAGAAATATTACAAGCAAAATCCATGAACTACTTGCAACTCATTCCATATATTCCCCAGATATTGCTGTAATCAGTGAAACTTGGTTAAAACCTGATATATCCAATAACAAAATTCTACCCACAGGATGTAATATACTAAGACAAGACCGAATGGCCAAAAGGTGTGGAGGGATAGCTATTATATTTAAAAATAACCTCATTCTTGAAGGCATAGAACTTAACGCCCGACATTTTGAAAATCCAGAAATAATTTTTGCACAGCTAAACTTAATGTTAAAAAGCATATAAATATTTTAGGATCCTATATATATCCAGGTCAGAACATCTCCACACTAGAAAATATTTTGGATTGGTCCTGCAAAGCACTGATGCAAGAGACAATAACCTTGGGTGACTTCAACATTGACTGGATCACCTGTAATTCCGATAATCCCACCAACCATATCAACCTCCATGGCTTCATCAAAACTGTTCAAGTCCCTACCAGGATAGATAAATCATCTAATAGACAGTCCACCGTAGACTGGATATTAACAAATAGATCTGACCTTTCATTTTATCCTATCCAAAACATAACTAACTTTAACCACCAAGAATTCATAGGCATTCTAAGACTTTGCAATTGGGTTCCACTTAAACATCTCCCCCCTAGAAGATGCTGTGAAATACTTTAATTCTTCCTTCCTGTATATAGTAAACAAACTAGCCCCCTGCAAGGACTATTAGAATAAAATCCAAATTTGCTCCTTGGCTAAGAAAAGAAGCTAGAGTACTTCTCAAAAAATAGAGCTAAAGCTTGAAGTAAAGGGTGCATTACTAAATTTCAAACAGACAAACAGGCATATCAGGAACTCAGAAACAAGGCAAAACGTCTAATCAAACAGGACAAAATAAATTATTACTATACTATCCAAAACAAACACCATAACAACCCACAAAACTTCTGGAGAGCATTTAGTAATATCCTCCTTGCAGGCAATGCGAGCACACACACACCCCATCTTCCACTAACAACTTGAAATTATAGCCATGGAATTCAACAAATACTTCACTGAAACAATTCTCTCTCCAACAAATACATCTCCACTCCCACTCCTGTTAATCCTATTTCTAACAAAAATAGGAACTCCTTCTCCTTACAACCCATATCTACCAACACAATAAAGAAACTACTAAAAAAAACTGAAACCCACTACCCTAGCTACGGATAAAGTTCTTGCAGAATATCTTAGAATTGCAGCTGATGCCGTCCCCATCCCTGTATCTGTCTTCATTAACCATTCCATTACTGAACAACTAGTTCCATCAATTTGAAAAATTTCATATATTATCACTTTATACAAATGTGGCAAGTCAACAGATTTATCCAATTATCAGCCAATTGCTATACTGTCACCCATATTCAAGATACTGGAAAGATGCATACACACAAAAATTATGGACTTCCTACTTAATAACAAATTACTTTCCAATACATAACACAGGTTCCATCCCTTCCACAGCACCACCTCTGCCCTTATGACCTTCACTGATATAGTCAACCATCACAGAAATAATGGCAAATATGTCTCTGCTGTTTTTCTTGACCTCTCTAAGGCTTTTGATATGGTCTCTCACAGTAAGCTCTTAAATTTACTTACCAAACTCAACTTAAGCCTGTCTACTCTGTCCTGTTTCAAAGACTGTCTAACGGGCTGTCAACAAGCAGTTTAGTGGCAACAAACCCTTTCTTCTCTACTACCCATCACGTTAGGAGTTCCCCAAGGTTCTGTTCTTGGCCCCTTCCTATTTACTCCCTTTACCTACAATCTCCATACATCAACCCTTCATGCATCTGTTGTACAGTACGCTGATGATTCTACACTGATATGTGCAGCTTCTTATCTACAGTCAATAACTCAACAATCTTTCACTGCCGTAGAAGCTTGGCTAACAAATTCTCAACTTATTTTGAATACAGACAAAATGTAACTTATGCTTTTCTACCCCCACTAGAAACGCTACCCTTGCCCCATATTCAACATTTCATCATTAAATAACACCACCATCTCTTCCGTACAACACACAAAACTTTTAGGTGTAGAAATCGACAGAAGTTTGAAATTTGAGAGCCATACTGCCCAAACCATTAAGAAGGTCCACAAAAAACTAGGTACACTTTATAGAAATCAAAGATATTTCACTAAAAACGAAAAAAATTATAGCTAGGACACATCTTATCTCAACTCTTCTCTGTGCATCACCAGTTCTCAGAAACCTTAGGAAATCAGATTTAGACAAATTAGAATCCTGCTATAACAAAACTAAAAAATTTGCAACTGATGCCAGCTCTAGGACACATCATTGCACTGCCCTCAAACAATTGGATTGTTTATGAGCAGAAGAGGAGGGACTTTTATAACCTGACCAAGGATGAATATAAAGCTCTTGAAGAACTTAAGAGCAGGGATGACAGCACCATTCGACCAGCAGATTAAGGGGGTGTGGTTGTGATTATGACGAGTACTAAGTATGAGGAAAAGATGAGATCTATGCTCAATGATCCAGGTACCTACATGGAAATAAGAATGTGTAAGATTAAAAAGATCATTATAAATGTGAATTATAGAGCTGAGGAGCTGTTTAAGTCACGGGTGATTATGGAGGAGACGTACAATTTTGTGAAGACAACAGATCCTGTTATACCCATGATTAAAGGTTGATGAAAGAGCATAAAAATAGAATGTACCCACCACTGAGGCCGATAGTTTCTGGCAGGGGCTGGGTGACTGACTGTATGTCAGTATGGGTTGAGAGGCATCTGAAACCTGCATTGGAATTTGCACCAGTGGTATTAAAGGACCCCCCCCCCCCCATTTTCTGACTTCTTTATACTCACAGATGTCTGATCAGCAGCCGCCTGAGCATTCGATCTCGGTTACGCTTGACGTTAACAATTTATTTACTGTTATACCAAATGACGTGGGGATTAAAGCAATTAGTGATTTTTTGACCGGGAAGAATGTCTGTGGTCCTGATGAGACTGCACAAATTTGCAGTTTTCTTGAGCTCATTCTGCATAACAGTGTGTTTATGTTTGGTATGAAGTATTATTTGCAGAAATGGGGTGTGGCCATGGGAACGGCATGCACCAACATTTATGCCAATTTGGTGTTGGCACAGTGGGAGGAGTGCTGCGCCCTTGGTCCCCATAATACCTGGAGAAACTTCATTTATTTTTACAAAAGGTTTGTTAATGACCTCTATATTGTTTGGATGGGGTCAGAAGAACAGTTGGCAGATTTTGTGGCTTATCTACAGCAGAGCACTAGTTATTTGACCTTTTCTGTCAACCATTCTACCACCTCACTAGCCTTTCTTGATGTTGAGTTATTCATGGATGCATGATGGTTCTTGGAGACCAGGACCTATAGAAAGGATTGCTGGAAGAACACCTACCTGGAGAGGGGGAGCATGCACCCCCAGCATGTCTTTAATAATGTCATAAAATGGCAAATTATACATGCCTCCAGACTGTGTACCCAAGATGATGTGTGTGGTAGAGAGACTGAGTTTCTGCTGTCATGCTTTGAGGAGAGAGGTTACTCACATTGAGCCATAAGGATGGCAAGTAGGGAACATCATGTGTGGAGGCAGACCTCTGCAAGACCTTAGTTTGGTAGAGATGGAGCTGGAAATCCTACTTCTAAACTAGCCTCTTGGACCAGAGGGCATATGTGCTTTCTAATCAATAGAGGGTGCCCTAGGTTCACCATTGGCTACAACAGTGATGTGAATAAAATAAAGAGGATTATACATGAGAATTGGAAGATTCTACAGTCAGATGATGACATTAAAGAGATTGTATGTCCGGCCCCTGTCTATGGATTCAGAAATGCACCTAATTTAGAGAGACTGCTCTGTAAGTACTCTGTGGGATGCACTTCTGGGCAGCTTGGTTTGGGAGTGCAATGGATAGGAACATTTCTGTGTGGACATTATAAAGGATGTGCCTTTATAGACAGGTCTAATAAATTACAACATCTGGTTACTGGACTTGTATATTGTTTGAAAGGTTTTGCCAACTGTACTACCGGGAACCTGGTTTATTTAGCGAAGTGCCAGGATTGTGACTCTTTTTATGTTGGCAGTACTAATAGATTGCAGAGACATAAGGACTGGTGGTGAGCATAATGCGTTGGCACAGCATGTTAAGAAGAACTTGGGACATACTTTTAAATTTATGGTCCTGCAGTTATGTACTTTAACCAGAAGAGGGGGTGATATTTCCCTCAAAACAGAACAGATTGATGTTAACTGGATTGCACATCTGCAGGCTGATAGAATGCCAGGGCTTAATAGTGTTCTACCACTAAAGCCTGTTCTTAGAGGGCATAGACCCTGGAAGTTGAATTGATTTGTCCTTCTGGAGGTGTGTGCTGTATTGCAATTTTATTGGTTGAGTGTGGTTTTTAAATAGGTCATGTTTTATTATGTTTTGTACTTGGATTTGAAAAAGAGTTGGATTACTCAAAAGTACTTATCCTGGTTATTAAAGGTTTTACTCATACTCTGCCGTGGTGGATCCTTTGTGTTTCGTTGTTGCTGCATTTGTTGTCTACCAAATTGGTCCTTTAGTTCTGCTACTTCCGGTTTTGTTTGTTTGAAGCAATTGAATTGGCTAGACCTCCCTCAGCTAATAAGTTATCACCAACTCTGCTTGGTATGTAAGATCCTGCAACAACCTGAAACAACACCAGCACTTCATAGCTTATTAACTCCTTACTTTAACAAACGTATACTTTGCTCGAGTAGCAAATCCCTGTTAAATGCTACCAAAGCTAACAATAAATGAGGCAACTCCTTTTTCTCAAACTACACAGGTAAAATCTGAAATAGCTTACCATCAGAAATAACATCTTTTACCAGTTTATCTTGCTTCAAAATAAGTCTTAAGTCTCACTCAACCAATTGCTCCTGTACAAATCCTGTATAAGAAAAGAATTCCAATGCAATGTCCTATTTACTCTAAACACTCTTTCTCTAGGTAATACTAGTTCTTCAGACAAATCAGATCACTTCTCACCTTTCCACATACTGTGACCCATTCATCTTACAGTCTAAAGCATGTATTCAAGGACTAGAGTAAAACTATTCTACTGAAGTTGCAATTATGTTTCATAGGTTCATAGGTAGGTACTAGGCTATCGGCCCGAGGGCCTACGTAAGCCTAGCCAACAAGGTTCCCTGGCTTACTCCACCCAAGAAAGTTATTTTCCTGTGCCACTGTTGAGCAGAGACACAGACGTGATCCTCGGGGTGTATTCTACTGTATCTCCTCCTACTAAAGGCTATCAGTCAATGTAGTATATCTATGAAAATTGCTAACCCACCGATTGTTATTAATAATAGCTGGATTACATTCTATAAGTCACTCATTTTCCTACTAGATTTCTTCACTTTGTTTTTTTTTAAAGAATAATTCTCTGTTTTCATGTACTAGAGTATGCAACAATGTCATTAATAAGAATATTTACATGAATGTCTTTTTATCCAATGTTATATGTTTAACACAAATGTCAAGTCATATATATGTAAACCTTGTATGTGTAATTATAATCATTATTAAATTTTAAGTGTGAAGCTTTTCTCCCTGGGACTCCACTGAAAAAGGATTTTTGTACAATCAAACTTTCCCGGTAATCAAATGTAAAATAAAAAGAAATTAAAAAAAAAGTGTTACTGAGTGGTGGCCCTGATGTACTACATTTTGATGCTTGTGCACATTGATGGATTGTTATGTAATCATATATATATATACATACATACACACACACACACACACACACACACACACACACACACACACACACACACAAAGATTTTGTATACATATATACACACACACACATATATATATATATATATATATATATATATATATCCATACATACATTTGTGCATATCTAAATATATGTAAGATTATGGTTGTTCTATTGAATTTAACTTCATTGACTAAAACATCAGTGATGCAAATTTACTAAAACACATTTATTGAAAACTCATTTTATAGAATTAAATTTCATAGAAAACTTCATAAGAGCAAAAGCACCTTAAAAGGTTATGTTTTGAAGAGGACAAGCATTCCTGTACCCCCATGTGGGAGCTTTGCCTCCCACACTTCCTTGGTTAAATATACTAACTCTGTAGTTGTACAACCATGGAGAAAAGAGTAAAGACATATACAGTGGATTTCTGCTGGTCCAATAACACAAACCACATCTGCAGTGATTGTTTAGTCATTAATACAGTTTTGTTTGAATTGTGATTTTGTGAAATGGGTTTTCAGTCAGTGTTTGTCAGTGATTTGTAATTTAACAAAATCAGATTTAATGAAATATACTGCCACACACACACACACACACACACACATATATATATATATATATATATGTGTGTGTGTGTGTGTGTGTGTGTGTGTGTGCGTATATGGGTGTGATGATATAGGCTAGTGTCAGCATAACTATCTGGAGTTTTGTAAAGAATGACATGTTCTTTGAATATCAAACTGATGTGTACAAGATGCTGGTGCTACAAATGTATTGGAACTGTATGGCGTTTGAATATCAAACTTATTTGTACAGATGCTTATGTTACAAATGTATTAGAACTGTATGGCATTTGAATATCAAACTTATTTGTAAAGTTCAAAACCAAAATGACACAAGAGCCAATAAATAAAAACACCAGCTGGTATGCGACCAGTACAATTAACTGTACAGCTCGAACAGAGAATATGAGTACAAGATGCAATCCACATGAGTTTCTCAGAAGGATGATTTATTTAAAATCCACATGACAAAGTTAAAATCCGGTTAAGCGCTTTCATCTGTGTTACAGACTTCATCAGAACCAGATGAACCACTTCTACACCATCATTTAAATACAATTTTTAGTGCCAAAAAATGCAATGAGAAAAAACTTTTAAAGAGACATTGGCTCAATAGATTCATAAACGAATTAAAAAATAGTACTTTGCTACAATACTCTATGTAATCTACAATACTCTAATGTCTATGAATTAATATACATAGTATTGTTATAAATGTTAAAAATTCCTTAATAATAACAATCTTATAATACTATAAAATATTAAATATTTACAAAAATATTAAATAATTACAAAAAATAAATTTATAAATTAATATGTTACTACGTCTAATATCGAAACAAAAACAATGACATAATAAGAAATGGCTTAATGCTAATAAATTCATTAATGGCTAATAGTGCTTTCCAATTTCCCCCATAAGCCATTATTTCAACCTGATCTATAATCGCAAATTTGAAAAAGTGTGAATCATCATGCATGACTTTAATCTTGTAAGCATGCTCATAAAATCGTTTCCTGAAATGTCTCTCTGTCTGTCATGTAATGCCTGCAGTGCATTTTATATAGGTAAGACAGAGAGACATTTCAGGAAACTAATTTATGAGCATGCTTACAAGATTAAAGTCAAAGACAAAAATAATGCACTTTACAAACATATTTCCATGCATGATGATTCACACTATCTTGTAATTGTAATTATTTAATATTTTTGTAAATATTTAATATTTTATAGTATTATAAGATTGTTATTATTAAGGAATTTCTGAAACATCACATAAACACATCACAATGGATGACAAGATAACTGCTCCAATTCAGACTATCTAAATATAGACCTCTAGAGGGTGCTGTTGTCTTCTTTATTCTTTATTATATGAAATGGTTGTTGTGCTCATTTTGTTCATATACATTTACATTCAGAAATATTTCCTCATTTTTTTATATGAAACTATTCAACTATTCAGTTGAGTGGATGTTAGAGAGTTTTTAATATGTATTAATAAAGATTTATTCATTGTTTTCCTTTTGGAACACGAAAATTTTATCTGCGATAAGCTGTATTTAATTAATTAATATTAATGAGCAACTTTCCGGATTGGATGGTTTGAATTAATTGTTTTAATACAGTTGATATAAATTATGTGCTGAATATGAGGTCAGTTGTCTGATGAAGTCTGAATTTCTGACGAAAAACGTGTTTGTGTTATTCGTGACGTTTTATATTAAATTATCTGACTATAATCCTGAGCTGTCCGGTGTATCGCTTTTCTCTACACAGTGCTTTTTTTGGTTACTAGTTGTGGTTGTACTGTTGGTTCGTTTGCTGTTTATTAGTTTGATATGGATCGAGAGGAGAGCGTTTCCCCGGTAGGCAGGGATGAACATCCATCGAAGGGAAAGGAGGTTTCGACACTTATTGGTCAGCTCAGTCAGCTGGTTGCCTTACTCACTCCGTTGTGCGACTCCTTGGTTCGTCACAACGTTTCAGCCTCGATTCAGGGAAATCAAGGAGCTATGTTTCCCCAGAGGCATTCGAGTGGGAATAGACCAACGTTCCAGTCTTGTTCCAGTCTTTTGGACCCGTTAAATAGGGCGGATGGTTCTCCAAATATTTTTTCTAACAGGAACAATGATGGGACTGCCAGCGATAGGAACGAGAGGCGTAGAAGGGAGATTGGTGCACCAGTCACTTCTAATGAGAATGTATACCAACCGCTAGCTTTAAATGACTGGCTGAAACGAAAGGTAGAATTCAAAGACTTTCTTACTAAAGATGATGGACATGTTTACACTTATGCTGGAAATTTATCTGTTTTAAATGATTTGCTTTTCAGATACAAAATATTGAACATTGACAACATGTATCTGAGGGAATGTTTATCTGAGAAACTTGTTCCAAAGGGGTTACGTGTTTTTAAGTTCCCCAACAATGTTACTGAGGGTACACCTTTTCATGCTTCTCTTTTACAGTTGTTTGATAATTGGGGCTTTGATTTATTGAGGGCCATAATTAAACAAAATGAAGCTGAAATGGTAACTCTTATGGAACAAATAGACTCTGTTAATGCTAAGATTATTAATGATTTAATGTTTACTGTTACTGAGGAAAACAAAAAATATTTTGATTTAAGGAAAAATATTGACTTAAAATGTGAAAGAATTCTGGAAAGAAAGAAAAAGAAGATAAATAGAGACATTTATGAATATCAACATCATTTACAGTACCCGAAACCTAGAGGCAGTTATAAATCTGTTCTTTATTTTAATTATGAGAAACAGGATATGCCTGTTAACCAGGACTCATTTTTAGGGGCCGACAATTTGGACCCTTTAGGTTTCCCCCCTTACGGAGATCAGAAAGAATCAAAAATCAAAGGGAGGGGAACTTCCAGCAGAATGTATGGAGGGGGAGGGGCAGGAGATATTTTCCTTTTTAAATAAATCACCGGCTCCAGTAGATGTTGGGCTTAATTATAGTTTTCACACAATTGAGTCTGACTCTGATGAGAATAATGTGATTTGTACTTCTGATGAATATAAGAACTTTATTATTTTTTACACAGATCTCGAGATAACTTCTGTATATTTTAGTCTACTCTCTAAAGGGCTTAACTTTGTACCTAGAACAAAATGTTATATCAGTAGGCTTTTAATAGATTTAAAGATGTTTTTGAGAAAAGCTAATTTTAGATTGTTGTTTGGTGAAAAAGAATCTGAAGATGTAATTTCGAACCCATTAAAAAGGAAAAGTTCATGGAATCCCCCTGTTCATGCTCAATTGAGACATTTTGAAACTGTGGTGGAGAAGGAAGTAAGATCAGCTATTAAAAATAATAGATTTCCATCCAACCTTTCTAAATCTGAGTATGATTTACTGCTAACTATTAAAGGAAATCCCACCATAAGAGTTATGAAGCCAGACAAAGGGGGTGGGATTGTTTTTATGAACAATATTAGTTATGAAGCTAAAATGTTTAATCTTTTATTTGATGAGTCAAAGTATGAATCTATTTCCAAAAACGAAATACACATTGGTTACAGGAAGATATTTTCCACTTTATATGATTTGGTTTTAGAAGGTTTTATTGATATGGAGCTATTTGAATTTTTGAATATTGATAAACCCAGAATTCCCTCTATTTTCGGGATTCCTAAAGTTCATAAGGAGTTATTGGACCCACCATTAAGACCCATTGTGGCATCAGAAGGTTCAGTGACTTCAACTTTAGCGAGATACATTGATGTTAAATTGAAAATAATTATGATGAAAGGATGGTCCTTCCTTAAGGATTCCTGGGACCTATTATACTCTGTGAAGGACAATATATTTAATAATGATCTTATTTTGGTAACTATTGATGTAGTGGATTTATTTAGTTCTATACCTCATGATAGGGGTCTTACTTGGTTTGAGGAAGCTATTAGGGTCTCTGGTGACCTGAATGATGATGAGATGTATATTTGTATGGTCATGATGGAATTAGTTTTAAAACACAATTATATTTTTTTTCAAGGGGAATTTTTCAAACAAACGAGTGGAGTTGCGATGGGGGCAAGATGTGCCCCCATCTTTGCCAATATGGTATTGAATACCTGGGAAAAGAAATTCATTCGTCAGAGCCCCTATAAAGATAGTTGGGTTCTTTATAAACGTTATTTGGACGACATCATGATACTTTGGAATGATTCTATTGAGAAATTAGATGAGTTTATCTCTTACATTAACAATACTACTGAATTTTTGAAGTTCACCTATGAAATGAGTGTAGATTCGATCAATTATTTGGACATCACTCTAATTAAAGACCTGAATCATTTTAAATCCAAGGTGTTTAGGAAGAAAACTTTTTCTAATAGTTACCTCCATTTTTCTAGTGGACATCCCATACACCAAAAAAGAAGTATAGTGAAAGGTCAATTTGTAAGCATTTCAAGAATGACCTCTGATGACATAGATTTCATGGTTGAATGTGATTTCCTGACCCAGCTGTTTTTAGAACGAGGGTATCCTTTAGAATTTATATTGAAAATAAAAGATGAAGTCCTTGATAGGAGGAATGACAGATTCTATCCTATTCTTGGTAAAGTTGATAAGTCCAGCGGCATTCTTGAAAACATGAACTCAGCTGGACTTGAGAAGTCTTCCCAAAAAATAGTAACAATTTTAGCAATGCTTTTATTACTGACTATAGTGGAGATGCTTTGATTATTCAGAAGGTTTTGGTTAAAGAGTGGAACAATTTTAGTGAAATTAGTGATCTTAATTTTGGAAAAATGGCTCCTAAAACTATTTTCAGAAGAGGACGTAACCTTAAAGACTGGTTGACCCCTTCACATGCAAGGAATAAGAAAACGAAGAAAGCTAATGGCACATTTGCTTGTAAAATGTGTCCTCAGTGTCCCCGGATGGCTGAACAAAGCAGTTTATATGTTGAGGCTAGGGGAAAAGAAATTTTTAGTAGATCACACAGTACATGTGATTCGTTTGGGGTTGTTTATATTGCTTCCTGTAAGATTTGTTTCAGCTTTTATGTAGGGAAGACGGAAAGGAGGATTAGGAGAAGAATATATGAACATTTGAATGACATAAAAAAATAAAAAATGTACCAATGCTCTTTACAAACACACTTTATCCTGCCCTCTGGCAAAATATTCATTTTTTATTATTGAAGAGGTACAGCAGGATGAAAGAGGTGGGCCATGGGAAACACAGATAGAATATCGTGAACTTTATTGGCAATTGGTTTTAGAAGCCAATAGGGCCCCAGGATTAAATGATTCTGTCTCCCTTACATCAGTGTTAAAAATGAGAGCAGCTAGACTTTAGGACTACATGTAGTTTTAGTTGGGTGATAATAATCTATTTTATGAGTAGTTAAATTATTAATTAATATAATATGATATTTACTGTAGTATATAATTAATTTATTCATTTAAAATTATTTATAATAATTTAAAATAATTTATATATATGCCTTTTTATATTTTACACTAATATAAATATAAATACAATATTCATTGATTTTATTTATTTATCTATTTATTTTATTATAGATATTTTATATGGCTCCTTTTACATATTTAGAGCTTATTATGACATTCGTTTTTAACTTTTATATTTAGATAGTCTGAATTGGAGCAGTTATCTTGTCATCCATTGTGATGTGTTTATGTGATGTTTCAGAAAGACCTCTAGAGGGTGCTGTTGTCTTCTTTATTCTTTATTATATGAAAAGGTTGTTGTGCTCATTTTGTTCATATACATTTACATTCAAAATATTTCCTCATTTTTTTATATGAAAATATTCAACTATTCAGTTGAGTGGATGTTAGAGAGTTTTTAATATGTATTAATAAAGATTTATTCATTGTTTTCCTTTTGGAACACAAAAATTTTATGTGCAAAAAGCTGTATTTAATTAATTAATATTAATGAGCAACTTTTCGGATTGGATGGTTTTAATTAATTGTTTTAATACAGTTGATATAAATTATGTGCTGAGTATGAGGTCAGTTGTCTGATGAAGTCTGAATTTCTGACGAAAAGCGTGTTTGTGTTATTCGTGACGTTTTATATCAAATTGTTATCTGACTATAATCCTGAGCTGTCTGGTGTATCGCTTTTCTTAAATAATGTCTTTGTATAATGGCACCATGGTGTTCTGCATTGTTTCCCGATTCAGCTACGTTGTTGATGTACTGCAAATGTTTATGGGACTTCCATTCCCACGTTTACACAGTACATCAGTGCTTTGGAAAGCAAGCAATAGAGATAGGAAGTTCTCTATTGAATTTTTTTTAAACAAATTTACAGGATAATTCCCTGAGATGCTCTTTCCACCAATAACTGTTCCTCAGATAAGGAAAACCAGCTTCATTTTTTATCTTTAAAATGAAAATGATATAGGGTCATCTCCCTGACACTCCAAATATGAGGTTTTTAATGAGATGAAACTGCATCTTCAGCCCCTCCAAACCAACTTCATTTGACTTGAGTGCCTGCAGTTAATTCTAAAAGTTTCCTGGTTTTGCTGTTAATGAGCATTTTTGTGTATTACTGCAATGTGGTTATTTCATAAAATGATGGGCCCATGTACCTCATATGGCACCTAAGAATAGAAAAAAAGTCTGGCTGCTCATTGATACTTTAGCAGCCAGACTTTTATTGTTGGTATAGTCTTGATTTACAATGGGCATGCTGGTTGGGGTGACCAATCAGCATGCTCCTTTTTGAATATGACCAGACATTGTATAACAAAAAGCATTATATACTTTACAAAAAATCTTGTTCAGCTGTAATTTATTTTTACTTGAATATAACTACATTTAGTAACTTATTTGTTGTGTGGTTGACTTACTGACTGACTGACTATGCTACATTTGTGTTGAAATTTGCCCTTCCCTTTGTAACATGTGGACCATTACAGTCAGTAAATAATGTTAGACATTAGAATTTCATAGCTCTTACTGTTGAGAAAATATATCAGGGTAGAAGAGCTAGCTGTTCATTATGTTTTCAGTTGGCCTAGAGGAAGAACACCCTTTTCTGTTAAAGATCTGCTTTCAGTATCAGGAGGACAAGGTTCAAGCCTGCACTGTGGTAGAGAGGAATAAAGCCCCAACTACATCCCAGGAGACCCACGTTTGATTAGTGGCTCAAGTATCTTTGGCACTAGCAGGTAGGGTTGAGTGTGCCCATCCAACGTGGAGGATGTTTGTTGAAGTTGCTCCCTGTGGGAGATGCATGGTCCACAGATGGGAATAGCATCAGATGTTGATGAATGTAGGGGAGGGGAAACAAGGGTAGGTTATAATATAACTCCCTTCAGCAGTAGAAGCAGGTGCCAGCGCTGCCTTCCCAGGATACCGTTAAGATTCAAGCAAGCCGCAGCACACTCTGAGCAGTCCGGGGAGGAAGGAGGAGCAAGTTAACCCAGTGATGGATGGGGGCACTGGTAGGTCCAGAATAAATGAAGGAAGTGAGGAAGTGTGCAAGTTTCAAGGCTCTCCCATATCATTATTTTTTTAAAATGATTTAAGGTGCTCTTTAAACTGTTTCCTGTTGTCTAGTGGTGGTGCAGAGGACTAAAGCTCTGCTTTTTTAAAAATGTGTATGTGTGGTATATATGCTACATACTTTCTGCATTAAAGAAAAATAAGCTGGAATAACAAACTGGAATTCTGATATACCTAGAAACCTAGGATTGTTTTAAAATTTGGGTTAGAAGGAAAGATAATTAAATATGCAGAAGTCGAAAGGTGCCTTTCCAATCTTTGTAAAGACAGACATAATTATGCTTTGATTTAACTCCCTAAATGATTTTGAAATATTGCCTAATGTTGTTGTGAGACTATAGACATTCTTTTACTGGCAGTTATGAAAACTGTAGCATGTGTTTACTAGTGCACTATGTAACATGAGAATGCTTTTGAATAAGACTGAAAATGACTGTTTCATTTGTATATAAATGCATGTTTTGATTGCTTTGACATGTTAAATGTTTTTATTTCTTCAGCATGCAATAAAATAATCATGAGCATGTTTATCATAATCTTTATATAAAATTTAGAATATTTCAGATTTACCTCCATGATTAAAGTATTACCAGAGTCCAGGCTTTCAACCTTGGTACAAGGGTATAACAATAATATCTTGTGCGCATAAAACTGTTTTTAGAAATTACATTAACTTACAAGTTTTCAGAAAGCACACATTTAACACAGTCTTTTATTATTAATCACTCATTAGACCCATTATAGTGTACAACGCCCCTTTTGGTATGTACCTCACAAGACGACATACCTCACAAGACGTCTACAACAACTGGAAAGACCACAGAAATACCTCACAAAGAAGATTACTGGCCTCAAACAGATGCCCTATGCAGACAGTCTCAAAAAACTCCAGCTTTACTCCATCGCATATTGCCTACTCAGGTGCGATCTCTGCCTAACATACAAAGCTATGTCAAACCCAGAGCTGTTGGACATGCTCCACTTAAAGAAATCCCAGTCTCTCCGAGCTACACGCTCTACCTAAACCTTGTCACCACAATAAACAGAACATGCTGGAGGGATAGATTCCTGTCCCAGAGACTTCCCATACTCTGGAACAGACTACCTATCTATGTCAAACAGAGCTCCTCATTAGCACTGTTCAAGAAAAATCTTGATGATTGGATGGGAAATGGGAAATTCACCCCGGGGATCACTTCTGTGGCTCTGCTCGACAGGGGCACAGGAAAATAATTTTCTTGGGTGGCGAAAGCCAGGATACATTTTTTGGCTAGGCTTGTATGGGCCCTAGGGCCGATAGCCTAGTACCTACCTATGAACCTATAAGTAGATGCATGGCTCTGCATGCTATATTCTTGTTTTCTGGAAAGTAAGAGAAAATTTCCTCTACTCTAGTTTTGATAGAGCTAAAAATTAGGACTTAAGATGCATGCATTGCAAGGGACCATGCTGTTATCAAGCAGCAACATTTCTGTAGATTTTAATTACGGATAATTTCCTGTTCTTTAATCCCTACCTTTAGCTGGTATGCCTAAGTATGAACAATAAATCAAAATCCTAAATTGGTAGACTGTTTTACCTGGTGCTAGTTTCCAATATGAGGAGTGCCAGTTTTATTTATTTATTTATTTGACGTCTGACTGAGTTGTTGCCCTTTTTCAGCAGAGGCGTGCGGAGAAGAGCTCCACAATTACCCCCCCCCCCAATGATAATATTAATAAAAAATTAAAGTAGTATAGTAACTAGAATAGTAAATCCACAGATTACAGTATAAAAATATTCAATCATTTGAGTTACAGGTTATGTAAAAAGCATTGGTTTGTACAGGATGGGTTTAAATGAGCAATTAAATGCAGTTAGTCTGAGACATTTACAAGATAGTAATACTGTCACATCAGAAGTAGAGCATTTAGTGAGAAGGTAGAAATTAAATGAGTTATGTGCAGTGCAAAAAGTGTTAGAGGATTTAGATGTAGTAATCAGGAGTGAAAAAGTAGGCAGGAGGGCAGTTTTACCAGAGAGGCTATGGTGTAAGGATTAGCAGTGTGCTAAAGCTTCCCCATTGACGCTCACTTCTCAGTTGTACTGCCTTTTGTGCTACACTTTATTTTTTCCCCTGTGAATTTTTTTTTTTGATTTGGCACAGTATCTCATGAAACACTATTGGACTGTGATGATCAGTTCCTTGTCAGCTGATCTTGACAGCACAGTCACATTTCAGGAGCCGCACTGCAATAATGGAGTCAAGAGTTAGCATGGCATGGGGAATGGAGTCTGTAAAAAAAAAAAAAAAAAAAAATCACAATTTCCTAAAGGATGATTTGCTGAGAATGTTCCAGTCTGCACAGTAATAGTGACACAATTAGGGTAGGAGACTTTAGGCACACATGTCATCGTATTCAAATAAAATGTCAACTTTGTAAAGTTTCATTGTTTGCAAAGATTCTGTCTGAGCTTTAACTCTAGCAGTGCAGTGCGGCAGTCACTGATTATTATGTGACCCATTCAGGCCTACCTTCATTCTTCTCAGATGTCCCTGCTTTTTCTGCCCTGTCAATGAAATTTTCGTTCTTTATTTATTTATTTATTTTTTTTGATTTTCTGATTTTCTGATAATTCGGTGACTATTATAGTCAGTCAAAAATGCCAGATGTTAGTTTCATACTTCTTATACAGAAAATACATGGTGATAGAGCTTGTACTGATTACACCGTATTGTATTTTGGAGCTTTTCTCCCCGGGCCTCCGCTGAAAACGGACCTGTGTCCAGTCGGACTACCCTGATAAACAAATGTAAAATAAAAAAAAAAGAAATGCAAAACCTGTTCACCTGGATGTGCCAGTGATTCATTTGTTTGCCTGTCATCACACAGATATACCATGTGTACATGCACATGCATCCACAGTGATGGGGACTTGCTTAGTGGACCCTCTTCAGCCACAAACCAGGGCAGAGCCATTACAGATGTACACAAAGGAAGTACAGATTGATTGAGTAGGTATGCAAGGAGGTGGCTGTCTGTGAATGAAACTGACTGACCCTGATTTCATGATCATGTTATATCATCATTAATCTTGCTTTGCAGGACTAGGGTACATGTGTGTAAGCAAGTGGCTGAAGGGTACAGTGGCTGTTGATCATAATGACATTTCATACTGATGTTTGATCACAGACAAACTGTGACAGATCTAGTTTGGCAGAAGCAAAGCACACAATGTATTGTATTTTCTGAACTGTGTGTATGTGCGGGAGAGCTGTTGCAGTGTATCTAACAGTAACAAGTTGGACGTAATTTGTTTCACTTTTCTTCACAGTTGAACTATGGGATTCTACACAATTGGTGGCTATCTTTGAATGTCTGGCCAGGATATATGTGAGAGCTACCAGTCACTGGTATAGTGGTACAGCAAGTAATGTTCCTGTCTCACAGAGCTTGGCTCACTGTCAGGCCTTGCCTGTAGCTCTTTCTGTGTGGAGTCCACATATTTTCTCTGTCTTTTTAAATTTCTCCAAGTCTTTTGGGTTTCTAATACTATGACGGGAATGGACCCCATTCCTAAGTCAACGTTTGATTAAAGTTCATGAAATTAGTATTGTTTCAATCTTTGATATTAGCCAAAAGTCCTTTTCGCAGCACCCACAATGTGCCAGAACTCTAATACTCCAAACAAGCACAGCTGCAGATATAGTATGTATGTATATAGGTGCACGCGAGCATGTATGTGTGTGTGTGTGTGTGTGTGTGTGTGTGTGTGTGTGTGTGTGTGTGTGTGTGTGTGTATTCCCTGTGTATTGTACTTGTAGTTCTGCACTTCTGAGAACTCTAGTTATGGTCCTTGAACTTTCAACAGGCAGTTAACATTTGCACAGAAGTTAATGTCATCTAGAAAGGTAGCATCTGTAGAAGAAAATAATGAAATAATTAAAGTAGCTGCATTTGAAGTCTGATTTTAGAATGTAACAAGATGTTCAGTAAGGATCACAATAAGTCCTTTTTGAGTAAACTAAGTTATCTAAATATCTCAACTGATGTGCCAACCATGTGATAAATAACACTATTCTGTGACCCAAATCTAATGGAAATGCTGCACATCCATAAGTCAAATGGGACTAGAGTCACCCTTTCCAGGGACCTCATTCTAGCCTGCAACGTAAACAGGACCTGCTGGAGAGATATATACATCTCTCAGAGGTGCCACTCCTCTGGAATAGGCTTCAAGTCCTTATCAAGCAGAGCACCTTCACGGCACTGTTAAGCACAACCTGGACAACTGGATGAGAAACAGTAAATTTCTGCCGGGGATTGCCCTGGCTTCTCTCCTGGACATGGGTAGTCCTTGCTAGAAAAACCTTGGGCATAAACAGTTCTCATCTAATATTATATTGGGATTTAACGGCTAGGCTTGTAAAGACCCTCAGGTCAGTAGCCTAGTAACATCCTATGAACCTATGAACAAATATCTATAACCACAATTATCAGTTTACTTGCTTGATCACAATAATGTTAAAATGAAATGTGCAAGATTTACTATCATATGTTTTTTTCTGATTAATCTTTCATACATGTATATGTGTGTTTCTGAGTTTATCTCTTTAAAACACACACAAAATATTCTGATATTAATATATGTATAGATGTAAGTAAATACATATGCACACACATATATCTATCTGTACTATATTATCTATATATAAATATAGATTATAAAGAGATAAAGATATAAATGTAGAGATTTCACTACATGTATTCTACTCCCAAGCACTCGAAAACCACTGCCTCAAAGCCAAGCCAGGGACACGAGTACCTTGTAGTTCAGATTGACTGCTTCTCTTGCTCAAACATGAATAGGAATTCAGGCAAGCAGTGGTGAGCTGGGAGCAGGAGGGGGGTATAGGATTGTAGAGTATGAGGGGCATTTAGTGTCAGAGATCAGAATAGAGATTTCAGATATAGGGAATGTGAAGGGAGTTTGGCGATGTTTTACAGCAGTACCCCCCTCCCCTGCGCAGTAGCAATGCCTGCCCATGGCCATATTTTTCCACAATACATGAATAAGCATGACAATATTCATTTGGTATTACCAAAGTTAAGTAAGCAGTGACCATTACAGGGAAAAAAAATGCAATCAGAATGTAATAAAAGTATGATGCACAAACGTAACACATTCAGCGAAAAAACAGACAGTGGAGAGGTATGTAACAGGGCTACAGTCATTGCTTTCTGGGAATACAGCAGCCTAATAAATTAGCCTGGTGAACATGAGATAAATTAAATATCACTGACAGCCACAATGCTGTTGCTGAAACTCTTTATTACAGTACTTTGAAATAAGAAAAGCAACAGTAAATCTGCCGTAAGCCAAAGGTATAACCACTTATGTTGCTGCTTTGTAGTCTAGCTCACAAATATTACTTTTTTTCCCTGTGCTTTTTGCAGGGTTGCAAGCCCCCTTGCACCCCCCCCCCGTGTATATAGATACAAATATACCAACTCAGAGATCGCACTTCTTTGAGGAAGAAGGTCATTAGGCATGTTGATCACTATGGCCACACCCATTCCTGCGCAAAATGGCTGGGGTGGGGTTGGAGTACTATTGTAAAACATCTCCAGAAGTTTTAAGTTTAGGGAGTGTGAAGAGAATTTTAGGGTTGCAGAGCAATCTGGAAGAATAAGTTTAAAGAGGGAGTGGTAGTTTTAAGTTTAGGTAAAGAGAGGGTTTTTTGGGTTAGTAAGATGGAAGTGACTTCTAGGGTTAGAGTTAGTGTTCTGGTAGGGCTATAAGAGCTAACTAGTTATGGTGGTAGTTGAAACACTTGCCTATTTGAACAAGTGGCAGTGAGCATACATCACATTTGTAGTAGGTCCATCAGATGAATTTATATATGTGTAAATGTGTGTGTGTATGTGTGTGTGTGTGTCTGTTTGCGTGTGTGTGTGTGTGTGTGTGTGTGTGTGTGTGTGTGTGTGTGTGTGTGTGTGTGTGTATATATATATATATATATATATATATATATATATATATATATTTATAAAACACACAGCTATATACACAGAGACACACAGATCTCACACACTACCCCCTCTCTCTCTCTCTCTATATATATATATATATATATATATATATATATATGAGAGAGAGAGGGGGAGAGAGAGAGGTGTATGTGCAAAGATTCTGCCTCCCATAGAAAGTACCACCCACAGTAAACTAGTGAAGTATGCCTAAGGTCTCCTGTCTGTAACTAGTCATTAGAGGAAAAAAAACACCTGAAAACTATGAACAAATCACACTTATTGTCTTACACTAACAGTTACAGATAGGAGAAAAGCACAAATGTAGGTAGAACTATTTTTTCTGTGAACAGCAGTTTCTTTGGATTATGCTTCATAGAATGATGTTTGCTGGACAGAGCTCTGAACTGTGCTAATTTATGTACTAACACACATTTATTATATATTTCATATCAAATGTCTAAACATAGACATATACATAGAGAAAGACAAAGGGAACTTTCACTGTGGCACAAGTGATTCATACACGTTGTTAGTCAGTGGACTTGCATATCGTGGTACAAGGGTACAAAAATAATACCGTATGCACATAAAACTGTTTTCAGAAATTACATTAACTGACAAGCTGTTTGAGTCCAGCAAAGGTCAACATTATATGCATGTACTGACATTACACAAACAGCACACAAACAACACTGTATCAAGTTATTACCTAGCCTATCACAGACAGGACCCAGGAAGTTAGAACTGGGGAGTCCACCTCTACAAAGAGGCCAGACACAAGTGGAGTCCTTCAGGGATCAGTCCTAGGACCACCCCTTTTTGGTATTTACTTCTCTGAAGTCAAGGCCAATGTCAAGCACTTCTGGCTGGCCAAATTTGCAGTAGATTGCAAATTAAGACCAGTCATAGAATCCCCACTGATACTGTTCTCCAAGAATGCTGACACAGACACATAATTTGTATCAGAGCCCTGGACTAAAATTAATGCAAAGAAATGCATAATAGTATCCTTTGTGAACTCATCATCCTCTGGTAACAATCATATTGACAACACCCCCCTAAGAGTCAACCCAGTAGTCAGCAACTTGGGGACACACATAGACAGCTGTCTAGCCTTTAACTATCATGTGTCTACAGTAGTGGGGAAATCATTCCATGTTGTGCAACTTATAAACAGAGGTATGGCATCTAGGTCCAAGGAGGTTACTGTTCCACTATTTTCTCCATTCATTAGACCTATCATTGAGTGAAATGGCCCCTTTGGTATGTACCTAACCTGGCACAGTCAAAAAATTGGTATGTCCACAGAGGTTCCTCACTAAAAGAATACGGAGTGTAACTAACATGTCCTATGTAGGCCACCTCAAAGCCCAATCCCTATATTCTGTCTCCTAAAAATAAATATAAAAGATTAAGATGGCTTCCCCACAGTTGCTCAAGGTGAAGTTGTTCAAATAAAAAATGAAAGACATAATGACGAACACTATTTCCCATAAGAAATCAATACCAGTGCAATTTCTAAGTGTGTGCCAGCAATAATTTACTTGTTTGTGAGATTTCTACCTTCTTCAAGATGGCACAACTGTGTCGTTGGTATATATAAGTTCAGGGGTGTGGGGGATTGCTTTCCACACTTGAGGGTGTAGGGGAAATTGTCCCCTGCAAAAAACAATTAAAATTGATTTTTTTCACTCTTCTGTGTTTTGGGCATTTTTTTTCATCCTTTGGGCTCGTCAGCTTTAAGGAAGTCAGCATTTTACAGTAAAACTGGTTAAGTTGAATGAAACCTAACTCATTATTTACCTGCTTGGAAGTTAATCAACTTTACCACATTTACTGTCCTCGTGTCTGCATTTCTTTTAAAATTGTTCACACTTCTTTGTCTGTAATATGAGAAAAATACTACCTATTTAGAGAAGAAAGTACAGAATATCTTCATTCTTGTAGCATGCCATATGAACATCTTGCTCACTGCATCCTTCTCTTGTAATGTTTCAACATTATTTAACTCTTTTTATATGGGTCTACTTTGATTCACTGAAAACTCATTTTACTGCATTTCAATTCACTCAAAAAATCACTGAAAGCTCAAATCACTGAAAACTCATTTCACTGAATTACATTTCACTGAATGTAAGTACTGTTGGGCAAATAAAATGTATATGCCCTTTTCCTCACTGTAATGCATTCCTGGAGTTAGTATATGTAGTTGGGGGGCATGACCACCCCACATTGGGGTGTGTGGGGTGCGTAGTCCCCCACCTAATTAGCTTTTATATTTATGAATCTCATTTCACTGAAAGCTAACAATGTAAAACCAAAAGTAGATGGGGGGCTATGCGCTCCACACCCCCCAATGGGGGGGGGGGGGCTGTGCCCCCCTAACTACATATACTAACTCCAGGAACGCACAACAGTGGGGAAAAGGGCATAAACATTTTATTTGCCCAACAGTACTTACATTCAGTGAAATGTGATTCAGTGAAATGAGTTATCAGTGATTTGAGCTTTCAGCGATTTAGTATGAATGTTTTGAAATTCAGTGAAATGAGTTTTCAGTGAATCAAAATAGACCCCAAATACACACACACACACACACACACACACACACACACACACACACACACACACACACACACACACACATATATATATATATATATATATATATATATATATATGTGTGTGTGTGTGTGTGTCACTGAATCTATAGAAACTGGTGTGCTGAATAGCTTGCAACTTTAATACATTATTACTTTGCTTTGTTTCAGTTACTTGCATCTGTGGTTGAAAATGAAAAAAAGTGTTTTTGTTTAATTTACAAACACCCAAAAGGCATTTATGATTAAAACATAGAACCACTTTGTGTTTATGTGCTGAATAATATATTTACAATATATTTTATCTTTTCTAGTCTTTTTTGTTATTTGATTTTGAATACAGTGAATGCTGCGTTTATAATTAAAAAATATTTGAATAACTGATTAGAACTTTGTGAAGAAGAATCAGGCAGGGTGGTCATGTATTTCTGATGACATATTTAGGATTGTGATTAATCACCATAGTAGATTGTCAGTTTTATTCCACAATGCACCTGTTTTCAGGTATTGGATAAAAAGATGTTATGTGGTCCCTATCTATTCTTCTACAGCAAAGTGATTGAGTAGACTTTTTATAATATCTGATTAAATAATTTCAGAAAACCCATGAACTTTTTGTAGTCCCCCCTTCTTTTAATATAATTACTCCAGAGTCACTACAACTAGGCAGCAAGGAGAAATAATCCTTTGCAGTGCTTGCAGTAATCTTTTTCAAGAAATCATATTTTTGACAAATTGACAAAACATATAGTTCAAACAAGGAGCCTGCAGTCATTTTTAGTTACTCGAAGGAGATGAAATTTCAGCTTTCAAAGTATCAGAAACATGTTTGTGCTGTGCATTTGATCCTGTGAAACATGAGAATTTCTGTAGTTCAAACAGCATGAGAGAAATACTTCTAGCATTGCTAATGTGCTGTATAACATACTCTGTTATTGTAGTACCGTCTAGGTTAATTTCAGTAATTACCTCATCTGTGAGAAAAAATATAAGTTGAATTAATCTGATTGTTAAGCGTTTTCTAAGTAAAATCTCTGAGATGTGTGTAAATAAAATTCTATATATTTTATTAGATTGTATAAAGATTCTACAGGAGGCAAGAAAGTGATGTACTTATATCCCAGTGGATACCAAATACTACAGTGTTCAAAACATCACATATTTTGCTTTATTGGCATTCTTTACTCAATTACTTTTATTTCTTTCTTTCTCTCCTTTTCTCTTTTTTCTTCCATTCTTCTTTACACATTATGAAGCATCCTTTATTTATTTATTGTCTGCAGGGATGGTCCAACTGAGTCATGTAAAACCGCTTTCAATGGAGGCTCAAATTAAAATAACTTACCCTGTATTGACAATGGAGCTTGTATATTTAGTAATGTGTCAAACCTTCTTTGGGCTTTGGGAGTTTTTCCTCACATTTTGTTTTCTCTTGTGGTGCAAAACTTACGATCTTTCATCTGTGGGTGTAAATCACAATTTTCAAATTGCAGCAGTCAGTGAAGTATTTTCCAATCTGGTGCATACTGTGGGGATCCTGAAATAACTTTTCTTAGTTAATTTAATTAGCAATGAGTAAGCATTTGCATATTTTATAGACGATGGTATGATTAACAACTTTCTTCTCAGTAGTCTGTTTTCCTGCTTTGTTTGCAAATTGCAATAATAAACAAATAAATACATTTAAAGGTATTCAAATGTGTCAAGCAGTGGAGTCTGGCTTATTTATTTTATTTAACATTGGTTTACTGGGAAAGTCCGGCTGGTACAGAGCCCATTTTCAGAGGAGGCCTAGGTAGAAACACTCCAGATGCATGTCTTTGGAATGTGTGAGGAAACTGGAGCTCCCAGAGGAAACCCATGTGAACACAGGGAGGATATGTATGCACAGAACTGATTTGGAGAACCTCTTGCTGTAAGGCAGCAGCACTAACTGCTGCACCCCTGTGCTGCAGTAATTTTCAAAAATAAATAAGTAAATAAATCCACGTGAAACATATATCACTTTTCTAGGTACCTTTTTTCTTATATCATTCAGTTATTTTTTTTTTTTTTTAGATTTTAAAATTATTCACAATGTTATTTAGATTATTTGATCTCAGAATTGCTATATTTAGAGACACTGAAATGTGGTTGTGCATGTTCTCACATAAAAGCTGCAAGATTTTGTTAAAGTCAACATTGTTTGTGTGTTGACTTTAGTTATTCTTTATTTTGCAGTTCACTGCTATGAGTTTGCAGACTTAGCACAGTGTCCAGTTGTCTATATTGTATATTGTGTTTGCCAATTCCCTTGTGGTCCAAGTTGTGGCTGAAGAGTGTCCACTGACTGGCCCTTTTTCATAGTTGCAAAGAAACAAAAGATAAGTACATTAACAAACACATTATGTTAGTTTTGCACTGATTAACATAAGGTTAACATTTATTTTTTTCTAAGTAATTTAAGTCTGAACATGGTTAACACTGCTAGCAATATTTTTTTCCTAATAGGTAATGTGTCATATATTTTCTTCAGATGTTATGTCTGAACTGAAAGTGACTGGAATGGTGGCTTCCACTGTGAGCGTATGAAACAGAATGCACTAAGGACAGGAATACCTGAACTGCATTCACAAAAAAAAAAGCTGAAAAATCACTTTTTATGGTTTTTTTTTGCCCATACCCTTGAAATTCTGCATGTTTATATATATATATATATATATATATATATATATATATATATATGGATCTACCTTGCAAGCTCGAAGTTTCAAAATTTTGATCTGCAAATGGTCGAGCTCATAAGATCAAAGCTCTGAAACTTCAAAATTGTAATTAAAAAAAGCAGGTTAGGGTGATAAAGGATAATGAGTGAAACTTACAAGTGAGGAGAGTGTGTTGAGCAGATGGAAAGAGTACTTTGAGGGGCTGATGAATGAAACAAAGGAGAGAGAGAGAAAGAAGGTTGGATGACGTGGGGATAGTGAATCAGGAAGTGCAATGGATTAGCAAGGAGGAAGTGTAAGGACAGCTATGAGGAGGATGAAGAATGAGAAGGCTGTTGGCCCAGATGACATACCTGTGGATGCATGGAGGTGTTTAGGAGAGATTGCAGTGGGTTTTTTAACCAGATTGTTTAACAAAATCTTGGAAAGTGAGAGGATGCCTGAGGAGTTGAGAAGAAGTGTATTGGTACCGTTTTTTAAGAATAAGGGTGATGTGCAGAGCTGTAGTAACTACAGAGGGATAGAATTGATCAGCCACAGCATGAAGTTATGGGAAAGTAGTGGAAGCTAGGTTAAGAAGGGACGTGATGATTAGTGATCAGCAGTATGGTTTCATGCTAAGAAAGAGCACTACAGATGCAAATTCTGCTCTGAGGGTGTTGATGTAGAAGTATAGAGAAGGTCAGAAGGAGTTGCATTGTATCTTTGTGAACTTGGAGAAAGCATATGACAGGGTGCCTAGAGAGGAGTTGTGGTATTGTATGAGGAAAAGTTAGGAGTGACAGAGAAGTATGTAAGAGTGGTACAGGATATGTACGAGGGTAGTGTGACAGCGGTAAGGTCTGCGGTGGGAGTGACGGATGCATTCAAGGTGGAGATGGGATTATATCAAGAATCAGCTCTGAGCCATTTCTTCTGTGCAATGGTGATGGACAGGTTGACAGATGAGATCAGACAGGAGTCCCCTTGGACTGTGGTGTTTGCAGATGACATTGTGATTTGTAGTGAGAGGAGGGAAAAGGTTGAGGAGACCCTGGAGAAATGGAGTTATGCTCTAGAGAGTTGAGGAATGAAGGTCAGCAGGACTAAGACAGAATATATGTGTGTGAATGAGAGGGAAGACAAAGAAATGGTGAGAATGCAGGGAGTAGAGTTGGCGAAGGTGGTTGAGTTTAAATACTTGGGATCAACAGTTCAGAGTAATGGTGAGTGTGGAAGAGAGGTGAAGAAAAGAGTGCAGGCAGGGTGGAGTAGGTGTAGAAGGAGTGTCAGGAGTGATTTGTGACAGATGGGTACGAGTAAGAGTGAAAGGGAAGGTCTACACGATGGTAGCACGACCAGCTATGTTATATGGGTTGGAGACGCACTGATGCACTGAGTGGCACTGACGAAAAGACAGGAGTCAGAGCTGGAGGTAGCAGAGTTAAAGTTGTTAAGGTTTGCATTGGGTGTGACGAGGATGGACAGGATTAGAAATGAGTATATCAGAGGGTTAGCTCAGGTTGGACTGTTTGGAGATAAAGCCATAGAGGTGAAATTGCATTGTTTTGGACATGTGCTGAGGATGGATGCTGGATATATTGGGAGAAGGATGCTAAGGATGGAGCTGCCAAGTAACAGGAAAAGAGGAAGCCCCAAGATATGGTTAATGGATGTGGTGAGAGAGGGCATGCAGGTGGTTGGTATGACAGAGCAAGATGCAGAGGACAGGAAGAAATGGAAACAGATGATCCGCTGTGGCTACCACTAATGAGGGCAGCCAAAAGAAAAATAAGTTTTTGCAGGAGGGCAAGCCCCCCCCCTGCACCCCCCTATGTGGGGGGATGTGCTTCCCACACCCCTTGCTAAATAAATATACCATCTTCAAGATTGCACTACAGTGAGGAAAATAGTAAATTTCCCATTCCGTGTTGTACAGCGATCTCCATTCAAAATGTTTGAAGTTTCAAAACTTCATTCTTATGGTCTTGACCATTTGCAGTTTGAAGTTTTGAAACTTAGAGCTTGTGAAGGGAATATATATATATATATATATATATATATGTGTATGTGTGTGTGTGTGTGTGTAAATAAATATATATATATATATAACATATATATATATATATATATATATATATATATATATATAGATCAACTCCATGGTTGCACCATCTTGAAGAAGGAGAAAACTCCCCCCAAAAAGGGCATCACTGCCAGCATGCTAGCAGAACTCACCAACAGTGATTTCCTGTGGAGGAACTTTGATCTTTGGCAGGTTGAAGCTCAGTCAACTGAAGCTCGAGACTTCAGTCTTCATCCACCTTTAGGTTACCTGGAGTGGTGAGAGCTGCCAGTGGAGAGACAGTAAATGTGTCTGTTTCATCAAGTCAGACAGTAGTCACCAATGAGATGTTCCTGTGTTCCTACTGTGACTTGGTGGACAGCTGAATGACAGCCTTTAGTTAAATTGTGATGAAAATATGAAACGTAGTGTCAACAGTGAAAATATGTCTGCTGGTTTTACTGCAGGCCAGGATAACCCTAAAATATGCAATATATTCCTAACAGTGTTTATACAGTAGTATTCTATTGGTGTGTGTGTGTGTGTGGGTGTGTGTGTGTGTGTGTGTGTGTGTGTGTGTGTGTGTGTGTGTGTGTGTGTGTGTGTGTGTGTGGGTGTGTGTGTCTGTGTGTGGGTGTGGGTGTGGGTGTGTGTGTGGTGTGGGTGTGTGTGTGTGTGTGTGTGTGTGTGTGTGTGTGTGTGTGTGTGTGTGTGTGTGTGTGTGTGTGTGTGTGTGTGTGAGAGACATTAACTGAGTAGTGATGCAGACTTGTATTTACTGAGTGACTTGTATCTTTTTTAAAGTACATGTATGTATTTCACTGTATTTAGGAAGAGGAAATGAGGAAGCTTGATAAGAATGCTATAGGATAAGGTGGGAAACAAACAAATGTTCCTTTTCATGGTATTCATACTGAGTTCTACTTCAACTGGCACAATGTTTCCCTGCTTTTGTGACTTCAGGATGTACATTATATATGGATCAAGTGATCAGAGGCACAATATCTTAACTTTGTTCAAAACACTATGTGAAACAAATGTAGCAGACTTGTATAAACATTATCCCTGTTTGTTAAAAGTCTATGCTTTTTATTTGTTCTTTTCCATTAAGTAATGTCATGTACAAGCTGTTTGAGCATAGCGATAATACTACACATACTGTATGTGTAAGGGTGTTATAAAGCTCATAGCCTTTGTTATACAGCCTCTAAACTCTGGCAGCACTAACAGTGTGCCCTGCCACTACTACACATCCCATGGGCCACCATGGAGCTGCATTCGTAACAAATAATCAGTTGTGCTTTGAAATATGCCCAAGCACTGATGTCAGTCTGGACAGTAGCACGGTATAATGATGTGATGATTATCTTGGGAAGTTGAAGCAATGAATGGGTCATGTAATGAGTCTCTGTTCTTGACATGCATCATGATGTTCTGTGTGTTCCCTAGTGTCACATTCATTACTGCACCACCTTGTCCTCTGCTGTATTTCACATAGATGCCTGCAGAAAGCATTAAGACATGTTATCATTTTGTCTGCAGTGCTGTTTGTCATCCATTTAGCATCATTGTGGGAATATTCTTATAATGGTGGAGGATGTGCTATCAGATATTCTCTGCTTAATGATTATTTACTTATACTTCAATGTGGAGAACATATTGCAAAACAGTCAGTATCAAGAAAGCTTTATAACTCATTAACAAAGAAACAGGAAATGTCTGTCAGGAAGCGTTGGACAAGTGCACACTTGCAGAGCCTTCCATCATCATCATCATCATCACATGGGGTCGAGGTGTTGTGTCACTTGTTGCTTTCTCTCCCTATTCAGTGCCACTCTCCTACCTTCTTCAACAGTCATGTCTGACTGTCAGATGTCTTCTCTCACACAGTCCATCCACCACTTTGCTGGCTGCCCTCTTTTTCTTCATCTTCTTCCTGTCTATCCCAAATCTTCTTCACCAGATTGTCTTCTGCTTTTCTATGTGTGTGCCAGAACCACCATAATCAGTTCTCTTTGACTTTTTCTACAATTGGTGCTACGTTAGTGTCTACTCTTATGTCCTCATTTCTTCGTCTGTCCCAGAGTGTGCATTCAACCCACGTCAGCAGCTTCATCTCCATTATCTCTGACTTCCTCAACTGTTCTGCCTTTACTGTCCAGGTTTCTGTACCATACAGTAGTACTGGTCACAGCACTATTTTGTACACCTTACTTTCCAGCTTCTTTGGCATTCTACTGTCATACACTACCTCTGCCACTCTGTGCCAGCTGGCTGCAGCCCCTCTGATTCTAGCCTTGACCTCCTCATTCAGACTTCCCTTCTGTTCAACCACCTCTCCCAGTTGAAGCTGTTAACCTGTTCCACTATTTTTCCTTCTATTTCAATTTTCAGCACTTTCTGATTTCCCTTGTCTGTTGCCATTACAACTGCCTTATCTGTACTCAATTTCATCCCATGTGCTTTTAGTTTTGATTCCATTCCCTTACCCTTTCCTGAAGTTCTTGCTCAGAGTCTGCCTGTAATACCACATTCTGTGCATACAGCAACTTTATTGTTATGCCCCTCTGACCTGTTTATTAATGTAGTCCATCACTAATATGAACAGCAGTGGGCTTAGAGCCTAACCGTGATGCACATACATTCCTACTGAGAACCCATCTGTAAGACTGAACACTATTCATACTTGAGTCACTGGGTCCTTGTACACAGCCTGCACTAATTCTACTAATGTTTCTTGTACTTTGAGCTGCCACAGGATTGCCCAAATCAGCTTTCTTGGGACCTTGTCATATACTTTTTTCAAGTCTAGGAATACCCAGTTGGATTCTTTCCTCATTTCTAGTTTCTTCTCAAGTATTTGTCGCATTGCAAACAATGGGTCATTTGTGCTGCAACCTGATCTAAATCTAAACTGCTCATTTCTTATCTTGTTTTCTAATGCTCTGCATATTCGTTTATCAATCACCCTCTCCAACTCTTTCATGCATTATGATAGGAGTTTGATACCTCTGTATTGCCCATGCCTGTGAGTGTCCCCTTTGTTCTTGAACACTGTTAACATTGGCATTAGTATGTTTAGTCTCCAGTCATCTAAGATACGTCTTTCTCTCCATACTGCTTTAAGTCCCCGTAGGAACCATTCCTGCCTTATATCACCCAACATCTTGATCATATCTGCTTTGACTGCATCTGAGCCTGCTGCTTTCCCTGACTTCATTTTACTAAGTGCTGTTCTTACTTCATCTAGGGAGGGCCCCTCCTCTTCTCTCACTGTATGCTGTGTCTGGGGCAGTACAGCTACTGTGGGGTTTTCTTCATTCAGAAGCTGCTGGAAGTACTCCTTCCATCTGCCTTTGATGTCCTGTGGACTAGTGAGCAGGGTATCAATCTTCTTTATCTTTTTGTCTTTGCCATGCAACATGGTAGAGTGCCTCTGATGCCTTGTTCTTTGCTATTGGAACTGCTCTCTTAGCCTCTTTGTTAGCCAACCAGCTTTCTTTCCTAACCTAATCTGTCTTCTCTGTGTCCCACTTTTTCTTGTACTCTCTTCCTTTTCATGACTTCCTGGACTTCTGCATTCCACCACCAGCTTTTCTTATATACCTTATTTCCATACCTGGTTCATCCACATATCTGTTGTGTAGTCCTTACACATGCTGTTTTGAGGGGCTGTCATTCTTCTTCAACACTACCTATTTCCTCCTCTTGTTGGGGTGCTACAGCCCTGAGTAATTCCTTGAATTGTTGTACTTTCTCTCCAGTCAACTTCCAGGTCTTCAGCCTGGTCTCTGTTGACCTTAGAGCCTAGTTTGACCACTCCTTGCAACTGATTGTGGCAACCAGTAGATTATGCTGTGAGATGACTGCTTCACTGTGAATGACTTTGCAATCGCTGACTCTATCCCAGTGCCCTTTCCTTACTAGGAGAAAGTCTACCTGACTTGCATTTTGGCCACTCTTGTATGTGATCTTGTGACTGTCTTTCTGAACCGTGTGTTGGATACCTTTAAGCCATTTGCCAGACAGAAGTCTAGAATACCCTCTTTTTCTTTATTCCTGTTCTCCCACCAATATGGATCCAGGCAGTCCTCATGTCCTGTTCTGCATTCAGGCCACCCATTAACAACAGAAATTCCTGTTGCCCTGCTCTATCTAGTATGTCCTGCAACTGCTGTCTGAATAAACTCTTTTCCTCAGTATCACAACCGTGCTGTGGGGTGTAGGCTGAGATTATGAATACTGCTCTGTCATTGCACTGTGGTCTGATTGCCATGAGTCTTGTCACTAATTCTGATGACATCATACCTCACTGCCTTCTGAAGCACATCCCTCACCACAATTACCCCACCATTTCTAGCCTGTCCTCTTCTTGTGTAGTAGACCCTGGACCCCAAGCCTTTTAATTTTGCTGCACTGCCCTTCTAGCTTAACTCTTGAATGCATAGGATGTCCAGCCTCCCCCTTATCAGCATGTCATCTACTTCCCAGCTGCATCCTGTTAGTGAACCTACAATAAGTGTAGCAATTCTTAGTTCATGTTTGGCAGGTTGATTGGTTTTATGTCCAGCTTTCACTCAACAGAGCTATTCTAAGTATCCTAGGCTGGGCAACTGGACATCAGCCTGCCAGTAACTTATTAACCCAGGGCTGCTGAGCTTTATGGTAGACATGCACATATACACCCCTCCTACCAGTAGCATATGTCCCTGGTGTAGATTGGAGTAGGCCGGGTCCTCAACCTACTTATCACTGGCAAATACCCATGCCCATTTTGACAAGATTAGCCAGCATGACAATATCACCTAGAGCCATATTTTTAAACCATTGAGTGGTTAACCCTGCTAAGGTGCACAGTCTGAGATCTGTGCTTTCCTATCTTGAGGATACTACGCACCATAGTAGATGCCCAAAGTGGTTGGTCTATACAATCTTCCTCGTATAAGGCACCATCTAGAGACTGTGCTGTTGCCCACAGCTCCATTCTTAGGTGAGTTTGAGATGAAAATTCTCAGCATGTTTTTCAGAGGTGGGAGAAACCCCACAAAGACACAGGGAGAACGTGCAAATTTCAAACAGACATTGGTCAGAGGTCAGGATTGAATCTTGTACCTTGTGCATGGGAGGCAAAGACCTTAAACATTATGCAAGCTGGTCCCCAGTATTGTTGCAGAGCTTTCCAAACATATGCTGAAACACAAATGCATGTGCACACACTCACACAAGCACACACACATACACACAAACACACAGACATGCACAGAGACATGGCACAATACCAGGATGACTCATCTCTGCCAAATGATTAAGATTTTAAAGTTCAACTGGAAGCACAAAACAGCCAACGATGCTCCTGAGTAACCAAGTCCTATATATAAAACAAATCCAACAATCCAAATAAAACAGCAGGACTCAGAGATGACTTCAGGTTGCAGTAGCAAAATGTTTAATAAAACACAAGAGCTTTCGTAGGTAAACCCCACTTCTTCAGATCTCTTTACAAATCAATTAAAATCATTCCCCCTTCTTATACATACATCTCAAGTCACATGATACACCAATTAAGGTTCCAATCACATTTAAAGCTTTCAGTGACATAAATCAGCATCAGACATTAATAATTCTAAAATACACATAAAAAACTTTCACATATCAACACATAAACTAACATATTTCACTTATAAAAATCATATGTATATAACTTATAAGTAGCCATGTACTACCTAAACAGTGGTCTGGACTTCAATTTAGGTTGTATTGGGGCATATTCATTAAGCCCATGGCCAGTGTCTGCTCTCAACCTCACTATCCACTTGGCTTCTAACTCCTCGGTGGCATTATGTAAGTCACCACCTCTAATGTTTTCAAAGGTCCTTCCTATGGCCAAAAATTTAAACATATGTTTTTTATCATTACTTATGATATGTTTAGCCAATGCATTTACCTTATTCTTTTTACTAATAGAATAGATATGCTCACGTATTCTCTCTTTAAGAGACATATCGATCTTCCCTACATAAAATTTTTGGCATTCCACACAATGTGCCAAATAAACAATATGCTGAGTCTCACATATAGCTGAGATTTAACATTATAAGTTCTCTTCTGATCTGGAAGTTCAAACTGTGAGCTAATATCTATATACTTACAGAAAGAACACTTGCCACATGGAATAGTCCCCTCAACATCACTGACCCTATTCTTCATTTTTGGGTAACATAACTGTCTTTTTAATGATTTACTATTTTTAATAAAAACTTAGGTTCTGTGTCTATCAGATCCCTGATATCTTTGTCAGTTTTCAAGATGTCCCAATGCTTCCTAACAATTTTCATATAAGTATGTACATTGCTAGAATAATAAGGTACTCTTAACTTACTATTATTATAGTTGTCATTAATGTTCACCTCTCCTTCATTATACTTCTTAGAAAAATATGGTTTAGCTTTAGAGCGCCTTAATTTCTTTACTTCATTCACACTAGCGTCTATCGCTTGTTCATTATATCCCCTTTCCTTCAGTTTGACACTAACTGTCTCTACTTGATGAAGGAAATCGTCATCATGCACATTCAGTCTGGAAGCCCTATACATTTGATTTTTCACAACATTTTTAAATGTGTCGGGTGGATGCATGCCGTCATTCAAAAGAAGATGATTAACTTGACATGTCTGTCTATGTTTTTTAGTAAAGATCATACCCTTTTCATCTATTTCTGTACTCGCATCCAAGAAGTCTATTCTTTTCGTAGAATAAGTATAAGTAAAATGTAAGAAAGATGTACTATTATTGAAGTACTGCACAAACACTTTAAACCTCTCAACTAGTCCTTTCCACAAAACAAAAACGTCATCTACAAACCTTCTAAACAAATATATATTCTCTTGAAACAGTCCAGAAAGCATAACCTCACTTTCACACACGGCCATAACAGCATTGGCATATCTATTGGCACACAAGGTGCCCATAGCTATGCCATTGCTCTGCCAAAATAGCTCTTGTCCAAACAAGAACACATTGTTTTCTAAGACAATTTGAAGTAATTTACTTATCTGTTCTATTTTCCTGTCATCAACATGGAACATATCTCTAAGAAATTTGTTTATACTATCTGTACCTGCCTTGTTAGGAATTACAGTAAACAAAGACACCACATCGAGTGTCACTAAAATAAGATCATCTGCCTTCTTTTCATGGCTTATACTAATATACAGGTCACTCACAAAATGTTCAGTATCTTGTAATATATGATTCATTTAGTTTAGGTCTCAGAAAATTTTCTGTGTAAATAGAAATGGATTCCATGCACCAATTCCTGCCTGATACTGTCAGTCGCATGGGGGGGCAGTCTCTGTTCTTATGGATCGTAGGCAACCCTTGTATAATAGGAATAGTCGGATGTGAAATCATGAAATAATTAAACAATTCATTACTAATGCATTAATTTTATAACATTTCATTTAACATTTTCCTAACATCCATAATCATTTGCTGGGCCACATTTCCTTTAATTTTCATATAAAAACTATCATGGTTAAGCATATCAAGCGTAGCCTGATTGCATCATTCAGTATCTAATACCACAATAGGGCCTCCTTTGTCAGCTGGTCAAATCACAATTCTGTCATTATTCTGTAGACACTGAAGAGCAAAATATTAATTTTTAGTTAAATTGCTTCTAATCCTAAAATTTTTATTAGACACGTTAGCAGATCGTACCTTTTAAGCATCGTCAACACATAATCTCTCAAAGGCATTCAACAATGAGTTCAAGGGCGGTGTAAATATACTTGGCTTCTTAAACACATTGTTGGTATTAAGTTGATCTTTTTCAGAAGATTTAAACATTAATTTCAACATTATATTTCTAGTAAATATTTTTATATCAAAAACTACTTCAGTTAATTCAGAGTACCTGGTTGGGATGAATGAAGGTCCTTTCTGCAAAACCTGGAGTTCATCTTTAGTTAGTTCATGTTTGGATAGATTCCAAACTAAACTTCCTTTCCATTGAAAAATGCTTTTTTTTATGTTGCCTGGACTCATGATATTCCCTTCCAATTTCCTTTTCTGCCTGCACCAGCTTCTGCCCCTCGATCGTTGGTCTTTTACTGCCTTTAGTTCTCTCCCTGACAGCAGAAAAGACAGTTTGTGCTGGTCTAAAGGGAACTTTGAACACCTTATTAGTTTCCATTATAACATTTGAATTGCTCTAGGAATTATATACTTGCACTGTTACTTGGAATGTTTTCCTGCTAGCACCAGTCTCAGTATAGACATCCTGCTGCTTACTAGTGTGTGCTGATGTCATTACGCTGTTTTATGCTCTTTTTTCATTATTATTGGCTGTCGCATTCACTCAGGTGGTAGCTCAGGATGAGTTAACCTTGTCAATCAACTTTGAAGCTTCTTCTTGATTCGCTGAATGCTCATTCATTGTAAAAGGTGGATTTTGTGAATAAGATGACACACCCCTATTCTCGGCAAACCTCGGCTAAGAAAAAACATTTCCCTGTTCAAAGTCCTGCCGATCTCTCACAATTTTCCTTATTTTTAGTCTTGTTATCTTCCTTTCATATGCTGACAAAGAGTCAATTGTAGGATGCAGTAGCTGTTAGATTTATTTTCTGCCATTCAGATAAATGTTCAGCATCACAGTTAATATGAGAGGGCATTTCCAAAATCTGCAGACCTCTAGCAACCAGTCCCTCTTTTAAACAGACCTCCGTATGATACTTTTCATACTGATAACATTTCAGTTTAAAAAGATCTTTCTCCAGCAAAATGCAGCTTCTTTTTTAAAGCTGATATATCAACTGTGTTTGTATCATTGTCTATTGGAATCAAAAACACAGTGGATTAACATTATGGTTTATAACCTTCAACACAGGAAGAAGCTTCAGAGTTGATTGACAAGGTGAACTCACCATCAGCTACCACCCGAGTGAATGCGATGACCAATGCTAATGAAAAATGAGCAGAAAACAGCGTAATGACGTCAGCGCACACTAGTAAGCAGCAGGATGTCCATACTGAGACTGGTGCTAGGAGGAAAACATTCCAAGTAATGGTGCAAGTACATAATTCCTACAGCAATTCAAATGTTGTAATGGAAACTAATAAGGCGTTCAAGTTCCCTTTAGACCAGCATAAGCTGTCTTTTCCACTGCCAGTGAGAGAATTAAAGGCAGTAAAAGAACAACAATTGAGGGGCAGAACTCAAAGCAGGCAGAAAAGGAAATTGGAAGGGAATATCATGAGTCCAGACAACATCAAAAAAGCATTTTTCAATGTGGAGGAAGCTTAGCTTAGAATCTATCCAAACATGAACTAACTAAAGATGAACTCCAGGTTTTGCAGAAAGGACTTTCATTCATCCCAACCAGGTACTCTGAATTAACTGAAGTAGTTTTTGATGTAAAGATGTTTACTAGAAATATAATGTTGAAATTAATGTTTAAATATTCTGAAAAAGATCAACTTAATGCCAACAATATGTTTAAGAAGCCAAGTACATTTACACCTCCCTTGAACTCATTGGTGAATGTCTTTGAGAGATTATGTATTAAAGATGTTTATAAGGTAGGATCTGCTAACATGTCTAATAAAAAATTTAGGAGTAGAAGTAATTTAACTAAAAATGAATATTTTGCTCTTCAATGTCTACAGAATAATGATAGAATTGTGATTAGATCAGCCGACAAAGGCAGCCCCGTTGTGGTATTACTGTATTTCTTTTTAAATAAGACCTAACCAGAGAATAAGGCCTAGCATGGTTTTTCCAGGGTTGTCAAGATATAAGCCCTACCCCAAAAAATAAGCCCCAGTGAAGATTGTCAACAACACATGACGGACGTGTTGAACTATAAAATATTATTATTGACACCTGTTGACAGAAGTTATTTTACTGTACTCACCATTTTTGGACCATTCGGACACCCAACTTCTTCTCTTTGCAGAAAGTCATAAGACTCTTTCACTGGGTGTCCTCCACAATTCTTACTGTAACTCTAATCATCACTCACACTTGACGGTTGAGATCCTTGGCCCATAAATCCCCGCAAGTGAACTTTGATCAGTCAAAGTACAGATAACTCGCGTAAAGCGTGCGCTCATGATAACGAGCAGCTGTGGTTGTGTCTTCTCTTCATAACTGGCACTATTTTTTGTTGCCACTCTGGTCGCTTACGTCTTCAATTAACCCCCCCCCAGACAAGATGAGTGCAAAAAGAAAGAGGTATTCCGTCGAGTACAAGAAAGGAATTGTGGAGGACTCCCGGGGAAAGAATCTGATGGCTTTCTGTAAAGAGAAGTTAGATCTCCGAATGGTCCGAAAATGGCGAGCAGCGTACAATAACCTCAGTCAACAGGCCAATAAGGGAAACGCTAAGAAGTGTAAGTGTGGATCAGGTCGGCAACCATTATTTCCTGAGCTTGAAGACATCATCTGTGAGTGGATTGCTAACAGGAGAGCAAAGGCTTTGGTTGTCCGCAGGGCTGATATTCAAGCATTTTCCCAATGACACCACAGTTAGAAATATCCCCAGAAGAATTTAAAGCATTACAACATTGGCTGGATGGCTTCCTTCAGCGATATGAACTGTCTCTAAGAAGATCAACAACACTGTTCAAGCTGGAAGATACTGAAGTTATTAAATGTGCGCTTGCGTTCAAGTCCTTTGTTGATGGCATTGACTTTTCTAAATACCAACTCTCCAACATGATTGCTATGGATGAAACTGCAGTGTTTATGGGCCAAGGATCTCAAACAACAATTGATCAGAGGGGTGCCTCGTCAATCTACATTCCCTCCACTGGTTACAAGAGTGCATGTGTTACCTGTATTTTGGCAATTCGTCTAGATGGAAAGAAAACCCCACCTCTAATCATTAGTAAGGGCAAGAAAGATAAGATTGAATGTGTTTCAGGCATTTACAGTCTTGAAACTGAAAAAGCCTGGTGCACACAAGCAGTTATAAGGAAGCGGGTCGATGTAATGCTGCCACTTATTTTACGAGGTGGCGAAAGAGGTGTGCTAGTCTGGGATTCAGCCAGCACTCACCCCGCTAAAGAAATGAAGAAATTCCTAGCACAGAAGAGAATAGATCAAATAATGATTCCCGCAGGAATAACTGCCTATCTCCAGACTCTTGATATTGCATTAAACAAGCCATTCAAGAACCATTTGCACATGGAACTAAATGACTACTTTGAAAATAGAATGGAGAGAAATCAGTATGGAAGTTTGTGAAGCCTAGCCTGCAAGAGGTCGTGACTTAGGTGAAAAATTCATGGGATAAAATCACTGACAGCTGTGTTGCCAATGCACTATGATCAGGCTATTTGGACAAGCAGTGCTCATTTAAGGAGAGCTCTGTTGCTAGGCATGACAGATTGGGGCCAGTGGTGCTACAGGAAATAGAGTCACAAGAAATTCAGGCCGAAATTCGGAGGTTGGACACTTATGACAATGTTCCAGAAGAAGATGACGTGACTGCATTTGAATAACTGTGAAAGCCAAGGTGCAGATATTCTGAAGCTGAAATGTTTGTTGCACTGTTTATGTAGAATTCTCATACAACTGTCAGCCTGTTATTAGAACTGTTGTCCAATAATAGAAGAGTATGAAATAAATGTCAGTTTGTATACATGTGTAAATGTTGATTTTTGTACATGAATAAATGTCAGTTTGTGTTCATTCATAAATGTCGATTTTTGTACATGAATAAATGAATAAAGGTAGATTGTTGTATGGTGTGGGTATATAAAGCATCCCCTGATAATAAGTCCTAATGTGTATTTCAGCAGGGGAAAGAATATAGCACCCGGTCTTATTTTCGGGGAAATATGGTAGATACTGAGTGGTACAATCAGGCTATGCTTGATATGCTTAACCACGATGGATTTTATATGAAAATTAAAGGAAATGTGGTCCAGCAAATGATTGTGGATGTTAGGAAAGTGGTACAGTGGTTAGCGTTGCTGTCTCACAGCAAGAGGTTCTCTGGTTCAATCCTCGGCTGGGGTGCCTTCTGTGCCGAGTCTGCATGTCCTCCCTGTGGTCGCGTGGGTTTCCTCTGGGTGCTCCGCTTTCCTCCCACATCCCAAAGACATGCTGTAGGTGGATTGGACACTCTAAATTGGCCCTAGGTGTGAGTGCGTGCATGTGTGTGCCTTCTGTGGAAGCTTGGGCGCCGGGCTGGCTCGACACTGTAAAAATTCCACTGCCAATCATGAGCGGACAGGTGATCCGCTGTGGCGATCCCTAACCGGGAAAAAACGAAAGAAGAAGAAGGAAAATGTTAAATGAAATGTTACAAAATGAATGTATTAGTAATGATTGTTTAATTATTTCTTGATTCCACATCTGACTATTCCTATTGTACAAGGGTTGCCTGAAGTCCATAAGAACAGAGACTGCCCCCCTATGCGACAGATTGTATCAGGAGGAACTGGTGTATGGAATCCATTTCTATTTACATAGAGAAGTTTCTGAGACCTAAACTAAATTAAATTAGCCATATATTAAGAGATACTGAACATTTTTTTGTGTGGTCTGTATGTTAGTATAGGCATGAAAAGAAGGCAGATGATCTTATTTTAGTGACACTCTATATGGTGCCTTTGTTTACTGTAGTTCCTAACAAGGCAGGTGTAGATAGTATAAACAAATTTCTTAGAGATATGTTCAATGTCGATGACAGGAAAGTATAACAGATAAGTAAATTACTTCAAATTGTCTTAGAAAACAATGTGTTCTTGTTTGGACAAGATCTATTTTGGCAGAGCAATGACATAGCTATGGGCACCTTGTGTGCCAATAGCTATGCCAATGCTGTAATGGCCATGTGGAAGAGTGAGGTTATGCTTTCTGGACAGTTTCAAGAGAATATATATTTTTTTAGAAGGTTTGTAAATGACCTTTTTATTTTGTGGAAAGGACCAATTGAGAGGTTTAATGCGTTTGTGCAGTACTTCAATAATAGTACATCTTTCTTACGTTTTACTTATACTTATTCTACGAAAAGCATAAACTTCTTGGATGTGAGTATAGAAATAGATGAAAAGGGTGTGATCTTTACTAAAAAACATAGGAAGAAGTCATGTTAATCATCTTCTGTTGAATAATAGCATGCATCCACCCTGTATATTTAAAAATGTTGTGAAAAATCAAATGTATAGGGCTTCCAGACTGAATGTGCATGATGAAGATTTCCTTCATCAAGTAGAGACAGTTAGTGTCAAACTGAAGGAAAGGGGATATAATGAACAAGCGATAGACGCTAGTGTGAATGAAGTAAAGAAATTAAGGGACTCTAAAGCTAAACCATAAATTTTCTAAGAAGAATAATGAAGGGGAGGTGAACGTTAATGACAACTATAATAATAGTAAGTTGAGTACTTTTTTTATTATTCTAGCAATGTACATACTTATATGAATATTTTAGGAAGCACTGGAACATCTTGAAAACAGGCAAAGATATCAGGGATCTGATAGACACAGAACCTAAGTTTTTATTAAAAAACAGTAAATCATTGAAAAGACAGTTACGCTACCCAAAAATGAAGAATAGGGTCAGTGATGTTGAAGGGACTATTCCATGTGGCAAGTGTTCTTTCTGTAAGTATATAGATATTAGCTCACAGTTTGAACATCCAGATCAGAAGATAACTTATAATTTTAAGGTCTCAGCTACCTGTGAGACTCAGCATATTGTTTATTTGGCACATTGTGTGTAATGCCAAAAATTTTATGTAGGGAAGACCAATAGGTCTCTTAAAGAGAGAATACATGAGCATATCTATTCTATCAGTAAAAAGAATAAGGTAAATGCATTGGCTAAACATATCATAATTAGTGATGAAAAACATATGTTTAAAGTTTTGGCCATAGGAAGGACCTTTGAAAACATTAGAGGTGGTGACTTACGTAATGCCACCGAGGAGTTAGAAGCCAAGTGGATAGTGAGGTTGAGAGCAGACACTGGCCATGCGCTTAATGAATATGCCCCAATACGACCTAAATTGAAGTCCAGACCACTGTTTAGGCAGTACATGGCTACTTATAACTTTTATACATGTGTTTTTTATAAGTGAACTATGTTAGTTCATGTGTTATGTGAAAGTTTTTTATGTGCATTTTAAAATTATTAATGTCTGATGCTGATTTATGTCACTGAAAGCTTTAAATGTGATTGGAACCTTAATTGGTGTATCATGTGACTTGAGATGTATGTATAAGAAGGGGGAATGATTTTAATTGATTTGTAAAGAGATCTGAAAAAGTGGGGTTTACCTACGAAAGCGCTTGTGTTTTATTAAACGTTTTGATAGTGGAAGCTGAAGTCATCTTTGAGTCCTGCTGTTTTATTTGGAAGATTTTAAAGTTACTGGCCATGAAAAGTGTGCTTTTTTTGTAGATGCGCTTAATGAATATGCCCCAATACGACCTAAATTGAAGTCCAGACCACTGTTTAGGCAGTACATGGCTACTTATAACTTTTATACATGTGTTTTTTATAAGTGAACTATGTTAGTTCATGTGTTATGTGAAAGTTTTTTATGTGGATTTTAAAATTATTAATGTCTGATGCTGATTTATGACACTGAAAGCTTTAAATGTGATTGGAACCTTAATTGGTGTATCATGTGACTTGAGATGTATGTATAAGAAGGGGGAATGATTTTAATTGATTTGTAAAGAGATCTGAAAAAGTGGGGTTTACCTACGAAAGCGCTTGTGTTTTATTAAACGTTTTGATAGTGGAAGCTGAAGTCATCTTTGAGTCCTGCTGTTTTATTTGGAAGATTTTAAAGTTACTGTCCATGAAAAGTGTGCTTTTTTTGTAGATTTATTTACATAATTCATCAGCTTTCCTGGGTTGCATGGGTCGCTAGTAGTGTTATGCTGTGCATAAGAATGTCAGCAGCTGAGTTAAAATGAATAAATGCGCATTACAACTATTAATGTTTGTCTGTTTGTCAGTCCTGTCTGCAACATGACAGCTTTACTGTACACTTAGCAGTAGCCCATAGTTAGGAGTGCTGCAATTTTGAAAGCTGTAATGCACCTAACATCATAGATTAGTGCGGGATACCATTTGTAAACCATGCTCAGCAGTTCCTAGAAATGAAGCAGCCTCTGTGCACCAGTGTTTTTAGAGTGCCAGGACTTTTTTGGGAACCAAGCCGTATATATCATGTCTGTTAAAGAGGAACAGAATTATGCCTATCGTATAAGGTATATAATCACAAAAAGAAATATATAATAATTGCAGGAGTATTTATGATGAATGTACACGTAAAAACAGCAGAGTTATATGGTTCTGCATTTGTGAATTAACTGCATGGTTTCAGTGATAAAATACAAAAATATTAAGGACAAGATACATCATTTGTTAATGTCAAGAAGACAATATGGGCACAAAAGTGAAAAAAAAACCTTACACAGAATATTTTTATGTAAGTGCCATTTGATCTTTACTTGGGAAACCTTAGCATAGATTACTTTTGCAAATAAATACTAGAAGTTTAAATCATTAATACAGTTTTAGAAGAAAGAACCAGTCAGTAAAATCACAGACAATGATGTCATGATAGAGACTTGGTTTGTGGATAATGGCAGGGGTAGTAACAAATTTGCCTTTTTGCATAGCAGAAGAATGGTGCCAACAGTAGTGTTGGAATCTCTATTAACATTTCTTGCAAGCATCTTCCAGTTGTGATGTCCAGAGTTTAACAGATCACAATTTCTGAATTGTTGATTTAAATAGTAAAATAAATGTGCTGATTACTATTTATAGACTTCTAGCTTTGTTATATGAAAATAAACACTGGTTTCTTTGCTCAGTTGTCAAAAAATGAAGTTCTTTATTAAAAAAATAATGAAGTTCTTGTGAAGTGCATAAGTATGCCTCACCTGTTGTACAACAGCAAAGACAAAAGAAAAACAAATGTTCACAGTGTAAAATGTAATCCCTTAAGTGACTTAATTTAGGAAACAACATCACCAAAGGTAAATATAATATCAAACACAGAATACTTGAATAATGATTTTGTGATGAAGAGACATACCTTGCGATTCAGAAAAGCTTAGCAGAATGCGGAAACCTCGACATTAAAAGTTTCCATACTATACTAAGACATTCTGCTTCATGAATTGCTCAACCACTGAGGTTTTCCCATCATGTGGGTCTCAGTGTGGAGAGCATTCTTGCAGGTGAAGTTGGAAGCAAATGTAGCGGTCTGGGGAAGTGGCTCCCAATCTGCTCATCTGAGGAATTAAGAGAAGTACTGGTCAAGTAAAACTCTACATGGGAGCACTTGTGGTACAGGTAAGTTCAATGAAGATGCGTGTGTGTGTGTGTGTGTGTGTGTGTGTGTGTGTGTGTGTGTGTGTGTTCCTTTCTATATGTGACTGTATGTCTGCCTGGGTAGTCACACTACGAAGGTTAGATAGGGAATTGAGTGTCAGTGTGTGTGTGTGTGTGAGAGTGTGTGTTTTGGTTTGTGCATGCATGTATATAGCTGAGTGTTTTAGAGGGTGCGATTTAGTTTGGGGGAGTTTGTTCACTGAGTAGATGTGTGTGTGTGAGGGTAAGGGAGTACCTTTGCTAATGCAGTGCATATGCCATTAGGGAAAAGACTAGCATGGCCGGATCAGCCTTTGCTAGAGTTCAAATCAGAGTCATGATAAAAACTTGATAATGAGGTCTTTATCTTTGAAACCATACCTTTCTCTGATTCCTATTTTTCACCTTCATACTAATTGATCAACCTGCACTGGTCAGTTACATTGAGATGTCAGGATTTTACTGAATCCAAACGTCATTATTTTACAAGCAGCATTGATCACGCAATGATTTGAGCATAGCTAGAATGTCTGTTAAGCTAAAGTCATGGATCGTACTGCAGCATCTCCGGTAGCCAGAATTCAGAGCTATGGGAAAGACTATGTTGTTGTTTAAAATGAAGAGATACAAGGATTTAGGAAAAAAAAATTTTAGTGTTTTAGTGGTAAAAATATCGACAAATGTGGATAATTGCTAAGTACAAAGTTCATAGTTTATATTTTTTCAAAAGAAATAAAAGAAAACGTGCATCAGGTAAGAGAGTGATATTCAAGAGGACCAATACAGACTAATAAATGGTTTAGATTTGGGCATGTAAGTGTGCACCAGGTTGCCTTTTGACAACTGTTTGGATAATAAGCCAAATTCAGAAAACCTTGTGCATACCAATAAGGGATATTTGCAGTTAACTATGAGGAATTTTGTTTTTTCAGAGATAGCAGTCACTAAGCATACACATGTTGCTACTTTGCATAGGTGAAATATGTAATGTAGAGAACCTTTGCACCAGTGTGCTATACTTGTGATTAGGAAGCCCGTTTTTTTTTTCTGTGCAGAAAGAGCACCTAAAATATAATTCTGCATTTGTTGTAGCTAAATCATGCAAAAAAACAGTATATTTTCACATCTTATAGCCTCTTTTTTTAAATTATAAATCTTTGTTGCCTCTGCTGTGTGCTGAGCTGTGTGCCTGGCCATGCCCTCTGCCTGACATCAGTGAGATATCAAGTTGCTAGGGACAATGCCATGCAGTATATTGGAGTCATTGATTAATTACTCTTCAGGGCTCATCTGGTGTCTTTTTTTATTATCCAAATGTCATTAGGTAAAGTCAAGTTACTGCTCAACAAGAGCCTCATTTGGGCTGTATTTTTTTCTGAATCAGTGCCAGTGTTGATATAAGACATATATCACAGTGGGTTGCAGTTTGGCTTTCACAAAATCAACAGCTTTAGATGGCAGGCTGCCCCTTATTTATCAGCATAAAAATGAACCACAGTATGGCATTACATTGTGCTAATCTTATGAAACAGGGCATAAAATAGGAATGGACTGGCTAGAGTCCAGTTTGCCCAGGCCCCTGCAAATAATAAAAAATCTAATATATTGTCAAATGCAAGACAGTTTACCAGTGTAGTGAATGTTGCAGACAAATTAGGCGAAACATAATTATGATCCATAAGCCCACAAGAATTGAATACCCTTTTCATTGCCTAGTACTACAAGGTTTAGACAAGTGATGGTGAACCTTTTGGCTTCAGCGTGTCAAAAACTCGGAAAATGTCTAACTTGGCTTTGTTGATTGTCACCCCCCACAAACAAATATAAATAAAAAATAAATAAATAAAATAAACAAATAAATAAAAATAAAACAGCATAGCTCTCAATACATCAGGGATAAATCTCAACAGAATCAGGGACAAATGTAGAAATAAGAGACAGAGACGGTTTTAAATTACTAGTGCTATTAATCTGAGACACTGACTGAAAAAATGAATGTTTATTAATATACATTTTCTGAAGAAAAATAACTCTATTAAGTGTAAAAAGTCACCAGTTTTAGGAGGGATTAAGAGGGACATTTGAGAGGAATGTAAACAGCACATGCTTAGAAATGCAGACTACTTCCCCTTTGCAGAAGTGTAACCACGAGGAGAAAGCAGTGTCAGCACTGCCCTTTGCAGACTCTATCGAGACAGTATACCAAAATAGTCTTTGAGGTTAATAACTTCATTACCTCTGCAGCAGTGTTGTTAAACTGGCTCCTGGCACAAAATAATTCAGTGCACTTCACATGAGCAAAGAATGCAAAAGCAGTTTCTTTGGTAACTTGGGTGTTGGTGATCACTGGCATGTCACCGAGAGCGTTGTGGCGTGTCACCTTTGACACACATGTCATAGGTTTGCCATCACTGGTCTAGACTGAAAAAAGGTGTCTGCAGGTTTCAGCAGTACTCCACTATAAATTACTGTACCCTTTTGCATTATAATGGGATTATTTGAACTTAAAAAGTCTAGAACATTAAGAGGTCAATTGTCAAAATCAGAGTGGGCGAGAGTATTTGTGTGTGTGTGTATGTGTGGTAATCAGGATTAGGGTTAGGATAGGAGACAGGTAGGGGGTAGGTTTTATATGTTTGTGTGCGAGTGTTTGTATTTTAAGGTTAGGTAAAGTGGTAGAGGTTGTGTTGTTAGTGTGTGTGTTTGTGTCTGAGTGTGTCTTGTGTAGTGGCAGTTACAAAAAGGTTTTTATTAAGTTAAGGTGTAGAGTTAGAGTTTGGGAAGGGGCAGCACTAGGGTTAGGGTTAGCACCCATTACTAAGGTAGTACAGAGAGGCAGAAATACACTTATCTGTAGTGATAGGTGGGCTGATAGGAAATCAGGTCTTCCCAGTGTAGTGTAATGCAGTTTTCAGTTTTTTATAAGACGTATCCCCTTTCTCGCCTGTCTTGCAGTTCATGGAATGACATCAATATGCACCACTCATGTATGCTTCTCCATGTACAGCATATGCTGCAGGTGAGCTTCCAGCATTCTTTAATGTCAAGACCCCTTCCTGACAGAAACAAGCCAGTGAGCACTTTTCAGTTCTCCCTCTACCATGACTGATATGCCGGAAGCTTGTCCTCTAACTGAATATGAGTCATTCACAACATAGATTATACTGATCTGCAGCTGTAGAGCATGGACATGCTTCACTGGAAGGGAGAGTCAGAGTCTGCAGTCATCTGATGAAGGATATGTAAAAGTAAAGGAGAGTCTACAAGCTTTAGAAAATTCTGCGAGAAAAGATGAGGGCAAGAAGGTTTATGTGGTGTGTAATTGTGAGATATATCTTTTGATTGCTTTCCATTGCCACTACATAGCACAATTCAGAGGTATGTACTGAGCTGTGTTCAGACACAGACAGACTGCTCTGCAGTACAAGATAATCGGACTTTTGCTCAGTCAATGCAGACTTCATACAAGTAACACTTATCAGACTATGTAGTATGTATATAGCTCTGCAGCAAGTTTTTATTTTAACATATTCTAAATCTGTGATAGTGTTTGAAGTATGTGCTCAAACCCTTACAGTTGACAGTAGTCTAGTACCTTAAGAAATATAACGAGGCATCCCCATATGCTTTTTGAAAACATTTTTTCCAGGAATAATTCAAATAATAGTGTAAATGTTCAGAAGTGTCGATGGTGATGCAACTTCAGACAGCTTAAACACAGCATATGTTACCTCATGTATCCACATTCCCCTGCACTTGCCAAAGTAGTGTCACTCATGAAGCGAAACTGTCAAAAATTCCCATCAATTGTAATTGTACAGTACTTATAATTCATAATGGATTTAAACACTTGGGATAAGGAGATGGGCAATTCATTATGTAAAGCAATACCAATAATCCTTTACTTTTAGAATCTGTTTTATTTTAACCAACATCAAACCAACAAGCAGAGGAAAACAAAAAAAAAATTTACCCCACTGTTATTTCTGACTGTTGCACTTTGTGTACCCCATGTGTACAATGTGTCATTTTAGATAACCATTTGAAATTTTGGGACCCAAAACACATAGGCCGAATAGCCGAAAAAAATTAACTTACATGTACTAAGTGTGAGATGTAATTTCTAGGAATATTTCCTTTTCTCTGAGCTATGTTGATCTTGGAGTTGGTATATATAAGTTTAGGAGGTGCAGGTGAGGCTTGCCCCCCCCCACCCCTGCAAAAAGACATTTTAAGTTTAAGAAGAGCGATTTTCGAGATTTGCTGTTCTCTCAGCTTTCAGTCTTTTTTTTCGGCTTTTCAGCACTCAGCATTTTGAGTGCCAACATTTCAATAGGGAGCCATCATTTTAATATTTTCATTCATAATAATTCCAGTTTATATTATAATCAACTTGTATAATTTTTCTGTTTGTTTCCTATATTTTTTGTGACCAATTACCTCAGTAATCCTTTCCTTGAAATAGTTGGAAGAAGGGCACATTACCCATCATTGCAGTTCTACCCTTTCTATTTTCTGACCATCTACCCTCTAAGTGTAATCATTATATCAATACTATGGCATTATCTTGTGTAATAAAATGGTGTCTTGCATTTGTTAATCAGGAAAGAAGTCTTCTGCACACAAAGGCATGTTGCAGCAAGAAGATTTATTCATGAGTAGGATACAGCAGCATATTGAGAATCACACTAAAATGAATATAAACAATAGCAAGCTATGGCTACTTCTATACACAAAAAAGTATACATAATTTATCTGTCAGATGACATGGATGCTTTAGAATATTCTCCAGTACTTTTCTTACTGTTTTATCTTCTATTAACATGATCAGTTACTGCATTTTTCCCCATTTCTGGTATTTACAAACTATTCCTTGTATATCCAACTGACATAAGTTCCTCAACTATGGCAAATGTTAATTATTTCTTTTAGATTCAGTAGAAATACATTCTCTATTTCTGACTTACATTTTGCAGTCAGTAGACTTCTATTTCCAATCTAATGACAACTCATGGTCTTATACTATTCTGCAAACTTCTTTTCTCCTAACTGCATACTTTCCATCTCTGAACAGTCATGTGTTCACAAGACTAACACCTCCTTAAAATATGTCTAGTTAATAGAATAATAGAAACACTTTCTTGTCTTTACTTGTACAGCTTTATAGCATATTATCTGACAATATGCATTATTAGCAGAAAATAGTTACGATTTCCTCTATTTAATAATACAGAGGTAACATCTGAAGTAATTCTGTTGAAGAAACCCATATTAATAAGTCTGTATAAGAAATCCTCTTAACAGCTTTTCCTTTTGTAACACTCTGTTCTGTTTCTGCTATAGATGAGAAAATTTTTTTTCAAGTCTTCTATCTGGGTCTATATTAAATCGGTGAACACTTAAAATAGCGAACTCTTATTTATCGACCCTTTAAGAGCGAAACCTGATAATCTCAAAGACACGGAAAAGAGATTTTTTTTTCCCGGGGAAAAAATTGCTGCCCCCCCCCCCAAAAAAGTTCAAAACACAAAATAAAGTTGGGGACTGTGCCCCCACACCCCCCCCCTACTTAAATATAGCAACTCCGAGATCGCACCACAGTGGAGGAAATGGCAAAGTCCCCAAAACAGCCCAGCAATTTTTTTCCCTGGGAAAAAAAATCGCTGTTTTGTGTCTTCGGGATTGTCAGGTTTTGCTCTTAAAGGGTTGATAAATCAGCGTTCTCTATTTTAAGCGTTCGCTGATTTAGTATAGACCCTTCTATCTTAGGGACTTCCTCTGATTTCTATTTTTTAGTTATCAGTTTTTAGCTAACAACAACAACAACAATGTAATATTTAATAGCTAATATTATACTCAGGAAAATATTGATCCTAAGTATCTTCTAAAACCTATTACATTGGGGGTAATGAAATATCTCTCCCAAACAATTCTGTATATACTACTACCCATCCTATTATCTTAAATCAACTAACATCTGTGTTTGCAAACATTTTCTGAATCCTTGCCAGAGCATAATAGTATTAGTATGTGCAGGTCCACACAGCACACAAATCTGTGAAATTCTGACATATTTTGACAAAATACATGTGTAAAACCACTGTTTTTCTCAATCCATTGGTTTTATCCCCACTCACAAATTTTTACAGATGGTATTTCTGAACATCTATGATTTTTAATATTTCCCATTGTTTTGGAAGCATCAGTCTATCTCAGCTGACTCTAAGGTGTTCTGCATCCCAGATTAAACCAACAATCTAGCTTCTAAACAACTTACGAAATTCTTTAGGGGTCCCATTTATAAAAGCAGGCAGTGTAAACATGTCAAGAGCCTGAATTATCTGGTCTAGTTCTAATATTATCAATGTAAATTTCTTAAAGAGTGCTCTTAATGTCTTTTTCAATTCAGTATAGAATAAATCAAACACATTATCCAGAGTGTCAGGCAACCAGTATTTCAACATATTCTTCTCTCAGAGAATTCCATAATTCCTAACTAATTATCTGCGAGTGCTACATTTATTGCAGTAGCCTTTTTCTTATTAATTTTATATCTTAAAATCTTACCAACACTATATATTAAGGAGTTCTTTCAAATCCTCTGTTGGTCTGGTAAATATATTAATATATTATTTGTGAATGGTGATATTTTAATTTGAAGCTTCCCCTGTAAATAACCATAAAACACTAGTTGTCTAATAAAATTGCTAATAGGTCCATCCCTGGTTATGTACCTATTATAAGCTGAAAAGTTTCTGAAAACATTATGGACATTTTAATCTTTACAGAGGGACCTTGATAAATATCTCTCCATTATTTTTTTAATCCACTTTGGAAACCCATCCTGTCTAAACCTTCAATTAAAACAGATACTTCACTATATGCTTTTGACATCTACATTTAAAATTATTTGTGCTTTTGTCTTAATTTGTACATCTTCTATGAAAATTGGTGTTTTAAAAATGTTGTTGTACATCTGATGTTCTCCCTAATGAGCCCACACTGATCTATGCCTCTCAGTCTTGGGATAACCTTATAATTGTTTTAGCTACCATTGTCATAAATGCCATATAGTTATGGTTACATATGGAAATCAGGTGGTAAGAGGGCATAGTACTCTTTCCCTTCTTAAGAATGACTGAAGTAATAGCGTCTTTCTAAGGTGGTGGTACCTCCACTTTGAACAATACTTTCTCTTTATTCACTGAACCCACTTCTGTTGTATATGATCCTCCTCCAGTTTCTACACCTCTATTGGAACCAGTCTGACCCTGTTGGTTGTTTGCGTAAGCTACATGTACCTGTTTGAGTTCTTTCACTGTAATAAGAGTTTGTCAAAACAGCCAGTTAAACGTCATCTAGTGTGAGGATATTTGTTGGGTCTAAGAATGAATTGGCTTTTTATGTAGTATCACCATTCAAAGTTTCATAGGTTCATTGGAGGTTACTAGGCTAATGGCCCTAAGGCTTTTACAAGCCTAACCATGTTATACCCGTGTTCCCTAATTAACAATGGTTAGATGGTCCTTATTTGCACAGTGAGCCTATGATCAGCACTGACTGCCCCTGTCCATGAGAGACATAGGTGCCACCCCTGGGGTGAATTTATGATCTCCCATCCAGTTGACTAGGTTGCAGTTAAATAGGGTCATTGAGGAGCTCTACTTCATGTGAATTGGGAGTTTATTCCAGAGGACCGTCAATTTCTGGGAGATATATCTGTCTCTGCAGCATGTTCTGTTAATGTCACAGGCTTGGTTGAGATCCCTGGAGTGAGTGACCCTTGTTCCATTTGATTTGCAGATATGCTGCATTTCCATTAGGGCAGGGTCAGTGACTGGTCTGTATGCCAGGCACAAGTCACCTGTCAGCAGCCTGTAGGATACAGAATATTGTGACAGAGTTTTCAGTCTTTCCATGTAAGTCATGTTTTGGAGGCCCTGAATTTTCTTGGTGAAAAACCTCTGTGGTCTCTCCAGCTGTTGCAGGTGTCTGGTGAGATACATGCAAAAGGGAGAGTTGTACTCTATTAGTGGTCTGATGAGGATTAAGTACAAAGGAGTTATAACATCTTTAATCTTGGATGCGATGCCATTACTTATGAGATGCACAAAGTCGAAGGCTTTCCTTACCACTGTGGACACATGGTAATCAAAGTGTAGGTTGCTGTAAAACTGTGTGCCCAAATCTCGCACTACTGGGTTAGAGCTTAGGGAGGTGCTGTCAATATTGTAATTTGCAGGGACTTCCTATTTGCCAGATGGGAAAATAATACACTTTTTTGAGTTTAGTTTTAGTCCATGGCTTTGGAATCAGTCATTTGTTTGTGTTAGCCCCTTTTGTAATATGTTAACATCATTTTCAGATCAATGATTGCACCCAGTTTGCAATCATCACCAAAGTTGGTAAGACACAGGCCATCTACTTTTTTTTGGACTTCTGAGAAATAGATTCCAAACAGTAGATGGCCCAGCACAGATCCTTGTGGTACACCTCTGGTAACTAGTTTACTGGTAGAGGTGGTCTCCCCAACTTTGACAGTATACGTTCTGTTGGTGAGCCAGTTAGCTACCCATCTAGTGATGTAAGGGTTGTTTCTCAGTGATACCTCAGTGGGGGGAGTTGTGTCGAAAGCCTTGTCCAAGTCATGATAGGTGGTATGTACTGTTTTGCCTTCATCCAGAGTTTTGGTGACATTCTCAAAGAAGTCCATCAGGTTAAATAAGCATGCTCTACAGTTAATGAAGCTAAACTGGGTCAGGTCAAGAGATTAAAATTGCCTATGTCCTTGTTGATAAGTTCCATGATGATTCTTTCCATGGCCTTACAGATAAGGCTGTTTAGGTTTATGGGTCTATAGTTCCCAGGGTCAGTTGATGGACCCCCTTTGTGCAAGAGGATTATTGTTGCTGTTCTCCACTTTGGTGGAACAAACCAGCGCTCGGGCTGTGATTAAAGAGAGTGCCAAGTGGTTCTACTAGGTCTTGCTTTAGATTGTTTAGTAAGCAGCCTGTTATCTGGTCGCATAGAGGCTGTGTTTTTGGCCTTGGAGAGTGCAGATATGACCTGCTCTTTGGAGATACTAGGTAGAGGATGGGTGTCATGTATGTTTTGAAGACATGGTTGGTGGGGACAGGGGGGGTGAAGTTTGCAAAAAATCTGTCAGCAGGTTAGCAAATTTCCTCGGGTTTAGTGTGAGTGGTACCATCCACTATAAGTTCAGCACATAGCTGGACATTCCCTTTTAGATTCTGGAGATAGCTAAAGAACACCTTATGATTATCCTTAGCTAGGGTGCTAATTTACTCTCATAACTAACTTTAGAAGACTTTACAAGATATCTGCTGTGCTTGTTCAAGCTGATGAGGATATTCTTCTTCTGCTGGGTAAGTTCCCTCTTGTTCTTTGATAACAGTTTCTTCCTTTTGTTATATAACCTATTTATACTTGAGATTCACCAGGGTGGTTTATTTTTTTTCGTGAGGACCTGGTTTTGATCCATTCAGGTACAGCCAAGTCTGTACAGTTGTTTAAGTGGTTGTACAGAACATTTGTGTACTCCTCTGCACAGGAGTCATTGCTGGCCAGGTTTGCAGGAGGTTTGAAACTTCTTATACCATAGGTTAATAGGCCGTAGTTTGCTTTGGAGAAATTTTTGAGTTTTTTTTCTCATGTGGGGGTGTCAGGTCTGATCATTCTTTCGAATGAGACAGATTTATGGTCTGACCTTATGGGGGGGGTGACAAATAGGAGGTAGTGCAGTGACCCCCTGTGTTGGTGAATACCAAGTCCAGAACACTTGAGTTCCTTGTGAGGATGCAAACAAACTGTTCCAGGGCATTTGTACTGACAAAGTCCAGGAACCCCAGGATGAGCATGGTTGTGGTCAAGTATGTCACCCAATTGATGGAAGGATAGTTGAAATCTTCCATGACCAAAGTGTTTGGTTGCAAGTCCAGGTAGGCAGTGTGTTTCTGTTGGTTCTTGGTGGGGGACCAGTAGCTAGCTATGATGTGGTAGGGTGTTTTACCTAAAGTTAGTTGGACCTGGAGTAGCTCAAGAGAGTCAGACTGTTTAACCAAAATTGAGGTGTATTTGGTTTTAATGAAGATGGATGCACCTCCACGTTTGGTTCATTCATGTTCATTTTGGGGTCTGAACGTGTGGAAGGCATTGTAGCCTTGCACAGCCAGGGTGCTCTCTGTGGCCTTGAGCCATGTCACAGTGACTGCACAGATATCAGCATCTTCCAAGGTGAGGAGTCCTTCCAGGGAGTGCAATTTCCTGTTTAGGCTCCTGGCATTCAGTAGCATAACTTTGAGTTTGTATTGAGTGGATGTTTTTACATCGGGAATTTTGTTGTTTTGACATTGCCTAAAAAAGGCACTATGAGGGAGGCAAGCATCTTTGCCAGTATCCAGAGCGTAGTGGAGACAAGTGAAGACCATTTGTAACCACAAATCCAGTCTCACATAGACCTATCGCAACAGAAAACCAAACACATAAACACACAAAAACATACTCGGAGACTCTAAATAAAAATCTGCCCAAGCAGCAGAGACCTCCAAAGCAGACATCCAAGCAACCGCTACCCCACAACAATACCCACGTATCACATAGTTCACAAAGTCAGTGTGCCACACAGTCACAGCCCTTAAGGCTAAAATACACACCTAATACACTTGTAATAGGTGACTCTATTGTCAGACACACTGACGTCCCACTCACCAGGCTGAACAAGGAGAAGGGCACTGTAAGCTGCCTGTCGGGTGCCAGGATCCGCCACATAACACAAGCACTCAGGTCACTCCAAAGCAAGTACAAATATGACTCCATCATTGTCCATGCTGGTGTGAATGACCTGAGATGTACCGCCCTGGACTACATGAAAAGAGACATAGAGGAGCTCTCTGATCATGTAGCCCAGGCCTGTATAACCCTGACCTTGAGTAGCATCTTACCCTCACCAAGAATGATGCCACAGTATAAAGACAAAATGATCAATTTTAACAATTGGCTAAAGTATTGGTGTCATTCAAAGGGGATCCAGTGTCTGTCAGCCTGGGATGACATGCTCGACAAGCCACATTGCTTCGCTAGGGACGGCTAGCACCTGTCACCCCTGGGCTTTCGAATACTGGCTAAGGCTGTTGCCACCCCCATAGTGCCTTTTTTAGGCAAGGCTCAAAAGACAAACCCACCTCCATAGACAACACAAAGAAAAAGAAACTAAGGGTAATGCTGCTCAACGCCAGAAGTCTAAACCTCAAGATGCATGCACTCGAGGCTCTCCTCAGTATGGAGAATATCGATATCTGTGCAGTAACAGAAACCTGGTTCAAGGCTCCCGAGAGCACCCCAGCACTACCAGGTTATACCTCATACCATGCTTTTTGGCCCCAAAACTCGGACCGAACCACAAAAGGAGGGGGAGTATCCATATTCATCAAAGATACCCACACCTCCAGGTTAGTGGCACTGCATGAAGCATCGGAGACCATCCATTTGCAACTAACAGTGGGCAAAACTGCCTTTCAGTTTGTGGCCTTCTACAGACCACCCTCCCAAACTCAGGAACCCCACTCGGCTTTCCTGAGAACACTGGAGAATATGAGGGTCTCTCCAAACACCATTATATTGGGTGACTTCAACTACCCAAACATAGACTGGGAGCACTACTCAAGCCCCAACACCCTCACCCAACGGTTCCTAGAATTTATAAACTCAAATGCTATGGAACAACTGGTCACCACTCCCAACAAGAGGGGAAAACATATTGGACCTGATCATCACCAACATGGGGACTGTATGTTCCATACCAGAGGTATACCCCTCATTGGTAAGATCTAACCATAAATTAATCTCACTGGACATCCATATCCCGTCCCCACCCCCAGCCAAGGAAACCACAGTGAAGAACTTCTCAAAAGCAAACTTCACACTTCTCAAAACCGAGGTGGAATCCTTCAAAGCCCCCGGGCCAGTGGAAAATACGGCCCAAACCGCAGAATCCTTTACAAACGCTTTCTATGGACACCTACAGGAATGCATGGATCATGTTATCCCAAATAAAACCAAGACTCATTCCTCCAAAGGCAGGAGACCTGTCTGGTGGACCCCAGCCATAAATAAGCTATACAACAGAAGGAGGAAGCTACTACATGATAGAGCAAAATCCCAAAAAGGGAAGGCATCTCTGATCAGTACTAGCAAGAAACTTTGATCCCTCATAAAATCATCTAAGGCCAGCTTCGAAAGAAAAATTGCACAAGATGCTAAAGATAAATAACAAGGCCTTCTTTAGTTATGTCTGGAACCTGGTTAGTTCAAAATGACAAAAAATACACTGAACCCACAGACATTGCCAACATCCTGGCAGACAGGTTCAGTACAAACTTCTCCCCCCCTTCCCCCCAAAAGAGCAAATGTCTATCTCAACAGAGTGTAGCCTCCCAGACATCACAGATGCACAGGTGAGAACTGCCCTCTCCAAAGCAAAAAACACAGCATCAGTGGGACCGGACGGTGTCCCGGGCTGCATCTTACACGAACTCCAAGAAGAACTGAACCCTCACATAAAGTCACTGTTCAATCTTAGCTTTACTACAGGATATGTACCCAAGGAATGGCGTACAGCAACAGTGGTCCCACTCCACAAAGGTGGTGCCACAACGGACCCCGGAAACTATCGCCCTATAAGCCTGACTAGCCTGGTCTGCAAAGCTATGGAGCATATCATCATGAAACTCATAAACAAAGACATTGGGAACCTCCAAACACTGGATCCTACCCAATTCGGCTTTGTTAAGGGCAGATCTTGCCTCTTGAACCTGGTCGACTTCTTTGAAACAGTCACCAAAGCCATAGATGAAGGGAAGGTAGTCCACACAGCCTACCTGGACCTCGCAAAAGCCTTCGACACAATACCCCACTCGGGCATCATAAATAAGCTCACCAGCTTAAATATCAGCCCCTATGTCACAAGATGGGTTGCAAACTGGCTCAGGGATAAAACCCACATGGTCAGAATTGCAGGTGCCATGTCAGACTCTAAACGAGTTACAAGTGGCGTCCCACAAGGCTCAGTCCTGAGACCTCTCTTGTTCGGTATATATTTCTCTGAGGTACAGGCTAACATGGGAGGACTGTGGCTGACCAAGTTCGCAGATCACTGCAAACTGGGTGCCATAATCGATTCGCCGACGTGACACAAGCATCCTCCAAAAGGGTCTCACAGAGATGGATAACTGGTGCCAGAGCCATGGCCTAAAGCTAAATGCCAAAAAGTGCATAGTCATCCCCTTTGGGAAAAACAAAGTGCCCACAAATTACCACATAGGTGGTAATCCATTAAGTACGGAAGAAGTAATTAGGGATTTGGGGACCCAAGTAGATAGCAATCTCTCCTTTGACAATAAAGTGCCAAAGTGGTTAGAAAGACCTTCTATATAGCCCACCTTATCGCAAAAGGGTTCACATCTAGATCAAGAGAGGTCATTGTGCCCCTCTACTCATCACTCATCAGGCCTATAATTGAATACAATGCCCCATTTGGGATGTACCTTACCTGACACCTGCAGCAACTGGAAAGACCTCAAAAGTACTTCACCAAGACGATCAAGGGACTCAAACAGATGCCCTCCGTAGTTAGGCTAAAGAAACTCCAGCTCTACTCAGTTGCTTACCGCCTACTCAGAGGCGATCTGTGCCTGATGTATAAAGCCATGTCCAACCCAGAATTAATGGACATGCTCCACCTCAGGAAATCCAAATCCCTTAGAGCTACACGCTCCAGGGACTTAAACCTCAGCACAGAAATAAATCGGATATGCTGGAGGGACAGATTCATATCCCAGAGGCTCCCCTCACTCTGGAACAAAATCCCAATCCATGTTAGGCAGAGTCCGTCAATGACCCTCTTCAAGAGAAATCTTGCCGAGTTGATGGGAGATCGTAGGTTTACCCCTGAGATCTCTTCTGTGTCCCTACTAGACAGAGGCACAGTAAACTAACCTCAAAAGGGCTATCTTCTGTGACCTACTATACAGAGGCACAGTCAACTAATCTAAAAGGGTGGCGAAAGCCAAACACACTCTGGCTATGCTTATAAATGCCCTAGGGCAGATAGCCTAGTATCAACCTATGAACCTATAATCTCTGGCAAAGCAGAGTGGTCTGTTGACCATGTCTTCCAGGCTGACAGATACTCTATCTCCCTGGATTGACACCAGAAGCTAAGCCAATTGTTGAAGTCAATCTTTTTTTTTGTCTATATTGTGGAATCATCCTGGGTGAAGGTAGGATGCTGCTTAGGGCTAGGGACATACCTCCCTGGGACACATAATCCGAGAATTCAGTTATTGTCTTTCTTCACATATTTCAGAGAGGTACTTTTCAAGTCATTCACCTCAACATGTGCTATGACAGAGTCATAATGGCAATTGTTGTTGATCGACTTGAGTGCATGCATGATTTGACAGATCCTGGTACCTGACAGGCAGCTGACTGAGGCCTTCTCCCTATCCTACCTGGTGAGAGGTGCATCTGTGTGTCTCACTATAGAGTCGCCTATGACCAGGACATTTGGTTTTGACGAGATTTGCCTTAGGGACTTATTTGCTGAGACACTGATGTATGTGTTATTATTATGTGCAGTAGATTCTATTTACTTTGCAGTGTGTGCAAGTGGTTTGCTCTTGGGAGGTCTCTGTTCTTTTGGTAAGCTTCTATTGAGTACCTCCGCTTATGTGGGTTTATGTGTTGTGAACTTGCTTTGTGTGAGAGATGATGTGCACGTGCTGATAACCTGTTTGATGTCTGGTTTGTTGTTACATGAGAGAAACTATGGCAACATTTTTCAGTGTGCATCTGAATTGCCTACAATGCAGCAGGGGAGCTTGGGAGGGTTCCCTAACAGGTGTTTAATGGAAAATTGTTTTTCATGGTGTTTGCATTCATACAGGGCACCACTAAACCCTGTCGTGCAGTGCGCAGCTACAGAAAAATGTGAGGCTTAAATACAAACAAGAATAAACACTTTTGAGCTATACTACCAATGGGAAAGCATACAGTGAGCTTTCCTGCAGTACTGTCCAACTCAGATGAGGCTCAGACTACACACTTCTGCCGCAAGGGTACAGACAGGGCCCTTCTAATGTAAGATGGCTGGAATAGTGAAACTCAAAAAGTACTTAATTTTTCAATTTTAACAGTGGATGCTTTGGATTTCAGCAGAATCAGTGAAAACCTCTGGCAAATGTTGCCAAATGCTGAACAGCTCCGGTTAAAAGAGTGCAAACCTATGCAAACATAAGGCTTAAATACAAACAAGAATAAACACTTTTAAGCTATACACTCAATGGGAAAGCACACAATGAGCTTTCCTTCAGTACTCTCCAGCTCAGATGAGGCTCAGACTACACACTTCTGCCACAAGGGTGCAGACAGGGCACGCTCCTAGTGTAAAATGGCTATATTAGTGCTCAAGTGTTAAAATGCAATCTAGATTCAGCAGATCTTAAGTTAGTCTATGCTATATGCTAGCTACTTAAGGCAACAGAACAGATTTTTTTAAAGTGCAGAAAATACAGTAAAAATCAGCAAAATGAAGAAGCAAGATGATAAAATACAGTCAACAAAGGGCAAAGGAAACTCAAAAAGTAGTTTTTTTTTTTTTTATTTTAGCAGTGGATGCTTTGAATTTCAGCAGAATCTCTTCAAATCTGTGGCAAAAGTCACCAAACGTTGAACAGCTAAGGTTAAAAGAGTGCAAACCTGTGCAAAAGCAAGTCTTAAATACAAGTGAGAATAAACACTTTAAGCTATACTACCAATGGGAAAGCACACAATGAGCTTTCCTTCAGCAGTCTCCAGCTCAGATGAGGCTCAGTCTACATACCTGTGCCACAAGGGTGCAGACAGGGCCCTCCTAATATAAGATGGCTGAAATAGTGCTCAAGTGTTGCAATACAGTCTAGATTCAGCAGATCTAAATCTAGTCTATGATATGTACTAGGTACTTAAAGCAACAGAGCAGTTTTTTAACTGCAGAAAATACAGTAAAAATCAGCAAAATGATAAAAAGCAGGCAGCAAAGTGCAAAGGAAACTCAAAAAGTACTTTTTTTTCATTTTTAGCAGTGTATGCTTTGGATTTCAGCAGAATCTCTCCATACCTCTGTCAAAAGTCACCAAACTTTGAGTAGCTCCATTATTGAAGATTGATTTACTTTCTCCTGATATCGCTGAAGAATCTTGAGAATTTTACTTGGATGTTTTTTTTTTCTGCTGACTACTCATCTCTTATCATGTAAATAATTCTCTCTCTATACTCTGCTTTCATAATTTGAGGCCAAACAATTTCAAAGGTTTGACTGAGCTGTTAAAGTATATCAATATACTAAATTCCCTGTGAAGCTGAATTATCTGCTCAAAATACTCAACAAATTGCTGCTTTATCTTGCCAAGATCGAACATTTCCTCCTACTCCCATGTGGACAAGCCACCTTTCCACCACTTAATCTATGCCTCTGACTTTACTACCTTTCTGCTCCTTCGGTATTGTTTCACTCAAGTTTCTTCTTACTTATTTCATTTTCATGTACACCACATCCTTACTTTCCATTTTAAATTCTTATCACTCTTGTACAGATAATCATTTCTATGCATTTAGTTTTTATTATAGCTCATTGCATCAGTTCTTAAATACCTTTATTTTCAGTGAATGTCATTGGTCAAAAAGTATTTCTGCACTTAATGCACTTAACTTCTGAATACTAAACTCTTTTGCATTCCCAGTTTCCCTGTTTTGTAGAATAAACAAGATCCTGATTAATCAGTCTGAACTTGCGTCAAGTGCCTTTTTCTGTGTAATTGATATTTGCAGTCTCTTGTACAAGATTATTTTAATATTGTACAGTGTTAACTGCGAAGTTTACACTTAACAGTTCAGGTTTAGACAACAGTAGCAGTCATTCTTCTTAATAGTAACCATTTGTTCATAATTTATCATGTCCTGTTTTACTTAAGTGCCTTTCTTGTAGTCCTGTAGACCCTGGGATGCATTTCCTTACAAAGGCTGTATTTTTTTTTTTAACCAGGTTAGCTATGATGCAGTGTTACTGAAAATAGCATATCCAGTTATATTCCTAACACACTTTCTTATTTTACTAAAAACATGCAACCTACATATGTACCCCCTTCTCTACCCACTCTGCCATCCCTAAGTCATACAAACATAGCACTTGGACTTAGAACATTTATTTACTCATTTAGTTATATTTGTTTGATAACTGGGTTGGTGAGCTGGAACAAGACCCTTTTCAGACACTACCCAGGCCATATGGTAACACAAATGAAAGGCACAAAAACAAACATGAAAATTTAATACATACAATGAAAATGATTTGAATAAGTGAAAGAAGTAAAACAACAAAAAGGCAAAAACCATAAAAGACGTTGCAGAATGAACGTACAATGTTTACAGTGTTAATATATTCATATAGTCAGTTGTTTCTTTCACCTGTTCTTCTACATGGTGTCAGTGCATCTTAATAAAAAAAAATCTCCAGTGAGATCCCCATCCAAAACACCAGTAACATAATCATGACAGACTCTGTTATTAATCTATATGAAATATTTTCCTTCCAAGGAGAGAGCTAGTTTAGAAACGCTGACCCTTCATAATATCCAGTTATGTACAGATCCAAACAGGCTTATTTATCTCTCCATAATTTTAAATCAGAAACTTTCTCTAAGAAAACATAACTTATAATAGTATTATACAGTATGTTTTCCCTGAGATTACAGTCAAAACCTTTCTTTCTTTTTTTTTTATTTTTCTTCTTCATGACTTCTTTACTTACCTATCATTAAACTTAGTAGCACTATCAGTTGCATTATAAATACAAATATGCCTTTAGTTTTAAGTTACCTTGATGCTATAGAGGTGGGGTGTCTATTTACACTGCCAGTATCATACGTTTAGGAGGGGATTGGGCCAAATCAAAACAGAGATGTGCATAAATCTTATGAATTCGCTGATGGTCAGTTTCCTCTCTCAGGGGATGGTTTGTGAAAGTTCAGTGCCTGGGGAATTCTGGGGAACTCATAGATCAACTATTCACATTACAGGACAGGGGTGATGTCATCTTTGATATAATTGCACAAGCCAGTCATATAAACTACAAACTTTCACTGGTTTCTGTAAGGATGATGGCTGTGGTCCCATACCTTTAGTTCCCTGATGGATCCCTCAGTTCCTGGAGCAACATCCAATTAACTATTGTGGTCAAGTCCTTCAGGAGTCAGGGGGTCTCCCTGAGAAGTTTCATGCTGGTGGAACCCAGATAGAACAGTTAGGGATTGAAAATATATACACTGTCATCATCATCATCGTCGTCTTCTTTCGGCTGTTCCCATTAAGGGTCGCCACAGCGGATCACCTGTTTCCATTTCTTCGTGTCCTCTGCATCTTGCTCTGTCACACTAACCACATGCATGTCCTCTCTCACCACATCCATAAACCTTATCTTAGGCCTTCCTCTTTTCCTGTTACCTGATAGCTTCATCCTTAGCATCTTTTTCCCAATATACTCACCATCCCTCCTCAGCACATGTCCAAACCAACGTAATCTTGCCTCTCTGGCTTTGTCTCCAAACCTTCCAACCTGGGCTGACCCTCTAGTATACTTATTCCTTATCCTGACCACCCTCGTCACACACAGTACAAATCATAACATCTTTAACTCTGCCACATCCAGCTCAAACTCCTGCCTTTTTGTCAGTGCCACTGTCTCCAAACCATATAACATAGCTGGTCTCACTACCCTCTTGTAGACCTTCCCTTTCACTCTTTCAGGTACTCGTCTGTCACAAATCACTCCAGACACTCTTCTCCACCCACTCCATCCTGCCTGTACTCTCTTTACCTCTCTTCCACACTCACCGTTACTCTGAATTATTGACCCCAAGTATTTAAACTCATCCACCTTCGCCACATCTACTCCTTGCATCCTCACCATTCCTCTATCCTCCCACTCATTCACACACAAATATTCTGCCTTAGTCCTGCTGACATTCATTCCTCTTCTCTCTAGAGCATATCTCCATCTCTCTAGGGTCTCCTCCACTTGTTCCCTACTCTCACTACAGATCACAATGTCATCTGCAAACATCATAGTCTACAGGGACTCCTGTCTGATCTCGTCTGTCAACCTGTCCATCACCATTGCAAATAAGAAAAGGCTCAGATCTGATCCTTGATGTAACCCCACCTCCACCTTAAATGCATCCGTCACTCCCAACGCAGACCTCACCGCTGTCACACTACCCTCATACATATCCTGTACCACTCTTACATACTTCTCTGACACTCCTGACTTCCTCATACAATACCACAACTCCTCTCTAGGCACCCTGTCATATGCTTTCTCTAAGTCTACAAAAACACAATGCAACTCCTTCTGACATTCTCTGTACTTCTCCATCAACACTCTCAGAGCAAACATTGCATCTGTAGTGCTCTTTCCCGGCATGAAACCATACTGCTGATCACTAATCCTCACGTCCCTTCTTAACCTAGCTTCCACTACTTTCCCATAACTTCATGCTGTGACTGATCAATTTAATCCCTCTGTAGTTACTACAGCTCTGCACATCACCCTTATTCTTAAAAATCGGTACCAAAACACTTTTTCTCCATTCCTCAGGCATCCTCTCACTTTCCAAGATTTCATTAAACAATCTGGTTAAAAACTATATATATATATATATATATATATATATATATATATATATATATATATATATATATGTGTGTGTGTGTGTGTGTATATATATATATATATATATATATATATATATATATGTATGTATATACACACATATATATGTATATATATGTATATATATATATATATATATATATATATATATATATATATATAAATATATATGTATATATATATGTATATATATATATATATATATATATATATATATATATATATATATATATATATATATATATATATATATATATATATATATATATATATATATATATATATATATATATATATATATATATATGTATATATACACACACACACACACACACACAGACACACACTTATATGGATTTACTTATCTTTGTCGAATGGCACTATTGTTGATGTGCATAATGTTGACATGTCAACACCAAATGATCGACATTATGCATTTTGAAACACTACTACACGTGTTCTGAGCATCAGTCTTGGCACATGCAAAAAGTTTACAACGAAAGCCAAAAGAAAACATTTTTGCAAGGGTCAAGCGCCCCTGTGCTTCTCACACCTCCAACTAATTATATGTTCTAACTCAGAGATCACACAGTTATTGGGGAAAGGGCAAATTGTTACCAGAAACACTCCACATGTACAGCAACAGTGCAGGACCAAAAACCAAAGCAAACAAGAAAAATCTCCCAACTGCTGCGGTGAAACTGCCAATCCAAGAAGAATGCACAAATCAAGGCAGAAAGGAACACCAAAGCTAACGTGATAACTCAAAACTGAAGGCAAATAGCAAAACACATAAATCCACAGTGACAGGTCAGAGGTTCTCCGAAATTATTTATTGAGTCCAAATAAAAATGTACGCTAAAATGATAAAAGTCCCTTGGTTTCCAAATACGATAAGCGCTTTCGGTTAGACCTTCTTCAGATCGTAATTACAATAGGGACAATCTTGCTTTTATATCATGAGAACAACATTGAATTAACCAGTAACAACTGGCATAATTTGAGTAGCCAATGATTTTACTTCCTTTCAAGCCTTTTTTAGTCCAAAGTTCCAATCTGACGCTACCATATTTGATTCCCGCCTGTCATTGAGTTGAAACAGCATTTTGAATTTAATATGCTAATTTGCTGTATTAACTGCCAATGTCGACTCGGCAGGGCATCTCATGCAGAGTTATGATACAGCCAATGGAAAATCACACTCAAGTTACGCCCTTTAATTAATCATAGAGCTGTTTCCTAAGATACATATTCAAAATACGTAAAACTTGCATCCAATGAGCAATGGCGATAACTCGTATGAGACCAATAGAAATAGTGATTAATCGCTCCTTTCTTCCACTTAAGTTGGTCAAATATACTGAAAAAATGGCTTGTATGATGCATATATAAAGGAAAAGATTTTCATCTAAAACATATTGACAAGCCAAACGCGATCACTTTCCTAGTATAAAAGTTCATTTAAAATGGGCAGTATTTTTCCTATAAATATTCAAGAGCCAGCATCTTGCTTATTGCTGCTATAACCAATGAGGATTACGCTTTTACACACACCCCTTAGTTCGTCATAATAATAGCTCTGAAGAGTATGAAAAGACGTAAAGGCCAATGAATGATGGCAAAAATTCATGACAGCCAATGGGAGCGATGGTTGGTCGCTCCTATCTTTCATTTGATGGTGTAATATGCTTTCAAATTCATGTATGAGAAGAACTTTTCCATCCAAAGCTTTTTTAAAAAGACAACTGTGAAAACATTTTTCTTCTTATAAAAGAATTCATGTAAATCAAACCACAGTTATAGGTTCATAGGTTCATACTAGGCTATCTGCCCTAGGGCATTTATAAGCCTAGCCAGAGTGTGTTTGGCTTTCGCCACCCATTTTAAATTAATTTTGCTATGCCTTTTTTTGAGGTTAGTATACTGTGCCTCTCTCTAACAGTGACACAGAAGTGATAGCCGGGGTAAACCTACGATCTCCCATCCACTCATCAAGATTTCTCTTGAAGAGAGTCAATGTGGGACTCTGCCTAACCTGGACTGGGATTTTATTCCAGAGTGAAGGGAGCCTCTGGGTTATGAATCTGTCCCTCCAGCATGTCCTATTTATTTCAGTGCTGAGGTTCAAGTCTCTCGAGCGCGTAGCTCGATGGAATTTGGATTTCCTGAGGTGCAGCATGTCCATTAATTCCGGGTTGGACATGGCTTTATACGTCAGGCACAGATTGCCTCTGAGCAGGCGGTATGCCACTGAGTAGAGCTGGAGTTTCTTTAACCGGGCAGCATATGGCATCTGTTTGAGCCCTTTGATCCTCTTGGTGAGGTACTTTTGGGGTCTTTCCAGTTGCTGCAGGTGTCTGGTAAGATACATCCCAAAAGGGCATTGTACTCAATTATGGGCCTGATGAGGGATGAGTAAAGAGGCACGATGACCTCTCCTGATCTAGATGTGAATCCCTTCATGATTAGGTGGGCTATATAAAATGTTTTTCTAACCACTTTGGCCACGTGGTTGTCAAATGAGAGATTGCTATCAACTTGGGTCCCCAGGTCCCTAATGACTTCTTCTGTACTTAATGGATTACCACCTATGTGGTAATTTGTGGGCACTTTGTTTTTGCCAAAGGGGATGACTATACACTTTTTGGCATTTAGCTTGAGGCCTTGGCTCTGGCACCAGTTGTCTGTTTCTATAAGGCCCTTTTGGAGGATGCTTGTGTCAGCTGGAGAGTTGATTATGGCGCCCAGTTTGCAGTCATCTGCGAACTTGGTCAGCCACAGTCCTTCCGTGTTGGCCTGTACCGCCGAGAAATATATACCGAACAAGAGAGGTCCCAGGACTGAGCCTTGTGGGATGTCACTTGTAACTGGTTTGGAGTCTGACATGGCTCCAGCAATTCTAACCATGTGGGTTCTGTCCTTGAGCCAGTTTGCAACCCATCTAGTGACATAGGGGTTTATATTTAAGCTGGTGAGCTTATCTATAATGCCCGAGTGGGGTATTGTATCGAAGGCTTTTGCGAGGTCCAGGTAGGCTGTGTACCACCTTCCCCTCGTCAATGGCCTTGGTGACTGTTTCAAAGAAATCGACCAGGTTTAAGAGGCAGGATCTGCCCTTAACAAAGCCAAACTGGGTAGGATCCAGTGTCTGTAGGTCCCCAATATCTTTATTTATGAGGTCCATGATGATCCTTTCCAAAGCTTTGCAGACCAAGCTAGTCAGGCTTATGGGGCGATAGTTTCCAGGATCCGTTGAGGCACCACCTTTGTGGAGAGGGACCACTGTTGCTGTACGCCACTCTTTGGGTACATATCCTGTAGTAAGGCTAAGATTGAACAGTAGTTTTATGTTTGGGTTTAGCTCTTCTTGGAGTTCATGTAGGACGCAGCCCGGGACACCATCTGGTCCCATTGATGCTGTGTTTTTTGCTTAGGAGAGGGCGGCTCTTACCTGAGCATCTGAGATGTCAGGGGGGCAGCACTCTGTTGGGATAGATATTTGCCCTTTTGGTGGGGAGGGGGGAAGAAGTTTGCACTGAACCTGTCAGCTAGGATGTTAACAATGTCTTTGGGCTCGGTGTATTTTTTGTCATTTTGGACTAATTCTGAGCATATCTGTGAATTCCCACCCAGGTTCCTAACATAACTAAAGAAAGCCTTGTGATTATCCTTAGTGTCCTGTGCAGTTTTTCTCTCGAAGCTGGCCTTAGACGATTTCATGAGTGCCCGTAGTTTTTTGCTAATACTGATCAGAGATGCCTTCCCTTTTTGGGATTTTGCTCTATCATGTAGTAGCTTCCTCCTTCTATTGTATAGTTTGTTTATGGCTGGGGTCCACCAGTCTTGGGTCTTGGTTTTATTTGGGATTGCATGATCCATGCATTCCTGAAGGTGTTCATAGAATGCGTTTATAAAGGATTCTGCGGTCTGGGCCGTATTTTCCACAGGCCCGGGGGCTTTGAAGGATTTCGCCTCGGTTTTGAGGTGTGTGAAATTTGCTTTAGAGAAGTTTTTCACTGTGGTTTTTTGGGCAGGGGGTGGGGTCGGGATGTGAATATCCAGTGAGATTAGTTTATGGTCTGATCTTACCAGTGAGGGATACACTTCTGGTCTGGAGCATAGTGTCCCCATGTTGGTGATGATCAGGTCCAGTATGTTTTCCCCTCTTGTGGGAGTGGTAACAAGTTGTTCCATAGCATTTGAGTTTATAAATTCTAGGAACCTTTGGGCTAGGGTGTTGGAGCTAGAGTAATGCTCCCAGTCTATGTTTGGGTAGTTGAAGTCGCCCAATATAATGGTGTTTGGAGAGACCTTCATATTTTCCAGTATTCTCAGGAAGGCCGAGTGGGGTTCCTGTGTTTGGGAGGGTGGTCTGTAGCAGGCTATAAACTGGAAGGCAGTTTTACCCACAGTTAGTTGCACATGGATAGTCTCTGATGCTTCGTGCTGTGCCACCAACCTGGAGGTGTGGGTATCTTTGTGAATATTGATACTCCCCTCCTTTTGTGGTTCGGTCCAAGTTTTGGGGCGAAAAGCATGGTATGAGGTATAACCTGGTAGTGCTGGGGTGCTCTCGGGAGCCTTGAACCAGGTTTCTGTTACTGCACAAATATCGATGTTCTCCATGGTAAGGAGAGTTTCGAGTGCGTGCATCTTGAGGTTTAGACTTCTGGCGTTGAGTAGCATTACTCTTAGTTTCTTATCCCTTGTGATACCTATGGAGGTGGGTTTGTCTTTTGAGCCTTGCCTAAAAAAGGCACTATGGGGGTAGCAAGAGCCTTTGCCAATATCCGAAAGCCCAGGGGTGACAGGTGCAAGCCATGCCTAGCGAAGCATCGTGGCTGACAGGCATTGGATCCCCTTTGAATGACACCAACACTTAAGCCAATTGTTGAAATTGATCATCTTGTCTTCATATTGTGGCATCATTCTTGGTGAGGGTAAGATGCTACTCAAGGTCAGGGTCATACCGGCCTGGGCTACATGCTCAGAGAGCTCCTCTATGTCTCTTTTCATGTAGTCCAGGGAGGTACATCTCAGGTCATTCACACCAGTATGGACAATGACTGAGTCATATTTGTACTTGCCTTGGAGTGACCTGAGTGCTTGTGTTATGTGGCAGATCCTAGCGCCCGACAGGCAGCTCACCTGACCTTCTCCTTGTTCAGCCTGGTGAGCGGTACGTCAGTGTGCCTGATGATAGAGTCACCTATTACAAGTGTATCAGGTGTGTTGTTTAGCCTTAAGGGCTGTGACTGTTCGGCACACTGGCTTTGTGAGCTATGTGTTCCACGTGTTTTGTTTTGGGGTAGCGGTTGCTTGGGTGTCTGCTTTGGAGGTCTCTGCTGCTTAGGCAGATTTTTATTTAGAGCCTCCGAGTATGCTTTTGTGTGTTTATGTGTTTGGTTTGTTGTTGTGGTAGGTCTATGTGAGACTGGAATTGTAGTGAGTGTGGTTTCCATCTCCTCCTGACTGGTTACGCCAATACTGAGTTGAGAGAGCTTAGCCTCCAGTTTGGCTATATGGTTGCATCTCTCACATGTGTTGGAATTTGTTGGGAGGAGGAGAGGGTTGTCTGTGTACATGAGGCAGTTGTAACATTGCCTCAAGATTCCCAGATTCACCAGCTGGACCGGAGAGGAGATTAACAACTGACCTTTGGACATGCTAGAATAGTATTGGGAATTCCTTTATAATTGAAAAAAGGGCCAATGGGGAACAAGGTACTCAAGGGGAGTTTGTGAGGGTGTAGTACTTTTAATTTTTTAGAGCTGACTTATATAATTGCTTTAGTGAGCAAGTGCCAGGTAACTTAAATGCAATGTGTTACAGGTAACTTAAATGCAAAAACGACAAACAGTAACTTTCTTTCAAGTGAAACAAGGAAATAAGTACAGTAAGCAATGCATATATCACTAGGGATCCACAGAAGTGCTAAAAGGCCGCGTTTTAGGTGGAATTAGCGTTTCAGGGAAATAAACAAACAACAAGCATACAAATAAAGCTAGATTCAGCAGGCCTGGATCTAGTCTATGTTACAGCAAACAAGGTGTACCAATTTCAGTAAGAAACAGTTAGAATATGCAGGCACTATAAGCCTTTAACCAGAAATTCCCTGCTCAGAAGGGCAGAGTCCAGCCTCTCCTCCCACAAGAGTGCAGACTGCAATCCTTCTTAACGTAAAATAACTGGCCTGAAGCCCAAGTGCTTAAATCAGAACTAATACACTTTTAGAATAACAGACACTGAGCTCTCAATCAGCAGTTCCCAACTTAGAAGGATGTAAGCTACCTGTCCTGCCACCACAGTGCAGGCCACAAACCTTCCTAATGTAAAACAACTGGTCTGAAGCCCAAGTCCTTAATCCAAAAGACTTAGAAATGATAGCTACACTTTAATCAAGTTATAATAAAGATGACAATGGGCTGGACATTACGGAGAACTGAAGTTCATGAAACACAACACGGTTGCCAACCTGCAACCTTACCAATGAACCTGATCACTCCTTCAGTTAATCAATGCTGGTAAATTAGCGACCCCGGTAGTTCATATATAAAGAAAAACTTTCCAGGTAGATTTGGTAGAAAAGTAAGGAGCCTTTTTTAGTATGAAAATATTCATAGAAAACAAACGATGACATTCTTATGAATATTCATGAGCCAACATCTTGCTTATAAATAATATGACCAACAACGAATAACACTTTTTACACACACCCCTTGGTTGATCATAATTGTCCCTCTAAAATGGAAAGAAAGTCCTAGCCAGTAAAAAAGTTCCTCGAAATCCAATCGAAGTTTACATAAATGTAATCAGGATCTGAGAATAACGCAGAACTTTGGTTCATGGAAAATATCACAGTTGCCAACAACAACCTTGCCAGGGTTTATCAAAAATCGTGAAGGACATTGTCTGTCTAATATCCTATAAAATATCTGCCAATGTATTTTTTAATACTGAAATGGCTTTTTGTTCCTTTTATTTTATAGGATATTAGTTCTTCAGTACTTGGACCTTCATAAGAATTGTTATAACAAAAACATACAGGAGTGATGAGATCTCACAGACGATGTCCTTCTATCTCCGAACTACATTATTTTTAACTGAGTGTTCAAGACTAGGTGTTGCTTTTCTCAAGCAGCCATGTCAAGTCTTAGTGATTAGCATTACACGATTTTTGATAAACCCTGGCAAGGTTGTTGTTGGCAACTGTGATATTTTCCATGAACCAAAGTTCTGCGTTATTCTCAGATCATGATTACATTTATGTAAACTACGATTGGATTTCGAGGAACTTTTTTACTGGCTAGGACTTTCCATCCACTTTAGAGGGACGATTATGATCAACCAAGGGGTGTGTGTAAAAAGTGTTATACGTTGTTGTTCATATTATTTATAAGCAAGATGTTGGCTCATGAATATTCATAAGAATGTCATTGTTTGTTTTCTGTGACTATTTTCATACTAAAAAAGGCTCCTTATTTTTCTATCAAATCTACCTGGAAAGTTTTTCTTTATATATGAACTACCAGGGTCGCTAATTTACCAGCATTGATTAACTGTAGGAGTGATCAGGTTCATTGGTAAGGATGCAGGTTGGCAACTGTGTTGTGTTTCATGAACTTCAGTTCTCCGTAATGTCCAGCCCATTGTCATCTTTATTATAACTGCGGTTTGATTTACATGAATTCTTTTATAAGAAGAAAAATGTTTTTACAGTTGTCTTTTTAAAAAAGCTTCGGATGGAAAAGTTCTTCTCATACATGAATTTGAAAGCATGTTACACTATCAAATGAAAGATAGGAGCGACCAACCATTGGCCGTCATGAATTTTTGCCATCATTCATTGGCCTTTACGTCTTTTCATACTATTCAGAGCTATTATTATGCCGAACTAAGGGGCGTGTGTAAAAGCGTAATTCTCATTGTTTATAGCAGTAATAAGCAAGATGCTGGCTCTTGAATATTTATAGGAAAAATACTGCCCGTTTTAAATGAACTTTTATACTAGGAAAGTGATCGCGTTTGGCTTGTCAATATGTTTTAGATGAAAAACATTTCCTTTATATATGCATCATACAAGCCATTCTTTCAGTATATTTGACCAACTTAAGCGGAAGAAAGGAGCGATTAATCACTATTTCTATTGGTCTCATACGAGTTATCTCCATTGCTCATTGGATGCAAGCTTTACATATTTTGCATATGTATCTTAGGAATTGGCTCTATGATTAATTAAAGGGCGTAACTTGAGTGTGATTTTCCATTGGCTGTATCATAACTCTGCATGAGATGCCCTGCCAAGTTGACATTGGCTGTTAATACAGCCAATTAGCATATTAAATTCAAAATGCTGTTTCAACTCAATGACAGGCGGGAATCAAATATGTTAGTATTAGATTGGATCTTTGGACTAAAAAAGGCTTGAAAGGAAGTAAAATCATTGGCTACTCAAATTATGCCAGTTGTTACTGGTTAATTCAATGTTGTTCTCATGATATAAAAGCAAGATTGTCCCTATTGTAATTACGATCTGAAGAAGGTCTAACCGAAAGCGCTTATCGTATTTGGAAACCAAGGGACTTTTATCATTTTAGCGTTCATTTTTATTTGGACTCAATAAATAATTTCGGAGAACCTCTGACCTGTCACTGTGGATTTATCTGTTTTGCTATTTGCCTTCAGTTTTGAGTTATCATGTTAGCTTTGGTGTTCCTTTCTGCCTTGATTTGTGCAAAAACCAAAGCAAAACCTTCAAAAAAATGTCCAGCACAGCGATCAGTGAAAACAAGAACTATTTAATGAAGATTTAAAAAGTACAGGTGATATCCAGATGATATATAAAAGGCAAACCGGTTTCGGCCAAAGGCTTCCTCAGTGTCACACAAAACACATAAAAATACATTACATGCTTGCACAATACATCTCAAAAGAGAGATACACACTCTCTTCCAAAAGCCAGTCAGAATGCATCATTTAAACCTGGAGGAAATAATGCCCCCAATCTTACAATCCAGGTCCACTCTTTTTTTTTAATAAATCATGCCACCCCATTTTATTAGGTCCCCTGAAACAAATGCGATCTATGGCTGTAAATCTAAAAATAGCAGTAGGATGTTACAAAACATGTTTGTATAGAGCATTAGACATTCTTTTATTCCTGATATTACTTAAATGTTTAGAAATGTACAGCTTAAACTGTGTAGACGTTTGTCCTACATAAAAGGCAGAACAAGTACATTCTACTAAATATATGACCCGTTCAGAAATACTATTGTTAAAACATCTAATATCAAATACTCGAGACATATTGGCTGATGAAAATTGTTTAATTTTCATAAACATGTTTGCAAGCCATACAATGTTCACAAAGTAAGCTCCTTATTGTGTTTCAGCAACTGTTTACAAAACAAGGAGGTATTTAACGTTCCATCAACAATTATTGTCAAAGTTACCAAAAATGTTGATGAAACATTAAACACCTCCTTGTTTCGTAAAGAGTTTCATTATAACTCTTAGAGAGATGTTAATAGTTGTCATCCACCATATATTATTAAAAATATTCCTAAATCACAATTTTTAAGAGTCAGGAGAACTGTCTCTTCCAAGGACGAGTTGTTAAAGCACAATCAGGAGCTTACATCCAGGTTTAGAGCTAGGGGATATAATAAGGTTGTCATAGAATGTGCTCATAACTTTACCCAGTCTGTTGATAGAAATGCCTTATTGGAATATCATGTTCCAAATAAAAATGATACAAACATCTGTTTTGTTACCTGTTTTGGCAGCAATACTAAACTATTTTGTGAACTGATTAATAGACATTAGGGAATTCTTTTGGCTTAAAATAAGTTGACCAAATTGTTACCAACATGGTGTATGTTTACATACAGAAGAGTTGAAATTATTGGTAATTTATTTATTTATTTAACATTTGTTTACCAGGAAAGTCTGACTTGGACTGAAGCTAATTTTCAGCGGAGGCCCATATAGACATGCTCCAGACGCATGGCTTTTTAACGTGGGAGGAAACCGGAGCACCCTGAGGAAACCCACAGGGATGCAGGGAGGACATGCACTCCACACAGAAGGCACCCCAGCCAGGAATCAAACCAGAGAGCCTCTTGCTGTGAGGCGACAATGCAACCGCTGCACCACTGAGCCATCCAGTTTTTTAAATCGTTTTAAAAAAGGTGGTTATTCTGCAGGTTATGGGCAATCTTCTTTGGATGGTTTATCTCTAGCGGTCTGTTTTCCCTGTGTACATTGTATGGCTTTTATATATCATCTGGATATCACCTGTACTTTTCGAATCTTTATTAAATTATTGTTGTTTTCACCACTCGCTGTGCTGGCCATTTTTTGAAGGTTTTGAAAGGGCAAATTCCCCAACCCCTAGAATCATTTAATTTGCTACTTTTATTGACAGGTGTCGACCATTTGTTTTGCCAAATATATTGTGTTGACTAAACAGATGTTGACCAAAGCACCATTTGACAGAATTATCAGTGTCCATGTATCTCTCTCTCTTTATATATACATATATATATATATATATATATATATATATATATACAGAGAGAGAGGGATTTCTTTAATTTTGATATCCAATAAGGTTACAACTCTTCAAACTTGTAGAGCAGTTCACGAATCATATGATTTATAAAGTCAATAATATAACAGTCTAATAGTAGTACACCACCACCAAAGCTCTCAAAGGAGCCATCAGCATGGGTTATGGAAATGTCACTCAGCTGCTTTGATAAAAAAATATTCCATTAATCTTCTTCATGCATGCTAGTGCATGTTACTAATTCTCTCTTAATGATAAGATCATAAACCTTTCCTTGTAGCTTTTTTGGTACAGCAAAGAAATACAAATGCTTGCATCTAGTCCAATCTTCCAAATCAGTCAGCTTCCATTCTGTGATGTCATTATTAGTCTCTAGCATTCTGGTGCACTTTCAGCTGCTTATTTTCACTTGATATCTCCAGGAGTGTATCAGAATGACTATGTAATAGTTCCTTGAATTGTTGATGCTGTTTGTAGTCTGGAAATATTCTTCCAGATTTACATTTACACCCCTAATTTCTCTTAAATATTTTAAGAACCAATATCTCTGTCTTTATCTCAAGGCAACCCCATCTTGGCTTTTCAGGTCTGTCATTTTCCAGTGTGGGGGGTGGTTCTGCCATTTCAGGTACCTCATGCAGAGTACTAGCTCTCATCTTTTAATTAATTTGTCTTGAAAATAGTGAGTATTTCAAAGACTGTTTTCAGAAAATAAACAAATAAAGGGCCAGATTCACAAGTCCCTGTGATTAATTAATATCCACTCAACAAAATTGTTGATCTCAAAACATAATTGACCATAAGGCAGCAGATTCTTGAGTCATCGGAGGCTACTGATGGTTAACAGCAGTGGAAAAACAAGATATGCATCTCAAAAAATATTCAGATGCAGTGTTGATTTGTACATATGAGTCAGAATTACATGCCAAGGACAGATGCATTCCAGTCCACAAATATCATGAAGTACAAACTCAGTACATACATATAGTAACTGATGCTGCATCGTACAGTTACTGCTTCTTGAAACAGTTCTTTCTATGGAAATATGTTATATTTTGAAATGTTAAACTGGTGGCCATGTGTCCAATTGTGCATCTTACCCTTCCTTACATCACCACGGTGTCTGGTTACTGGAGCCAAAATGGAGTTCAGTGAGGACTGTTCCAAGTCACTGTGTAGCATAACAGCATTCACCAGACTCCTTAACTATTCATTTATAAAGGCACAGTCTTATTAGAGAATTATGCATTGTCAAGTCAGCAGCTTGCTGAAACTCAGTGCAAAGCTGCCTGGCATACTTTCTGAATCTGGCACATTGTTAATGTTGCACTTTCTCTGCATACTATTGAATGGATGTGTGTGTGTGTGTGTGTGTGTGTGTGTGTGTGTGTGTGTGTGTGTGTGTGTGTGTGTCTCTATATGTGTTTGAACACATGCGTGTTTACAAACTTGTGTGTGTCTGTATCTGTGTGTCTATATGTGTATAACCACATACATGTATGTGAGTGTGTGTGTGTCCATGTTTATGTATGTGTGTGAGTCCATGCATGCATATAGATATGTGTGAGTTAGTCTGTGCAGTGCTGGATCCAGCACTAGACGACGTAGGCTGTTGCCTAGAGCCTGCTGTCTGGCTGCTGGCTTGGAGAGCCTGATGGCTGGAGGATGCATGAACATTTTATTTTAAATAAAATAAAAAAAAAAAACTTAAATGTTTTCTTTAAGGACACACAGTCTGCATAATGCACACACATTTAACTTTATATATATATATATATATATATATATATATATATATTTTTTTTTTTTTCCTCAGGATAAAAATATCACAAACTGAAGCTAAAGAAGGCACGATTGCCAAGAAATATTGACAATGGGTGGTGGGGAGAAGGAAGTTAGACAGTAAGGGGTTAAACTAGTTAGCCTGGTGGAGAACATGAGCAAAGCCTATGTTTGGTGAAATATTCCTTTAGGGACTGTTTAAATGAATGTGTATCATTGATGGAGAGAATATGCTGAGGTGGAGACTTTCAGTTTTGGCAATGATATGTGAGTGTAAGTTTTTTTTTAACCTTCAACAATACTTTATCAGCAAACCTAAGAGATTTTAGGTTAGTGTAGGGTTGGACAAGGTCAGACAGAGCTGGTCAGTTGTCAGGTTTATATAAGACTGTATGAGCAGTTAGTAGCTGAGTCAGAGTAAACAGGTGAGGGAGCTCTAACCAGTTCAACTGCATAAGAGCAGCGCAATAGTGAGATCTTTGAGACTGATTAGTGGCAAATTTGGCTATTTTGTTATAGCAGGATTCAAGGCTATTCCGTTCAAATTTGCAGAGATTGGTAAATATTTGTGAACAGTAAAGCAGGGAAGATAAGATATGGGTTCTGGCTGTTGCAAGTCTAGCATGGTCAGTAAGATATGATTTAGCCCTACAGAGAAAACCCAGTTTGACATGAACCTTTTTAATTGTTAGTGCAAGGTATTTGTCAAACTTAAGTCCATTAACAATTGAGACACCAAGAAGTTTTGTATGTTCAACGGTTTCCATTTTTGTGCCACAGGAAGAGGAAATAGAAATAAGTGGTTGGTTGGTTGTTGTTGAGGTATTATAGAAGACAATAAGCTTGGTTTTATTGGGGTTAAATATAAGTTGATGGGCTAAGTAGTTTCCAATATTATGGAGGGCTGCCTGAGTGGGGGGCAGTGCAGATAAGGGAAGCAGTGTAAGCATATTGTATGATTGAGGCTGGATTTGCTGAGGAGTTTAGGTCATTGGTAAAAATCGTGAATAAAAGTGGGTCAAGGGTAGATCCTTGTGGGACTCCTTCATATATAGGGAGCTGGGGGGGTGAGTTTATTGTCCCATAAAGTGCCTTGTTTCCTATCTGGCATGTAGCTATGAAACCAGCTTAGGGCTTTTAAAGCTGCAGTGGTAGAAAGCCAGTTTATTGAGAAGTATTTGATGAGATACAATGTCACATGCTTTTGACATATCTAGGAAGGTAACAGAGACTAGTTGTTTTTGAGTTGATTTATGGTATTAGTAAAGCTAATTAGAGCTGTACTGGTGCTATACCTAGGTCGAAAGACATGTTGTGTATTAGATAATAAATCAGTTGACAGAAAGTGGTCTAAGATCTGTTTGTGTTTTCATTTTTCTAAGATTTTGGCAAGGGGTGACAAAATGGCTATAGGTCTGTAGTTGGATACATGTATATTATGGATATTTTGGGCTAAATATTCCTCTTATGTCTTTGACAGCGGCAGATGAGCGGGTTGTGAACTGGGAAGCCCATGCCTGTAGACTGCAGTGGTTGCATTGTGAGGCAGGTTAGTAATACTCTTGCATGTACTGTCTTAAGAAATAAATGTAAAAGTAGTAGAAAGTTAATTGCCAGTATAAAACCTGTATTGTTTAAGGCATGTACTGAATACACCAGACAATATGGCAGGAAGAGTCTCATACAGGTTGTATGTAAATAAAAGTTTAACAGCCTAACAGTAAAGGTCTAACTGCTGGACTGCCTGTGTTGTTCTTCTTCTTTTGGCTTTTCTCATTTAGGGGTCACCACAGCGGAACTCTGGTCCACTAATGATTGGCAGTAGATTTTTATGGTGCCTAGGTGCCAGCTCGACGCCCAACCTTCAACAAAGGCACGCCCATTGTTGCATGTCTTTCGAATGCCACTCGACCATGGGGAGGACATGCAGACTCCACACAGAAGGTACTCCAGCTGAGAATCGAACGGGAGAACCTCTTGCTGTGAAGCGACAATGCTACCGCTGAACCACCGCAGCTCCATCCTGTGTTTACTCTGGTATCATATGGTAATGTAGTGTTGCAATCTCTTAATAGTACTGTTGTATTAAGCACTGTTACCCACACAGTGCTACATAAATAAAATGTGTAGGAATGTCTGTATATGACTGTTGTAATCACAAGAGGTGATATTGTAACTGAGAGAGACTTATTCAGAAAAAAGTGAAAAGTTAGACAACATAATCCAAATAGCACACTCAACTGAGACGTGAACTGTTGTATTTTTAGCACACACAGCCATGGTTCGAATCCTGGGAGTGGTAGTAAGCTGTATGCAGAATCATACCCCACAACTGTACAGATATGTCCAGAATGTCCAGTTAATTGGCCCATATCTGCTGACTGTCACCCTCTCCCCCTGGTAAATCAGTGAGATGATCCCAGACGTTTAGGCAGCAAATAATGACATATAACTTATTGTCAGACATCTATAAGAACAAACCTGTCACTCTAGCCACTCCCCAAAATGTTATGAGAGTAATAAGCAAAGTATGTCCCATCTCCACCCCCTTGTTGTGAAGCTGTGACTAGAGTGTGTGCAGTAACAGAGTGGAAAGTATGTGCATAATACTAATGTGGAATCTGGTAATATGTGTGGCAACATTCAGGTAGTGCTAACAAACATTCCCCCCACAGGTCTGTCAGGTACGAAAACTGTGCCTAGAAATAAAAGATTGAAATCCTGGACTGATACTGTTTACTCTATTGTATGGCATTGTTAGTGTTGCAATTGCTCTGAATAACAAGGTATTACTCATCACTGTCATCCACACTGTGCTACATAATACAATTGTCTAGGTAACTCTGTATTAGAGTGTTGTAATTACAAGGTCAGATTGTAAAACCACAGGAGACTTATAGACAGAAATCAGAGAAGAGATAAACAGCAATATCTATATAGCACACTCAACTGTGATGGACACTGTTTTATTTTTAGCAGACACAGCCATGGTTCGAATCCTGTGGCAGTAAGCTGCATGCAGAATCATACCCCACAGGTGTACAGAATTGTCCATATCAGCATGCTAATCTCTGACATGTAGGCAGCATTTAATGTCATATAACTGACTGCCAGGTCTGTACATATATGGAAAATGTCTATGAAAACAAACCTGTGATTGTACAACTCACCAAACGTTTATGAGGGCAGTAGTCAAAATATGTCCCGGTTTCACCTGCATGTTGTCAAGACATGCCCAGAGTGTATGCAGTAAGAGATGGACAGGTATGTGCATAACATCAACTTGGAATCTGGGAATATGTGTAGAAACAGTCAGGTAGTTTTAACAAACAGTACCTCCACAGGTATACCAGGTAAGAGGTATATACTGCAGGTAAAACTCAGTTCATGTATATAGTTGTCTACATCCATACCATTGTCCAAACTAAGGCCATAGGGTAGTGTAATAATACCTGTAAGGTACAGATCACAGCACTGACTAGGAAAGTAATGAGAACTACAGGGATATGCAAGTTGTTAATTGACACCCCCCCCCCCACCCACCCACCATATATGCAACAATAAACTAAATACAGAACTCAGTCAGTATGTGCTCCATTAAATTTACTGTTGGGACATATGTCCTATTGTTTCATAAATATTTAAATTTGTTTCTATGCATGTGTCATGTTGAAATACTCCCACATTGGTGGCATGCTGCCATCAATGTACCTGCATGCTGTTGTAATGGCCACTGTGGTTCCATATATGCATGTGTTCTGTTTGCTATGCATCTGTTCCATATCTGGTGTTTTAGGTTAATGGGAATATCTATGCATGCTCTTATACCTAATCCTGGAATGTGTTGACTATTACTAACCCACATATGTTGTAAAATTGAAACACCATAGCACGTTTGGGAAGGCCGGTCCCAGCGTACCCACCTCGCTCACCTCATCTGGCCGTGGTACCATGCACCAGCACATGGGGGGGCCCAACCTGGGACGTCCTTGTTCACTGGTCCTGCACCACCTTTGGGTGGAACCGCATCAGGGGATGGGGCTCGCCCCCCTGGGAGCAGGTGTAGACGGAAGACCGTCACCCATCGCCAGGTCCGGGGACTGGTGCGTAGCAAGCTCCACAGGGAGTTTGGAGATCTGCTACTCCAGCTTGACGGCTGTGTAATGCAACTACAGGGTCAGCCTGGCCCTCCTACTCAGCCCCCAGCACAGCCACCTTCAGGGCTGTGAAGGTGCAGTGGTGACTGCCCATGGGTGGGGATCTCAGTCCCTCTGTTTCCACTAGGGGGCTCATGGGGTTCTTACTTCCAAACAACCCCTCCCCATCCAAGGTGTTTACCCCCCCACATGTGTCATATACCACCCCTGTATGCTGTCTTGTCTGTTATCCTACCCAACCAACATCCCCAAATATACCTACTATCCTTCCCCAACATCCCACTCTCACCTTAACAAAAAGGACAATCTGTTCCCCCCAAAAAATCTCACCCCATACATAGCTGTCCATTTCGCACACGTGTCCACTGGATTAATGTGGTCTAATTGGCTTCGCAACATATTATTGTTGTCCTCACCCCTCTCTCAGGGGTATGAGTGTCCAAATCTACCTCCGAATCAGTGTATATGCACAGCTGTTGCTATAGAAAAAATAGGCAGCTATGGACCTTTCCTACACGCGTCCTGCACATCCCTAGTTATTTTCCCTACTGTCTTTCCCTTTTTGTGCCCCCTTTTCACCGCTTTCCTATCAAACCTTTTTAATTTCTTTTAAAGAAATTAGCGCGGGGGTAAGCGGGAGTAAGAACTTTTAAGTAGCAGTAAGCGGGTTTAATACTGTTTGCATGGTGGTAAGCAATGCCTACACAGGTTAAGCAATTGAGAAGTTAAATCAGTATAAGAAACTGTAACCGGAAGTTAGCAGTATATATATTTTTATGTATATATATATATATATATATATATATATATATATATATATATATATATATCTATAGTAGTAAAACATTGAATGTTATAATATCGAACCCAAAACAGCGAACGCTGAAAATAGTGAAGCTGCAGAACATCGACTTCTTTCCTAGGGAACGAATTTGGTGGGCTGTTTCTGCCGCTTCACTATTTTCTCCACTGTGGTGCAAAGGTTATGGACCAGGTTAAGGTAAGTATGCAAACGGGCCAGGTTAAGGTGAGTGTGGGAATGGGATAGTTAGGGACCTTAGGGTTAGGGAGCGGGTAAGTTAAGTGTGTGATAGTTATGGGCCTTAGGGTTAGGAAGCGGGTAAGGTGAGTGTGTGATAGTTAAGGACCTTAGGGTTAGGGAGTGGGTAAGGTGAGTGTGCGATAGTTAGGGACCTTAGGGTTAGGGAGCGGGTAAGGTGAGTGTGCGATAGTTATGGATCTTAGGGTTAGGGAGTGGGCAAGGTGAGTGTGCAATAGTTATGGACCTTAGGGTTAGGGTTTGGGTGGATAGATAGTAGTGTATGTATGGTTTAGTGTAGGGTTAGAAGTAGGATTTTAAGTGTATATGTGTGGATTACTTTTTTTGGGTGTGCTTATGTTGTGTGTGTGTGTTTCTCGGAACAGCAAATTTTTTCCCTGTGAAAAAATTTGCTGTTCTGAGCTTTCGATTATAGCACATTTCAAAATTCCACGTTCGAGCTTATGGTGTTTGATATTTTGGGATTTCGATTATGTGATATACACCATATATATATATATGTAAGCAGAAATATATATATATATATATATATATATATATATATATATATATATATATATATATACACATAGATATACAGATATATATCTATAGATATAAAAGAGAACATAACTACATATATGACCAAAGGCACTGTTAATGGGGGTAAAGGGGCCCAAGGTAAATATGTCTTGAAGTATTGGTATCACCCCCTCCCCCACAGCCAAACAGATCTGCCCTGCAACACAATACCAACTGTTGCAAGTCCCATACCCAGGACCGTACACAACATGGCCACAAGACGTTAACAGTAATCCAGTAACAGTAACAGAAACCTGGTTCAAGGCTCCTGAGAGCAACCCAGCACTGCCAGGTTATAACTCATACCATGCGTTTCGGCCCCAAAACTCGGACCGAAGCACAAAAGGAGGCGGAGTATCTATATTCATCAAAGGTACCTACACCTCCAGGTTGGTGGCACTGCACGAAGCATCGGAAACCATCCATGTGCAACTAACAGCGGGCAAAACTGCCTTTCAGTTTTGTAGCCTGCTACAGAACACCCTCCCTATTACAGGAACCCCACTTGGCATTCCTGAGAACACTGGAGAATATGAAGGTCTCTCCAAACACTATGTTATTGGGTGACTTCAACTACCCACACATTGACTGGGAAAACTACTCAAGCCCAAACACCCTCGCCCAACGGTTCCTTGAATTTATAAACTCTAACGCAATGGAACAACTGGTCACCACTCCCACAAGAGGGAACAACATATTGGACCTGGTCATCACCAACATGGGGACTCTATGTTCCACACCAGAGGTAAACCCCTCATTGCTAAGATCAGACCATAAACAAATTTCCCTGGACATCCATATCCCGTCCCCACCCCCAGCCAAGGAAATCACTGTAAAGAATTTCTCAAAAGCCAACTTTGCACTTCTCAGGACTGAGATGGAATCCTTCAAAGCCCCTGGGCCAGAGGATAATACAGCCCAATCCACAGAATCCTTTACAAATGCATTCTTTGAGCACCTGCATGTATGCATGGATCGTGCTATCCCAAATAAAACCAAGACTCACTCCTCCAAAAACAGGAGACCGGTCTGGTGGACCCCGGCCATAAATAAGCTATACAACAGAAGGCGGAAGCTACTACATGACAGAGCAAAATCCCAAAATGGGAAGGCATCTCTGATCAGTATTAGCAAAAAACTTCGTTCTCTCATAAAATCATCAAAGGCCAGTTTCGAAAGAAAAATTGTCCTGGACACTAAAGATAATCACAAGGCCTTCTTTAGTTATGTCAGGAATATGGGCGGAAACTCCCAGATATGCTCTGAATTGTTGAATAACGGTACAAAATATACTGAACCTACAGACATAGCCAACATCCTGGCAGACAGATTCAGCACAAACTTCTCCCCCTCAAAGGAGCAAATACCTATCCCAACTGAATGTAACCTCCCTGACATCACAGATGCACAGGTGAAAGCTGCCCTCTCCAAAACAAAAAACACAGCATCTATGGGACCAGACGGTGTCCCAGGCTGTGTCTTACACGAGCTCCAAGAAGAACTGAACCCTCACATTAAGTCACTGTTCAAACTTAGCCTTACTACAGGATATGTACCCAAAGAATGGAGTACAGCTACAGTGGTCCCACTCCACAAAGGTGGTGCCACAACGGACCCCGGAAACTATCGCCCCATAAGCCTGACTAGTCTGGTCTGTAAAACTATGGAGCATATTATCATGGAACTCATAAACAAAGACATTGGGAACCTCCAGACACTGGACCCTACCCAATTCGGCTTTGTTAAGGGCAGATCTTGCCTCTTAAACCTAGTTGATTTCTTTGAAACAGTTACCAAAGCCATAGATGAGGGCAAGGTAGTCCACACAGCCTACCTGGACCTCGCAAAAGCCTTCGACACAATACCCCACTCGGGCATTATAAATAAGCTTACCAGCTTAAATATCAACCCCTATATCACAAGATGGTTTGCAAACTGGCTCAGAGATAGAACCCACATGGTCAGAATCGCAGGTGCCATGTCTGAATCCAAACCAATTACAAGTGGCGTCCCACAGGGCTCAGTTCTGGGACCTCTCTTGTTCGGTATATACTTCTCTGAGGTTCAGGCTAACACGGGGGAATTATGGCTGACAAAGTTCGCAGATGACTGCAAACTGGGGGCCATAATCGAATCTCCAGCTGACACAAGCATCCTCCAAAAGGGTCTCACAGAGACGGATGCTTGGTGCCAGAGCAACGGCCTCAAGCTAAATGCTAAAAAGTGCATAGTCATCCCCTTTGGGAAAAACAAGGTGCCCACAAATTACCACATAGGTGGTAATCCATTAGTGTGGAAGAAGTAATTAGAGATTTGGGGACAAACGTAGATAGTAATCTCTCCTTTGATAATCACGTTGCCAAAGTGGTTAGAAAGACCTTCTATATAGCCCACCTTATCACGAAAGGGTTCACATCTAGGTTAAGAGAGGTCATTGTGCCCCTCTACTCGTCACTCATCAGGCCCATAATTGAGTACAATGCCCCTTTTGGGATGTACCTTACCCGACACCTGCAGCAACTGGAAAGACCCCAAAAGTACCTCACCAAGAGGATCATGGGCTACAAACAGATGTCCTATGCAGCTCGACTAAAGAAACTCCAGCTCTACTCAGTTGCTTACCGCCTACTCAGAGGCGATCTATACCTGACGTACGAAGCCATGTCAAACCCAGAATTAATGGACATGCCCCACCTCAAAAAATCCAAGTCCCTTAGAGCTACACGATCCAGGGACCTAAACCTCAGCACAAAAATAAATAGGACTTGCTGGAGGGACAGATTCATTTCCCAGAGGCCCCCCTCACTCTGAAATAGAATCCCAATTCATGTTAGACATAGCCCCTCGCTGACCCTCTTCAAGCGAAATCTGGACGCATGGATGGGAGATCGCAAATTCACCCCTGGGATCTCTTCTGTGTCCCTGCTAGACAGAGGCACAGTAAACTAATCTTAAAAGGGTACCTTCTGTGACCTACTTTAAAGAGGCACAGTAGGCATATCTAATAGGGAGGCGGAAGCCAAATACACTCTGGCTAGACTTATAAATACCCTAGGGCAGATAGCCTAGTATCTACCTATGAACCATCCCACCTATATGATATCAGAATGGTATGAGTAACATATCACGCAGTACAGTCTGGCTACCATAGAGAATGTACAATGTGGAAGCAATAAACATTCCAGAGATACATATATATGCACACACATATATGTAGATAGATATATATATATATATATATATATATATATATATATATATATATATATATATATATGTGTGTATGTATGTAACTACACATACACACACAGATATATGTATAGGAAGACACATATTTAGAGGGTGCACAGCATACTGAACAGCCAGTTTTCCTACAGTTGCTACCTTTTCAAATGGACAGTGTATGAGTCACCCATACAAAAGACAATTGTTGCCTGAAACATACATCCCCAAAGAGGTCAAAAGATATAACACCACACACAGGTTTGCATACATGAGAAAGTTTTATTTGTGTACTATTACAGTTGTATATGCCATGTCATATGGCTGTTTAGACTTTGAAATACATACAAACAGATCAATGCAACTCTTAAGCAGATCATTTTATACAGTAATCTGAAAGCATAAAATATGTTGCTGTCCAGGCCAAGCCCTTCAAGTAGTACAACAGTAAAGACAGATTGGCCCACAGGATAACAATCATTCAGCAGTAAGCAATGCAGATGTATAGTCCAGCAGCCTCTAATTACACTCTGTACTTAATCCCTAGGGGGAAAAGACTTAAGTTGACACAATCACACTGACAAACAGAACAGTTTGTATGGCAGTAAGCACTAGGCCACCAATGTTCCCAAGGTGAAATGTATGGTAATGTACAGCCATATATACCTTAAGGCGGCTTACTACTGCCATCCCTCACATGTTGTAACAGCCTAGGTTATATATGGTGCATACCACCCCATAGAGTGACTTACAGGGGCATATAACACTGTTACATACACTGACCTCTGGACTGCAGAAGGGCACACATGTTTTGTGCAGCTGAAGCCCGCATATATATGGATCCGACCCCACAATATGTGTGGGAGCCACAACAGCAGTGGAATGATGGCAGGAATGGCAGCATGACATACTCACAGGCCACTACATAACAACCCCTTACTGCATGTTGTATGGACAAAGCCTGGTATGTAGGTGGAGGACACAGGCCAGAACACAGGCCCATATTTGAAATAGTGCTGTCATACACTGAGCAAGTTGCTGTTGTTACAGGATAGTCTGCAACATACCTTAGTCAGGAATATGAAGTCAGAAACACAAATGGATGTAGCCATGTACTGATAGCACTCAACACACACAATGCCAGTGATTTATCTGACACAAAACCTGTGTGGTGGGCAGACAAAACATAGCAGGCACACCTCTGGCCATCATGTAGATAGGCCTACAGTTGAAAGCTATGCAGACATACTGCATCCCATGTTAAACTATTATGTGCACACAAACCCTGTAACACTGGTACTATACAAAGCATGTAACAACACTACTCACTCTGTCTGTAGTTCTGGAACCTTATACAAATATGTTGCTGGCCTGAGTCTGCAAGTCCTCTTGTAAGAGGTAGTGCTACCTGTTGTCTGTAATACTGCTGCCCACACACAGGAAGGATGTCCACCATACAGGAAAGGTAAACGGTCCATGCCCACATGATGTAGGGATTTATAGTAGTGGGTTGCCTTGACAGTGGTAATTGGAAGTACTACACAGCATGCTACATCCAGGTAGCAAGTGGAGGACACTGACTGGTGCAGAGGGCATCACCTTCAAAATCCATGCTACAATCTATTCAAAGCAACTCAATCCATTTACTGGAGAGAGAGAGAGAGAGAGTGAAAGCCAAAGGCAAAGTCAAAGCAAAAAAAAAAAAAAAAAAAAAAACACAACCAAAAAAAAAAATACATCCAGCAAACTATCCAGAACAGACATCATTCCCACAACAGGATGTGAAGTATATATGCATGTAATTGAATGTAGTACTTGGTCCATAATAATGGGATAGATGATGTGGAATAATTTATATGTGCCATCAGGTGATGTTGTTGTAATGATGTCCAGCTGCACAACTGCTATGGACAATAGTGTCTGTCCCTGTGAGTAGTGGGCCATACCCGTCAACTGTGCAGATCAGCACTGACTGACAAGATGTAAGCTATCATAGTGTGTGTTGTGTAATGGAAAACATATATATTAGTGTGGCCAATAGTTGGTAGTGGAAGTAATGCCATTTTGATGGACACATGGGTTTCAGAGCCCACCACTTGCAGGACACTCAAGTTAACGTGTAATGTAGCATGCAGAAATGCCATAGGTGTGTAATAGGCTTACCTGCAATCTGTCCCTGTATATAGTCCCCTAATGTTAGGCTGTGTCCACATGTGGCACCTCTTTGTGATGTAGCAAGGCAGAACAGTGCAGCTGTGCAGGAAGGAGAGTTAGAGTGTGTGGACCTGATGTCTGAATGCACCCATATGTGTGTATATATATATATATATATATATAATATATATATATATATATATATATATATATATATATATATATATATATATATACAACTCATATCTACACACACACACACACACACACACATACATATATATATATATATATATATATATATATATATATATATATGTATGTGTGTGTGTGTGTCTACATATATACAAACACACACACACGCATATGTATATAAGTACATGTCCCCTAGTTTTGCATCACGGTGCTGCATGCTATGTGTGAGGAAACATCACACATATCAGTACACACATATATACAGCAGTATGTGTGTGCATCATGGACGGTTATATCACATGTAAATCCCTTGTTGGGAGCACATTCCCTGTGTTTGTGAAGGTGGGATTGGGAATTTGGGGAAGGATATCAGGTATATTTGTGGAGGTGGGTTGGGGTGGAAGATAGAGAAGACAGCCTACATGGGTGGTCTATGACACGTGGTGGATAAATACCCTGGATGGGGAGTGTTGTCTGCGATGTGGAAGCCCCATGACCCCCAATATGGAAACAATGGGAACAAGGCCCGACCCATTGCCAGTCACAACATCAGCTTCACAGGCCCAGAAGGTGCCTGGGCTGGAGGCTGAGCAGGAGGAGCATGTGGACCTTGTGAATATGTACTGAGGGCCTCAAGGTGCTGTAGCACATCCCCAAAGTTTCTGTGGAGCTCCCTATGCACTAAACCCTGGACCTGACCTCGGATGACAGGATTATATCTGTGTGTGCTCCCTGGGGGGGGGGGGGGGCACCATCCCCTGAGGTGGTTCCACCTGAAGGTATTGTAGGACCAGTACATGAGGAGGTCCCAGTGTAAGTTCCACATGTGATGTGGCCTGGTAACATGGCCAGATGAGGTGGGAGAGGTGGTTCTGCTGGCAACTCTTCCCTAAACATGCTATTGTGTCACTGTTATAGAATATATGTGGGAAGTAATAGTCCACACATTCCAAGATCATGTCCAACAGCATGCATAGATATCCCCAATAGCCCAAAAAAACAGATATGCAGCAATCTAATAGCAAACAGACCATGTGCATATATGGAACCATAGTAGCCCTTAAAATGGCATGCAGGTGACATTGTCCGTAACAGGCCAGCAATGATAGTGTCCCCACATGGAACATGGGGACAAAAGGACAAAAACTTCAAAGGACAAAACCACCACCATAACAGGTACAAGCATGCAAAATCTGAAGGTAATGCTGCTCAATGCTAGAAGTCTAAACCTCAAAATGCACTCTCTCGAGGCACTCCTAAAAATGGAGAACATCGATATCTGTGCAGTAACTGAGACCTGGTTCAAGGCTCCAGACAGCACCCCTCAATACCAGGCTACAACTCTTACCACACTTTTCGGCCACCAAACCAGGACCGAAACACTAAAGGTGGAGGAGTGTCAATATTCACCAAGGATATTCACACCACCAGGCTAGTTGGACAACACAATGTGTCTGAAATTCTCCAAGTGCAACTAACACTAGGTAAGACTGCAATCCAAATTGTAGCTTGCTACAGATCCCCCACCATACCCCAAGATTCTCACTACACCTTTCTAAACATACTGGAAAATATTAAGATAGAACCAAACACCCTAATACTGGGTGATTTTAACTACCCTACCATTAACTGGGAAAACTACTCATGTCCCAACTCCTTTGCTAGCGGTTCTTGGAATTCATAAATTCCAACGCCCTGGATCAACTAATCCATAGTCCCACCAGGGGCTCCAATATCCTAGACCTGGTCATTACCAACATGGGAAATCAATGCTCCATACCTATGGTCACCCCCTCGTTAGTCAGGTCTGACCATAAGCTAATCACCCTTAACATCCACATCCCACCCCCATCCCCCAGTAAAGAAACTACCATAAAAACTTCTCCAAAGCCAACTTCATGCTACTCAAGTCAGAAGTGACAAACTTCATGACACCCATGCAGACGGGAACTGAAAGTTCAACTGCTGAATCCTACATTATGGCACTGTACGAGCACATCCACTCATGCATGAATCGTGCCATCCCAAATAGAACCAAAATGCTCTCATCCAAAAAAAGGAAGCCAATCTGGTGGTCCCCTGCCATAAACAAACTTTACAACAAAAGGAAGAAACTTTTGCAGAAAAGAGGAAAATCCCAGGATGCAAAAAACTCCCTTACTAGCCTCAGTAAGAAACTGAGATGCCTCATAAAATCCTCCAAAGCTAGTTACGAAAATAAAATTGCCAAAGATTCCAAAGACAACCTCAAAGCATTCTATAATTATGTCAAGAATCTAAATGGCAATGCTCAAATCTGCTCTGAGCTAAAACAGAATGGCATTAAATATACTGATCCGAAGGATATTGCCAATGTCCTGGCAGATCGATTCAGTGCCAACTTCACCCCACTCTCACCCCCTAAATGGCCCATCTCAATACCGGAAGATTGCCAAATTCCAGTAATAATGGCCACACAGGTACAAAACGCACTCTCTAAAGCCAAGAATACAGCATCCATGGGACCAGATGACATCCCGGGCTGTGTACTACTTGAACTACAATATGAACTGGCACCTCACCTAAGTGTCATGTTTAATCATAGCCTCACCTCAGGTTTCGTGCCCACTGAGTGGCAGAGCTACAGTTATCCCAATCCACAAGGGGGGATCCACCTTGGATCCCGGAAACTACCGTCCCATCAGTCTGACAAGCCTTATCTGCAAGGCCATGGAGCGTATTATCATGGAACTTATAAACAAAGACATTGGCAACCTTCAAACACTGGACCCCACCCAGTTTGGGTTTGTGAAGGGCCGATCTTGTCTCCTGAACCTGATTGACTTCTTTGAATCAGTCTCCAGAGCCATGGACAAGGGTAAGGTGGTCCACACAGCCTATCTAGACATTGCCAAGGCCTTTGACACCATCCTCCACTCTGGAATCATAGATAAACTTACTAAGTTGGGCATTAATCCGTATGTCACCCAATGGGTTGCTAAATGGCTTACTGATAGAACCCACACTGTAAAAGTAGCCGACTCCAAATCCAGCTCCAGACAAGTGACAAGTGGAGTACCTCAGGGTTCAGTCCTGGGGCCGCTCTTGTTTGGCATCTACTTCTCTGAAGTACAGGTCAACACTAAGGGACTCTGACTAACAAAGTTTGCAGATGACTGCAAACTGGGAGCCATTATTGAATCCCCAAATGATGTGGATACTCTACAAAAGGGCCTTACAGAAACAGATGCTTGGTGCCAGAGCCATGGGCTCAAGCTCAATGCCAAGAAATGTATTGTTATCCCTTTGGGAAAAAACATGTATCCATGAATTACCATATAGGTGGCAGTACACTAAACACAGAAAGTGTGATAAGAGACTTAGGGACACAGGTGGACAGTGGTCTCACCTTCGATAACCACATCGCCACAACAGTCAGGAAATCCTTCTATGTGGCACACCTCATCACGAAGGGCTTTTCATCCAGAAAAAGGAGGTCATTGTCCCACTGTACTCATCCCTCATTAGACCCATTATAGAATACAATGCCCCATTTGGTATGTACCTCTCAGGACATCTGCAACAACTGGAAAGGCCTCAGAAATACCTCACTAAAAGAATCACAGGCCTAAAGCAGATGCCCTACGCTGACCGCCTTAAAAAACTCCAGCTATACTCTGTCGCATATCGTCTACTCAGAGGCGATCTCTGCTTAACATACAAGGCCATGTCAAACCCAGAGCTGTTGGACATGCTACACTTAAAGAAATCCCAATCCCTCAGAGCTACACGCTCCAGGGATCTAAACCTTGTCATCACAATAAACAAAACATGTTGGAGGGATAGGTTCCTGACCCAGAGACTCCTCAGACTCTGGAATAGATTGCCCATACATGTCAAGCAGAGTGCCTCTTTGGACCTCTTCAAGAGGAACCTTGACGATTGGATGGGAGAAAGGAAATTCACCCCAGGGATCACGTCAGTCGCCCTGCTAGACAGGGGTCCAGGAAAGTAAATAATGTGGGAAGAAATAGCCAGGGAATTGTTATGGCTAGGCTTGTATAGGCCCTAGGGCTGATAGCCTAGTACCAACCTATGAACCTATGAACCTACAAACACATAGCACAAAGTGTGGTACAATACGATACATGTCCCAATGGTAGGTATTCTGTAGCCATACCTATTGAGTTGTGTGATCAGATTGTTGTTGCAGATATGTTGGGGGGAGACAGAGATGTGTATTAAGAATTATGATACCCTTGCTGTATGAGTTCTCAGACCTGTGTCCATCTTTATGTCTTTCAAGCACGTTGTCCCATGAGAGACTCCCTGGTTATACAGCGGACGTAAATGAGGTCATCATCACACACCTGGTACAGCACTACCAGGTATTGCTCGGCAGAACAGCCCATGAGCAGCAGGAGCGGACCACACTGTGGAACGATCTTGTCCACAGGGTAAATGATGTCGGCCTGCATAACTGCAGTTATGAGCAGGTCCAGCATCATTGCACTGACCTACTTCGCAATGCCCGTCAGTGTGTTACTGCAGTCAGGGGGAATCACCTCGCAACGGTGGGGAGGGTCATGCCATCCATCCCCCCAACACGTGTTGAGGATCTCCTTGCCAGCCTCGGGGCTCCTGCCCGCCCACACACACAACTGGCGGAGAGTATAGTGGAGGTGGGTGCTACCCATGCACCACCAGAGGAGCTTCCAGGTAAGGGCACATCAGTAGACCACTCTTGTGTATCCATCTGCATCTGTACAGGTAGATCATGCATATGTGAGATGACATATATATAGTCTGTTGCTGCGTAGTAGTAATAAACAGATGTGCATAAGCTGTAGTATTGGTAGCTTGTACTATTGATGTACTGTAATGCTGCACCCACCCAGTACCAATGCCACAGCTGTGGATACTGACATCACATCTCTCACACACTTATGTAGGTCCCTCTGGTATACTTCCAAGGCAGCAGCCTATAGCTGGTGTGTATGGTTTTTGTTCTGGTTTGCCAGTACACCGGTCATGTTATGCCTATGGTATATTCCATGCACACATGAAATCCTGTGTATGCCAGTGGTCTAGTGGGATAAAACCCTAATTACAGCTCAGGTGACCCGAAGTTTGAGTAACTGCTCAGTTGTTTAATGGCACAGGCAAGGAATCTGGGCAATGCCAATTCTGGTTTCATGACCAGGCTTGGCTGAAGAGTGGAGGTCCATCATGATGCAGGAGACTGGAATATGTAAATTTGGTTGCCCAAGCTGGTGACAGTAAACTTTGTCATTGCATGTGGGGGTGCATGCATGAGCAGACCAGGGTGCATAGGTCACCGTTGTGGTGATGCAAGTACTCATGTCACCATCAAGGCTGAGGTTAGGTAAGAAAAATGGAAGAATATTTCTTATTACCAGGATACTGATAAGAGCACAAAGCACCCTCATGTATGCCTGGATGATGCCCCCTAAAACAATGCATGTCTGATATAAGGGTGGCTTGATGGTCAGTAGGCAGGGAGCAAAAATTACCAAAAAATAAAATGAAAATTAAGAATTCAATCAAATCTGGCTCTCAACACGAAACAATGCAACCCTAAACAATTCACAGAAAAATTAACACTAAAAGCTGGCAGGAAGAAATGGTAGCAAGCCATGAATTTTATTGTAAAATGAAATGGCTACCAAAACTGAGCTGCAGGGTCTTGATGGGAAAAAGCCTGCAGTCTACAGCGGAGAATGCTGTATGTTCTTGTGGTGTCTATAATTTTTTCCCCCAAGTAATTTTATAGGTTCATAGGTAGGTACTAGGCTATTGGCCCAAGGGCCTAAGTAAGCCTAGCCAACAAGGTTCCCTGGCTTACGCCACCCAAGAAAGTTATTTTCCTGTGCCCCTGTCGAGCAGAACCACAGAAGTGATTCCCAGGGTGTATTTCCTATTTCCCATCCACTTACCAAGATTTTTCTTGAAGAGTGCTAATGAGGAACTTTGCTTGACATAGATGGGTAGCTTGTTCCAGAGTATGGGAAGTCTCTGGGACAGGAATCTATCCTTCCAGCATGTCCTGTTTGTTGTGGTAACAGGGTTTAGGTCCCTAGACCATGTAGCTCAGAGGGATTGGGATTTCTTTAGGTGCAGCATGTCCAACAGCTCTGGGTTTCGCATAGCTTTATATGTTAGACAGAGATCACCTCGGAGTAGGCGATATGCTACGGAGTAAAGCTGGAGGTTTTTTTTGAGATGTTCAGTGTAGGGCATCTGTTTGAGTCCAATAATTCTTTTTGTGAGGTACTTCTGTGGCCTATCCAGCTGCTGCAGATGTCTTGTGAGGTACATTCCAAAAGGGGAGTTGTATTCTGTAATTTATTTATTTATTTATTTTATTTTACATTTGTTAACCGGGATAGTCCGACTGGATATATCTCCATTTTCAGCGGAGGCCCAGGGAGAAAAGCTCCCAACAGTAAAATAACATAATTACATATCACAAAAACATCATTACATATCACATATCTCAAACGGCATGATAGAATATTTGGAGAAGAACATTTAGACATTGATAGAATATTTACAGAAGAGCATCAAGACAATCCATACACATAGCATCTGTACATAATCTAGAGAAAGGATTAGCCAGGCTTGATACAGTAGCAAGTCCATTTTGACCCCAGGTGTAGTATGAGTTTAGCTTTGAACTGACTTACAGAAGAGAGTGAGGTAATCTCAGGAGGTAGTAGGTTCCATTTTCTGCCTACAGAGTTAGTAAAGAGAGAGTCGCCGGCTGAGTTATTAGTTTTACATGTCTGGATAAGGAGTCTGCTGGAAGAACGCAATGGTCTAAGGTTGTTATACAGGGTGACCAGATTTTTGAGTGCAGTGGTGTTTTCAGGGTTGTATAAAATTTTGTGGGTCATAACTAGTTGGTTATATAGTATTAGACTAGTTAGTTGGAGCCATCGAAGCTGAATTAGATTGATGCAATGATGTGTCCTGAAAGGCAACCCAGTAGCAAACCTGGCAATGTTATTATAACAGATAGTGATTTTGTTCAGGACAGTCTTACTAGTATTATGGAGAAGAGAGGATACGTACAGGAGAGTAGAGAGAAGATAATATCGAGCAATGGCAACTTTGGCTGGGGGAGTCAGAAAGCATTTTATTCTATACAATGAGCCTAGTTTTTTATTGATGGTTTTGATCAATTGGTTGACATGTAGGTCAAATTTTAAGTTATTGTCGATAGTGACACCTAGTAGTTTTGTAGAATGGTCTGGTAAGATTATTGTGCCATCCTTTGCTTTGATTGTAAAGTTAATGGCGCTAGATCTTTGTGTTGGTAGGAATAGCAACATTTTAGTCTTTTTGGGATTCAGTATCAGGCGACGATTGGAAAGCCAGTTTTCTATTGTGTTAAAGGTAGTCTGGGTAGTTAACTGTAACTCTGTAGGGGATGTTCCTGAGCAAATCAGTGTAGAATCATCTGCATATTGGATACAGCTGACATTAGGTATGACAGTGTTCAAATCACTGATGAAGATGGAGAATAACAGTGGGCCTAATATAGATCCTTGTGGTACTCCCAGGGTGTTAGGTAACAGGGTAGAGAGTTTGGTCTGCCATAGTACAGCCTGTTTTCTATCACTTAGGTAGGAATTAAACCATTGAAGGGCTTTGGGATCTAGACAAAGTGATTGTAGGGTGTTGATTAATAGTTGGTGATCCACCATATCGAAAGCTTTGGACAGATGCAAAAATAGAGCTGAGGAAATATGGTTATTGTTACGATGGAAATTTATGGTATTGGAAAAGACTAGTAGGGCTGAGGTAGTGCTATGGTGAGGTCTGAAGCCATGCTGGGTATCTGCCATTAGGTGGTTGTTAATTAGGTGTTGCATGAACTGTTTTTTAATACATTTTTCCATTATCTTTGCTAGAGGAGAGAGTATAGCTATAGGCCTGTAATTGGAGAGCTCAGTAGAACTACCTCCTTTATGAAGAGGGATTACATAGGATATCTTCCAGATATCAGGAATTTTTGCTTCTGTTAAAGTGCGATTGATAAGTACTGACACTGGGTAGGCAATGGCGTCAGCTGATACTTGCAGGTATTCAGCTGGAAGTTGGTCAGCTGAGAGTGTGGTGGGTTTTAGTTTTCTGATTAAGGTGCGGATAAGTGATGTAGCAACAGGTTGAAAGCTAAATGAGGGTTGATTTATAAGGGTGGAGCTATCTAGGCTATGGGTGTCGAGTAGAGGGGAACATTGACCTCTTCTTTTTTTTTTTTTTCCTGGAAGAGAACCCTTTTGTGATGAGGTGTGTCACGTAGAAGTATTTCCTGACTACTGTGGTGATGTGATTATTACTGTCCCACTGGGTCCCATTTAAAAACTTTGCTGGTCAATGTATTGTCTTTTCTAGCCACTCACATCTTGTATGCTATAGACTTAATATTTTTTAATGGTTCTTTTCCGTGATATATTTAAAATGTCTGGCAGTTTGTGCAGATGATTAAAGAGTTGTTGATGAGCTGTTTCTTGTGGTCTAGGGTTTGATTCCCATCAACCTCCATTGCCTAACTTTGTGACTCTGAGCAAGCCTCTTGACCTGCTAACTCTCCTGGGCTAAGCCTAGAAAGGTCCAATAAGATCATTGTAGTAGCCCAGAAAATAAATAATACAGTGAAAATAAATAATGCCTGTCAACATCCTGAAGTATTACATTTCTTTGGGTGGAAGACTGCATACCTGATATTTTTACTTTACTTTTTAAAGCTGAAAATAATCTTGAGATAAGTGTTGCACAATGTTTATCAAAACATGATTCAGAGAAGCATTCATGGTGGGAAAAGAACAATGTCACATCAGTAAATGTCATGGCAGTTCTTAGTTTTGCATTAGTCTACATTTGCATAGCTCTGTAAATGTGTCAGCATGGCTAAAGCTCTAAGGAGGTGTGGCAGCCTTGTCTTGGTCATTTTATTTCCCATTGTGGTACTCGCTGTTATTCATTGTCTATTGTGTAGTCCACAGGGTGGGATGTGTGTCAATGTGAGAAATAAATAGTTTACAATCTTCATCTACTGGGAAGATTGCAGTTTCCTACGGTTGTATAATAGAACTACAAGACCGGAAACAAGTCTTCTTTTCCTCTCATGACCTCTTACCCTGTGCGTAATCTTGGAAATTATATCGTAACTGGTTACCCTAGGCAGTATTATTGTGATGTTTATCCATTAAAGTGTTTCACAGAGGTTTTTTACTGTTACCCTTGAATATTGGCATAAGTCCTTGTGCAGGACTGGAACTTTTATAAATGTGGATGTTATAGAAAGTACTATCACCTTTTTCAGTGCTTGACTGTATATGTATTTAAGATTAGTGGTGACCTCTGACCTAATAGGATACTGACAACTATGGAACAAGATCTGTTTTACTCACCAACCCTTTAATGACTACACTTTAGTCTCACCTGAAATATCTAGCTTTCTGCCTTTTAAGTGAATAGAACTTTGTTTTGGTTTCCCTGGAAACAGAAAAAAATAACTACTCTCTGTGCAATCAGACATACAACACATCATATTGTGAACCTACGCCTTTTGTTAAAACCTGTTAATGCAAATTTGAGTTAGAGATATTGGCACAGGAAAAAATACCTCTCTCATAAGAACATAGAATGTTTGTGGCACATGGAAATGACATGTTAACTTCATGTGTTGAATTTCATATGAGTTTGTTATTAAAGTATGCCTCCCTTTTCTGCAATAAGTGGAAAAATAAAAACTAGGTAAGTTCCTTTTTTGTATAAATAATGAAATTGTCTTTAGTAAACAGGAGTGATGGAACATTTCTGAGATTCTAGCAATTTAACTTTGTTAAATGTTAGATTAGGGGTAATATTAATTCTTCACTGAGTCTTACAAATTTAGAATTTGGTATAATTTTCTCTTGGATGCAAAACTGTATTTTGAATATAAATTTTCTGATTATGTATCTTTCAGCCGATGGATGCAAATTTGGGTTTACGTTTTGCTCCAACATTTGGAATTGTTACATTTAAGAACTACAGTTCTTTTTTCATGTTTCATATGATTTGCTCATTTGGGAGTGTCTATTCCAAATGCCTTAAAATCATTTAACATTTTACATAAATTAGAAACAAAAAATGTTTTGTAATAGTAGTTAGATCAGACTTTGTGAGCCAGTAAGTTTTGGGGCCGAGATATTTCTACTGAATGTAGAGCCATTAATTGAAACATTTTGCAGTGTGATATGCGTGTAGAGAAGTTTGTATCTCACTTAGTCTCCTAGCTACAATTTCTCCTGTTTGTGAAAACCAGCACTGCCCATACATTTTACAAGGGTTCTGTTTAGCGTTATTTCTTGGTCAGATGTCATCATTGTAGTTGTGACTGAGAATTACAAATCATTTCCAGTATGTGGTAAGATCAGTTGGGCAGAGACCCTGCACAAAACTGCAAACATCTGCTGCATTACTGTGATTGTGTTGTAGCAGAGATCAGTAATTAGAAAAAAGGATGGAATAACAAGCCAGTGTCGTGAGGGACCCTGTTAATGAAGAGGAGAAAAAAAACACAGTTATTAAAATCATTTCATGCCATGTCTGAATTGCAACATTTACATTTATTTATTTATTTTACATTTGTTTACCGGGATAGCCCGACTGGATACATGTCCATTTTCAGCAGAGGCCCGGGGAGAAAAGCTCCACATAGACAAACTTACATAAATTACACAGAAGTTAGCAAACAATTATAAAAACAGTGATTATATACAATGGTTTAGTAGTGTTCCCTAGTAGGGACTCACAATTCTCACAGGCAGACACAATTAAAAGTAAGAGACATCAGATTGGAAGCAGAGCTTGGTGACGGTAGTTGCAAGTTATGGTAATTACAGAATATGCTTTTAGTTTATAACTTAATCAGGGTTGGTACATGGGCATAGCCAATTCACTTTGAGATACTGTTTGAGGTTTTATTTTTTTTGAAGAGACTTTTGGAGGATTGTAGGGTTATATAGTTTGGCAATGAATTCCAGGTTTTGCCAACAAAGTTGGCAAACAGGGATTCGCCAGCAGAGTTCTTAGCTTTGTGGGTTTGGACCAGTAGTTTATCAGCTGACCTTGGGGATTTTAAGTTGCTATACGGTTTAATAATATTGCCTACTGTAAATTTGATCTGGTACACTCCTCCCAGTCTAGTGTCATTACCTCATTCTACCTAATCCAGGGAGAACATTTGACAAGGCCAACCCACTTAGTTTCTGCTCCCCACTTTACAAAAAAAAATTTCTAAGCTTGCTTCCTGCATTTCCAGTAAGTCGTCTAGTCCAGATACAGATTTGCTGTATCCAGGACTGTTTGTAAGCTTCTGAGCCCCCAAGCCTTTCTTTGTTGGAGGGGATCCTTCTAGCTTAATTTTGTTTTTTAGAACTAGCCAGTTTTCTAGTTTCAGCACTCACATCTGTTTCTTTGAGCTCAGCACTTGTTCAGAACTCATTGTAAGCACTAAGTAAGCTACAAATTACTACAACACTCAACTTTCCTCACTTGTCTAGAGGAAAACAGTTTTTAGTACTTAATAAATAAGCACCTATCCAGGCATGTCCAAAAGTCAGCTTCTGGTGTTTTCTCCTGATTACCTGATGAATCTGGGCATCTTGGGACAATGCAGCAATTGCCTCATGTACACAGACAACCCTCTCCACCTACCACCCAACACTACAACCTGTGAGAGATGCACTTATATAGCCGAACTGCAAGCAAAGCTCTCTCCAGCCAAGATTGTGCTAGACAGTCAGGAGGAACACCTGCACTACACCTCAAGCAACACATAGCCCTTCCAAACCCACACCATCAACCCACACACACAAATGCAAAACACACACCTACATTCACGGAGGCTCTCAGTAAAAGTCTACCTAAGCAACAGGGACCTCCAAAGCAGAAATGCAAGCAACCTCCACCCTTCAACACAACCCAAATGACGCATAGCCACAAACTCAGTGTGCCACTCAACCGCAGCCCATAAGGCATAACAACGTATCCAACACTCTAGTCATAGGTGACTCTATAGTCAGGCACACTGATGTTCCACTCACCAGGCTAAATAAGGAGAAAGTTTCTGTCAGCTGCCTGTCAGGTGCCAGGATCCGTCACATAATACACGCACTCACGTCACTCCATAACAAGTACAAATATGACTCTGTCATTGTCCATGTTGATGTGAATGACCTGAGACGTACCTCCCTGGACTACATGAAAAGAGACATGGAGGAGCTGTCCAATCTTGTAGCCCAGGCAGGTATGACCCTAGCCCTGAGTAGCATCCTGCCATCACCCAAAATTATATCACAGTACAAAGACAAAATGATTGACTTCAACAATTGGGTAAGCTTCTGGTGTCATTCTAAGGGAATCCAGTATCTGTCTGCCTGGGATGACATGATCGGCAAACCACGATGCTTTGCCAGAGATGGCATGCACCTGTCACCCTTGGGATTCTTGATACTGGCTAAGGCTTTTGCCACCCCTATAGTGCCTTTTTTAGTCATGGTTCAAATGACAAATTCACCACTATAACAAGTACAAGCAAGCAAAATCTGAGGATAATGCTACTCAATGCTAGAAGTCTAAACCTCAAAATGCACTCACTCGAGGCACTCCTTAAAATGGAGAACATCGCATCTGTGCAGTGACAGAGACCTGGATCAAGGCTCCAGAGAGCACCCCATGCATTACCAGGCTATAATTTATACCATACCTTTCTGCCACCTAACCTGGACTGAAACACTAAAGGCGGAGGTGTGTCCATATTCATTAAGGATATCTACACCTCCAGGCTAGTTGCTCAGCATAATGTGTCCGAGATTTTCCAAGTGCAACTAACTCTGGGCAAGACCGCAATCCAAATTGTAGCTTGCTACAGATCCCCCAGCATGCCCCAGGATTCCCACTCCTCATTTCTTGATGCACTAGAAAATATTAGGGTACAATCTAACACCCTAATAATGGGCGATTTCAACTACCCCACCATTAACTGGGAAAACTACTCATGTACCAACTCTTGTGGTCAATGTTTTCTGGAATTCATAAACTCCCAACGCCTTGGATCAGCTTATCCACACCCCCACCAGGGGCAGCAATATCCTAGATCTGGTCATTACCAACATGGGCTAATGGTGTTCCACACCAGAGGTCAGTTCCTCGTTGGTGAGATCCGACAACAAGCTAATTACCCTAGGCATCCACATCCCACCCCCACCCCCCATTAGGGAAACCACCGTAAAAAAATTCTCCAAAGACAACTTCATGCTTCTTAATACAGAAGTGGCAAACTTCACAACACCCATGCTGACAGACAATAGAGGTACGATTGCCGAATCCTATACAAATGCACTTTATAAGCACTTACACGAGTGCATGGATCATGCAATCCCTAAAAGAACCAAGATGCTATTCTCCAAAAAAAGGAAGCCAATCTGGTGGTCCCCTGCCATAAACAAACTCTACAACAGAAGAAAGAAACTGTTGCGAAAAAGAGTAAAATCCCATGATTGGAGGAACTCCATGGTCAGCCTCAGTAAGAAGCTGAGATCCCTCATAAAGTCCTCCAAAGCTAGTTATGAAAACAAAATCGCCACTGATTCTAAAGACAACCACAAAGCATAATATAGCTATGTCAAGAATCTCAATGGCAACATTCAGATCTGCTCTGAGTTACAGTACAATGGTACTAAATATACAGAACCAACTGATATTGCTAACATCCTGGCAGATGGGTTCAGTGCTAACTTTACCCCTCTTTCACCCGGCCCATCTCTGTACCGAAAGAATACAAAGTTCCTGTAATTGCGGCTGCACAGGTAAAAAAAACTCTCCAAAGCCAAGAACACAACATCCATGGGACCTGATAACATCCTAGGCTGCGTTCTACATGAAATACAGAACAAACTGGTATCCCACCTAAGTACCATGTTCAATCATAGCCTCACCTCAGGCTTTGTGCCCACTGAATGGCACACAGCAACGATTATCCCACTCCACAAAGGGGGAGCTACCATGGATTCCAGGAACTATCGCCCCATTAGCCTGATGAGCCTGGTCTGCAAGGCTATGGAATGTATCATCATGGAACTTATAAACAATGACATTGGTAATCTCCAAACTCTAGACCCTACCCAGTTCGGGTTTGTAAAAGGCAGATCATGTCTCCTAAACCTGATGGACTTCTTTGAAGCGGTCACCAAAGCCATAGATAAGGGTAAGGTGGTTCACACAGCCTATCTAGATCTCGCCAAGGCTTTCAACACCATTACCCCACTCTGGAATTATAGATAAACTCACTAAACTAGGTATAAATCCCTATGTCACAAGATGGGTTGCCAACTAGCTTATTGACAGAACCTACACCGTGAAAGTAGCAGACTCTAAATCCAACTTCAGACCAGTGACAAGTGGAGTACCACAGGGTTCAGTCCTCAGTCCTCTCCTGTTTGTTATCTACTTCTCTGAAGTACAGGCTAACACAGAAGGTCTTTGGCTAACAAAGTTCACTGATGACTGCAAACTAGGAGCCATAATCAAAACTCCTAACGATGTGGACATCCTACAAAAGGGCCTCACTGAGACAGATGCCTGGTGTCAAAGCCATGGCCTCAAGCTCAATGCCAAAAGCGCATTGTCATCCCTTTTGGTAAAAACTCTGTACCCATGAACTACCACATAGCCGGTAGTCTACTTAACACCAAAAGTGTGATAAGAGACCTTGGGACACAGGTGGACAGTAGTCTCTCCTTTGATAATTACATCACCACGGTAGTCAGGAAATCCTTCTATGTGGCATACCTCATCACAAAAGGTTTTTCATCCAGTAAAAAAGATGTCATTGTCCTCCTCTATTCATCACTCATTAGACCCATTATAGAGTATAATGCCTCTTTTGGTATGTACCTCACAACAACTGTCAAGGCTGCAGAAATACCTCAAAAAGAGGATTACTGGCCTCAAACAGATGGCCTATGCAGACCGTCTCAAAAAACTCCAGCTTTACTCTGTCGCATATCGCCTACTCAGAGGCCAACTCTGCCTAACATACAAAGCTATGCCAAACACAGAGCTGTTGGACATACTCCACTTAAATCCCAATACCTCCGAGCTACACGCTCTAGGAACCTAAACCTTGTCACCACAATAAACAGAACATGCTGGAGGGATAGATTCCTGTCCCAGAGACTTCCCATACTCTGGAACAAACTACCTATCTATATCAAACAAAGCTCTTCATTAGCACTCTTCAAGAAAAATCTTGAAGACTGGATGGGAGATAGGAAATTCACTCCAGGGATCACTTTTGTGGCTCTGCTTGACAGGAGCACAGGAAAATAATTTTCTTGGGTGGCAAAAGCCAGGGTACTGTTTGGCTAGGTTTATATAGGCCCTAGGGCCAATAGCCTAGTTACCTACCTATGAACCTACCCATAATGCATGCCATACATGTTCAGGTATTGTTGCTGTTAACTGTGCTGCATCACAGTGGTCACCATGATAGTGTATCTGAAGGGTATGTCAGACTCCTGCAATATAACTAACATCCTGTCATTACAAAATGTGTCCACAGAGATGAACTTAATGGTGGGACAAATGGCCTACAGTAGGGACATGTGTGAAACATCACCCTTATACAGTGCTACAAAAGTGTATATACCAGCATTACAGTGGCAACTGTTACAGAGCTACACTACTGCATATCATAATACTGCGGTCCACAACCTTTACCTGCAGTGTGGTCCCAACATGAGCAATGTATGTGTAATATGGAATCGTATGTTAGGGCAGCAAATATGGGGAATACATACCTTCACAAACGCTGGAAGCATATGTGTGCACACAGTCCAGATAAAATATAGTGGAAGCAGCTGTTGAGGTTCTGACTGCATGCATTTGTCATGGAAATGCACCTTCCAGCAATTACATGCCCCCAATGTCACACCAAGTATTCGTCTGCTGTCCAAGACATTTGGCCATCAAATGTGCACACTTACCTGCAACAGAGGCAGCCGTGGCTTGCACACATCTTACATAACATGATGTGGTCCCCATACCCAACAGGTAGCTCCCATGACCTGGACATGTAGCCATACCTCACCATTGCATGTACCATGGCTAACAGTGCAGACAGTCATGTATGAGGCAAGGATGTATGGGACAAGAATGATGTAGGAAATAAAGAGATGGCCAACCAAGACAGATGATGTCACATGTAGCAAACCTGTCATATGGGCTACCTAGTAACATGCCACAACACTGAGGGGGTTGCAGGAATGTCTAGCAAGTACTGGCTGTGCAGTACTCATGTCAGGAATTGCCTGGACTCTGCAGATGTGTGGCCTATGGATTAGGGTAATGAAATGTGACAGTTGTATCACAGGAAACATCGGCCAGACCTCTCTACACCTAGCGTATGCATAACAGAAGATGTTCCCAAAAGGCATGCTTGCAATGTGTACTGGTGTACCAAGACCACGTTGGAAACCTACAAACAGTATCACATAAGATACATGTGCTGCACGACCAACACCTCACCCCACCTCAGACCCACGATCCCCAGCTGTACCGTGCCAGTGTACACCTGTATGTTTGCCATTCATTATCTGGGACTAGGCTGTTACACGTGGTGTTCAATGTTTGGGACACTGCAAACTGACACACATGTATAAGCCATAGTTGTTAAGCATATGCAAAAAGGCTGAAGGTGGGGAGGGGTGTCATCATGACACAACAGAGCACTGCAGCAGGGAACCAAAGGATGCTACGAATGGCTGTATCTGCATGCAGTCAGGGTCAGGAACTGTGGCAGATGTAACCCTGACTCCACAGCAATAGTGATGGCAGTGTGTGAATTCCAAGGGATGTGCACATGAGTTGACCTTACAATCATGCAGAGCTAGGGGACATGTGTAGGGCAGACTGACCATATACTGGCAAATGCAGATGGCCCATGCTAGTATTCCCCTGCCAGGAATAGTGACTGCTATAATACACATAACAGTAGGTGCAGCAAACCATCATGATAAGGATGTTCACACATATGCACCCATGAAGTGTATGCATCTCATTCAGCATCAGCACAACTAACACATTTGTTTGACACTGCATTTGATTGTGCAGGACATATGTCACATATCAGGCTCCTGTAATGTTAATATATGCAGTAATGTGGTCCCATTGCATATCAAGGAAGAGGGCGTCATATCAATAAGGGTGTGTATACTCCCCATAGCCATGGTAAGGTTTGATGGTTGTCAGTGTAATAGTATCGTATTGGTCAAACATGCACTGCTGATAATGACATCTGTAAATCAGACATCAGGCATTCACAAATGACATCTGTCCACATATCATCCCAGGTATGTGTTGAACAAACACACAGGGGCTGTGAGCATTAGAGCGACATAACTGACACAGTAACACACATTCAGCAATGGTGTGTACACCTGTGACGTATGGTGCACAGTACATGACAGGGTGCTGAACAGGTGCACAACAATACTGTGTGCATGGGTGCATTGTTTTCCAGGGGAAGGGGCATCACCTACTAACACAGCTCATGCATCACACACATGTATATTGTTGCTAGCATGGATTGACTATAGCTGCACTGCATGCTGTTGAGTACCATATGTTATGCATGTTGACAGATGGGTAATGGGAGGTCTGTATGTACTTTCTTTGTGCAACCACACCTGTATGTGTGTGGGGGGGGGGAGTTATTTTGTCTGTCAGTGCAATATGGTGGAGTGGAGGGGAGTTGATGCATGTAGGATGTGTATGTGTGTGTGTTTGCGTGGGTCTCCATGTGTGCACATGTGTAATTATCGGGTTGTTTATACGTCAGTACTTCCCTTTGGAATTGTGCAGGACATGGACTGACACATGAGACACCAGAAATACTTGTCTGATATGTAATCTCAGCACAGCTGATAGTATAATAAGGTCTGTAGCATGGAACATGCATTGGGAGGGAAACTAGACACCAGGTATACTGTTACAATTGCAATCAGCAGAAAGGTGAAAGACTATCCATGTATGCAGCACTACAGATGCATTGGGGAATTACTAGACAACACCAGTGAATGTATCCAAATATTACTGTTGTCCACATAATACGTTGATTGAGCAACAGATCTTGCATCTAATAAACAATAGATACGTATGACACTCCAGTGAGTGACATTATTGAGTGACTTTAGTAGCCCCTAACATATGGGGGCCATGCTCACGATGTCTGGACATACCCAGGGTGAACCCTGGATGACAGCAGTGAGTCCTTGTACAACCGACTCCAGTCAAGTCAAACAGGTAATGGAGTAACAAGTCATGTTTTGTGATCACTTGTCTAGGCAATTAGAAGAATGATACGTTAATGATTGGTATTAATGAGTATAAGTTTCCAAGTGTGATGCAGGATGGGTAACTTACTTGAATAAACCTGGGACAGTCTGTAAACTCAGGGACAGGTTGGTATTATGGTGGAATGCCAGGGTGTGCGTGTGTGTGTGTGTGTGTGTGTGTGTGTGTGTGTGTGTGTGTACTGTTAAGCAATGACATACAGGTCTTAAGGTGCATTTCTTGTTTTCCCCTCACAGGTTGTGAGGTGGGTTAGGGTCCTACCTGCATGCAATCTGATGTTGGTGTCCATACAGACACTGAAAGTGGTGATAGGTATGTTGAGGCATAGGTGGGGTTGTCAGAGGCTGAAACTGCTCCATTGTTTGACATCCCCCTGTTATCCACCCCTTCCCCACACACAGTCACAGTGCCTATAGATATCCCAATCACCGGTGGATGTAGCAGAAGGACAGTTGGCGGTTGGTGGCAGTGCACAGGACAGTGTGGTATCTCTGGCTGCTGTGCCTGGACACAGCAGCCATAGTTAGATGTCTGTCAGGGTACCACATAAGCAGATGTACCGGGGTGCTCATGGGAGGGCCGCATGTTTCAGGCTATCATGAAGGCACAGGCACATATGGAATGGAACACCAGACAGGGTGTGAGGCTGCAGAGGGCTGCTTTTTCATCTGGAAATGACAACATCTGTGATCTTGCAGGTGCCCTCCGTGATTATACAGAGGTCATGGATAGATGGTTGGGTGAGATGGTGGCCTCATCGACCATGGATTGTCCATGCTAGAGCATGTGGTGTGAGTGGTGCAACAGCCACTTTGGCGTAGGTCAGCAACACTAACATCGGGCGGTTGACGTGGATGTGCAACAACACCAAGCTACTCCCATAGTGACAGTACCAGTCCCAGCACTGCAGGCGGGCACTGTCCACACCACACCACAGCAGGCCACATGCACATGGCCCTGGCCAGTCCTAGGAGGGACCTGGTTCCAGCGGACATATGTCATCACAGGGGAGAGCAGCATATCAAAGCTTATACCTGGACATGCCTGTGGAACTCCTGGCAGGCACAATTCTTATGTCCGTGGCCGGAGACGGTGAACTGCACACCCTGCCAAGTATGGTCTGCAGCTCTCCAAGAAACACCTCTGTAGGGCAGCCACATGATAGAACTGTGTGCATGCATACCCTCACACAATACAAACACACCTAGGGCGACCCCATACCTACACACACCACATTACCATGGCCATATCAGCACTTACACCCCTCACTCGCACATGGTGTCAAACATATGGCCCACCCTAGGTCTCTGGCAAACCAACAACACACCCTGTGCATATAATGATATCTGTGCCACATCCCTGTCATCCATAACATCGATGCAGGGACAGGCTTATATGGTTCTGATGCACACAGTGACTGTACTACAGTGTACCAATGTACTGCTGTGTAACATGTTGTCAGCAGTAATGTTTAATGCTTACATGTCAGGTAGTGTAGCTGTCCAGCCATGATGTATTATAGCTATTAGTAACACTGAGTGATTTGGTCTGCTGTCATATCTCACAAGTGGTATGGCACTGTGGTTACACCATGGCTGTGCCATATCCTGGGTACAGTTGAACACATGTCACAGGTCTGTATAACAGTTACTGCCTGTGCCACATGGACAGATTAGCCCCTGGGACATGTATATTCAGCAACCTGAAGTAGATCCCTCCACATACACACACACTCTTACTTGGCAACACTGGGACTAGGCCCCTACCTAAGTATGTAGTGCTACTGATGTGTGTGGTTTTAATTGCACACACCACACAGTGTTTTGGATGAGGTGTGTTCCAGGTTACATGCAGAACATCCCCAGGCATGTACAGTATGGTAATGGGGGATGTTATGGTTGTATATGGACAATACATAGTGTGACATACCATCATATACACATTAACAATCACATAACAATAAGACACACATCCAAGAGACCTGGGCCTATCACTGCTAAATAACTTGTCAGTGTGCCCAGTGTGTCACAGGTAGACCTCACACAGCACATGTATAACTGGGCTGAATAGTGTTATCAGTTACCTGTATGGTTGATGGTGACAGTGGTCACCATACAATGGTACATGGGACATGTACCGGGGGTACCATGGTGTAATGACAGTATACCCAGCACCCACATCCCACTGTGGATATTGTACACACTGGAACCCTTCATGACACACTGACATACCCACCATCACACATTGACCAGGACTGCAGTACAACCCCTTGTCCATCCCAAGAGTGCTACTGTAGGGATATGCATCTAATGCACATGCCACAGGCATAGTAGGGCGATGCATTTTCATGCCTCATCTATGGGAAGCAACATCATTGTCCCTAATACTGTGTGGCAATGTGTATTGTATTAGGAGTATGTGGCCTCAGAATGCTGTACCGTACATATATACACACTTGCCAGAACTTAGCAGGTATCCCATGCCTGTCAACCCATTTTTACAACAGTGTTGTGCTGGTACTGCACGGCTCAGGTAGCCCTTAGGGAGAGGAGCGTAACAAGGTACACGTAGTGTCCGGTACAGCAGCACCCACATCTAACTACGGCAGTGGGTGTTGGGATGGATGTGAAGGGCCTCAGGGTATTCCCAACTACAGGCGTACTAACACACAGACACTAATATCCTCAGTAATGCATTGCTGCAGGTGTTCATAGGTGTGTACCTGGCTATTGTCCATGGAGAGATGGGAAGTGTAGGGGATGTGTGCCACAGGCATAGTAAGGTGATGCATTTTCATGCCTCATCTATGGGAAGCAATATCACTGTCCGTAATACTGTGTGGCAATGTGTATTGTATTAGGAGTATGTGGCCTCAGAATGCTGTACCCTACATATATACACACATGCACACATACACACACTTGCCAGAAATCAGCAGGTATCCCATGCCTGTCAACCCATTTTTACAACAGTGTTGTGCTGGTACTGCACGGCTCAGGTAGCCCTTAGGGAGAGGAGCGTAACAAGGTACATGTAGTGTCCGGTACAGCAGCACCCACATCTAACTACAGCAGTGGGTGTTGGGATGGGTGTGAAGGGCCTCAGGGTATTCCCAACTGCAGGTGTACTAACACACAGACACTAATATCCTCAGTAATGCATTGCTGCAGGTGTTCATAGGTGTGTACCTGGCTGTTGTCCATGAAGAGATAGGAAGTGTAGGGGATGTGTGTACAGTGGTATCATGCCACCTGCCATGCTCCAGCAGGCAGTCTATCTACAGACACCACTGTGGTGACCCTCTGGGTGAGAGTGACATTCATCAGCCAATCCTCTGGGTGCCTCCTGCAAATTGCTGGTGAGGTGCTCCAGTTGAAATGTATGCAACATGCATTACATAACATGGTTAGTCTTGGAGAACTGTACCCAAGCATGTTCTGTTTACTTTGGTATTGTAGTGTTGGTATCCATGGCATGTGGTGCTTACAGGGTGTTATGTCCTATCTGTGCCAGTTATAACACAGCTGTGCAGACATGTCAGTGTCAGTCAACCATAGGTTGTCTGTACATATCCAAGCTGGATACCTGACATCTGCAGATCTGTACAGGGACTGACAGACATCAGCTCGCCAACTAGCTATGCAGTAGGATGAATGTGTTGACAGATACACGTCTGATAGGTATGCCTTTACCTGATGTTGGCAGCCCTCACTGCTGTGCTATACAGACCATAGTCTACAGTTAATTTCCACATGTCAGCTCATTATCCAGTAGGAAATATATAATGTGACACAACTCACACACCAGGAACACGATAGTGAGGACTAAGAGTCTATCTATCCATGCAGGGGTGTTTGTTGCCAGTACTACAATTAGCAATCTACTCTTGCTTGGCAAAGCACTGTTAACAGTAGTAGCTTCATGATACACTACATGCCAGAGTGACTGTACATAATCTGGGATACTACCCTTGTATGTAATGCATTCACATGGATAAGAGTGTTGTACAGATCATATATACTCAAGTGTCCCAGACAGGAGACTTACACCCCCTGCTACTGTAATGACAGCACACAGACGCATGTTATATACGTGGCACTGCATACACCTATTACAGATGTCATTACCCTGCTATGTTATCAGACTGGGATGTGAGCACATGTTTCCAGAGCTGAGCCATGCTTAGCAGGTGTCAGCATTGCTGCAATATAATAGCTAAGCAGATTTGCGCAGTGGTAAGCGAAGCTTACATGGTGTAAGCACCCGTACGTTTAACCGTAGTTTAGCACTGCTTAGCTTCACACAAAAGTGCTTAAAGCTGTTCAAAACTGCCTTAACCACTCTGTATCCAACAGCCCTTGTTCTGCCCAGCAACAAAATAAACAGCCCTTCCAGGTCTTGAACCCAGGACCCTGTACACTGTAGTCACAACAGTTAACCACTACACCATGACAGCTGTGAAGATAGTTGTTGTTTTTCCAATACATCTGTCAGTAGACATATTGAATAGTATTGAACAATTGCTGTGACTTCTACAATTGTATAGTACTTGTTAGTGATATTACTGTTACAGCACATAAGTTATATCTAAATATGCACATATCAGATACATACAGTGTAATACAGCTGGGAAAGTATACACAACAGTAATGTCTACACATGACAAGGATATGGATATATACATATACATATGTAGATATATGTCTACATGTACATACATATATGTATTCATATGTATGTATACACATCTGTATAGTGCATCATATATATGGCCATTTATAGATCTCTTTATATATATATATATATATATATATATATATATATATATATATATATGTCGATATATATGTAGATATCTATTACTATATGTGCATATATATATATCTATATATCTGTATATGTGTAGACATATGTAGATGTGTATATGTGTATATATATATATATATATATATATATATATATATATATATATATATGTATATATATATATATATATATATATATATATATATATATATATATATGTGTATATATATATATATATATATATATATATATATATATATATATACACATATATGTTTACCATGTGTCCAGAACATGGAGTGAAGTCATACATCAGCACCAATAGTCTCAACCTCTTAGTGCAAGGGGATGCCCTGTTTGTATAGCAGGTATATATGTAGACTGTTGCTACTGTACCAGGGGTTGTCTTAACAGACATGTTGTGTCTGGGAGGTCACATCTGCTATTGACATGTTTGCCATCAGTTACTGACAGACATCCTAAGGACATCATAGTACAATACCACTGATAGCACCTTAATGATCCTGTGGACTACAGAAATATGACCAATATATGTGTACAATGTGGCAAACTCTGGTCAGTTCAGAGGTATACACAGATCCCCTTAGTGCGAGACATTTGGACCAAGCCTGACAATGTGGATGTTAACAGCCATGTACATGGGTATATCACATAAATACTGGACTACATATGCCCACACAGTTTAAGCATTCACACACTCATGTCTGTCCTGACACATAATAACTGGTGGTGCAGAGGTTACATTGCCACATACTACCCAGTAGTTAGTGACATACAGCTGTACAGCATCCCACAGCTTTGTCAGAAATACACAACAGTTATGGTGGCCCGGCAGCAGTACATCTTGCAAATATCTGGACATAACATCACACTGGGTAATTACACTAAGCTGCTAGACATGTAACTAAGCACTGTGCAAACTGCAGGCAGGCTACCACAACACTAGCCTATGTTTTGTATGAGGGAGTACACATGTACCTGCAAATATAGCAGGCTCTACAGGCATGTCACAGCACAGAGTAACAGACACCTGTGTGAAAGTGCATACCCACAACCAATGTGAATACAGCCACAGCCACATATGGTGCACATGCTTAATATTACACTATATGGACTGTCTGATCAACACCATCCTCATATGTGCCTTTCACACACTAACCCTACATATACTAGGTCATGACACAGTGTGGTCCAATGCCTGTCTGTGGAATGGGACACGTGTGTGTTTGGCCCTACAAATGTGAGCCGATAGGGTACCATACACTGGAGCAGCATGTAACATCAGATAGAACAGGACCAAGAACAATGACATCTACCACAGTCTGTACACAGGCCAAGGTACGTATTTGCAATACACATACTGTCGACAGTCACCTTTAGTACACAGACCCCACTACTGTACACATAGCCACAGAATGCCCAGGTTATGTCCTCAGAAATAACTCCTACTATACATAACATGTCTAGCAGTCTGATATCTGTCTGGCTTATCAGGTATGATGTCAGTACATAATGGTGTGCAGAACATATGCACCTCTTACTGCATGACATATGTACAAAGGTTGACAGACTTTTGGATGGAGCCACAAACACTGGGCCAATATTGGCATGTTGCTGTGATACCCTCATACATTTACTGTTGTAACAGGCTTTGTTGTGACATATGTCCTATGAGGGATATGAAATCAGTAACTCTCATAGCTGTCACCATGTACTGACTGCAATCCTCAGACTATGCTTCTGCAGTTCTAAGATAGGTGAACTGTGAGTAACACAAGACACATAAGACTCCAAACTCTGGCCAATCTGCAGATAACACTACAGGTGGGTGTTTCCTAAAACACACAAGACTGTCATGACAGGTATTAAATCATGTAGACCAGCCATATCCTCACAAACCCTGTTAAACCAAGATTACTCCAAAGGTAGAAGAGCAACACTTACATTCTGTAGTCATGTCTGGAACGTCCCCTTCTGTTTTTTGGCCTGCCTGCACAGTGTATGTTGTTAGAGGTGTATCCCACTACCATCTGTGATGCTTTTTGCCAAACACTGACATGAAGTCCTGCTCACAGTGAACACCCACATGATGTTTCTAGTTATAGGAGTGTGTTTCCATGTAATTAGCTATGGGAATGTTACCACAGCTGTCCCACATTCAGTCAGCTAGTGGGGGACTGCACATTGTGCAGAGGCCATCAACTGATCATGATCATCCCTTACAAAACACAAGCTGCTGCCTAAGCAAAGCAGATGTACTTCTCCACATCCACCAGAGAGAGAGAGAGAGAGTGAGAGAGACAGACAGAGACAAAGTAAGACAGGGAGGGGGTGGGAGAGTAAAACCTAAGCATCTTTATGTCACACACTTACCAGTACAGGGTTTCAAACCCCTGTCTGACTATGTATTGCTATCACATGTCTGTGCAGTTATTGCATGCATCTCAGAGCTTATATGTTGGGGAGCTGTCCAAAGGTATATTTGATGGTGAGTGACATCCGCAACAGTGAAAGGGATAAGGTAGGTGTAGTACACGTGCCTTTCCACATGAACAGATCTCAAGGTCGACACAGCTACACTTTCTCAGGGACTCACACACATTATCACATTTGGCAGGGTCAGGCTTAGACTTCCTAACTAGCTAGTTTGCCACAGTACAGTAAAATGCAGGTATCACATGCACCACAGGGGTTATCAGGATGATATATGGGCAAAGGGTATGCCAGGGTGTCTGACATCAGAAGGTATGCTTCAGTAGACCAGTGGGAGGTGTAGTGAGCGTGAATGGCATCCACATCATTATACTCCACATACACATAGACACAGGTTGCCAGTACTGACATGCATGGGTGCATTGCTTCACAGGTGTGTAGTGGTTGACTGTGCCAGAAGGCTGTACAAGGCTAGGTAAAGGGTATACCTTGGCATCAAGCCACATGACTGTGGTCTTCTGTGTGGAGCAGGGGTGTAGTGTCTGGATTGGCCCACACAGGTGGGTATTGTATTCACCATCCAGTCATCTAGATTACTATTGTGGGTGGCCAGTGCTGTGCAATGCTTGCCATGTATGTGTTCTATAGTCCATGACATGGACGGTGTCTGGGATGTGCACACATCCCACATGCATGTTCTGTGACACGTGGAAGTGTACCTGGGGTCTTTGGGCATGTTGTGTACACATATTGTTATCATCAGATGTGCCATTCCTGGCCTCGTGGTGAGAACTGGCAATGGACACTAGGTTGACCCTGCACCTACATTGACAGCATGATACAGGTATTCCCTGGTGTCAGTGGTATCTGTCCATACAGGGCATGTGTATAAGGCATGGTATGTCTTTTGTGGGTTACATTTGCTGGCTCTACAGTTGTTGCAGGCGTCCAGTGAGGAACATAGTGAAGGAGCACTGTATGCAATTATGTGCCTATTGTAAGCTTGGGACAGAGTGCCATGCCCTCTGTAGTCCACTGCAATCACACCATGGTTACTATCTGTGGGTAATATGCAGAGAACTACCAACATAGTGGTTTTGCCTTGCCAAGTGTGCTTGTGTATGAGACATGGGTTGAGAGTGTTCTCTGGGTAATACAAAGGTTGCCTATGTTGTTCGCTAGGCTTTGATGTCACATGTAGGGATATGGATTGTCTACACCAGCCTCTCTGCTGTTTGACATCTGTTATCATTGCAAGGTGGACATTGTGACATATAATAGGCCCACCATATAAGAAATTTGCAAAACCTGCTCCACAGTGAGTCCAGTTATTACACACTCACAGCCACCTCCACAGAAGATACGAATGACACACACACACACACACACACACACACACACACACACACACACACACACACACACACACACACACACACACACACACACACACACCAAGTCTCACAGTTGCCATGTCTGGGATTAGAACTCCTACCTAACTAGTACATCACACTACAGCATTACGCAGTTATAGCACACGCCACTGAAATTACTGAGCTACTTCTTCCCCAAAGGTGTATTTCAAAGTGAATGACATCAACAGGCTTGCCAAAGTAGGGCAATGGAAGTTGTAGTGACTGTGAATGGCCTCAAAAGCATTGCTTCCTACACAGACAAACACACACACAAACACACAAACTTTTACACTTGCCATGTGTGGGAATAGAACTCCTACCTAACTGGTATATCACACTACAGCATTTAGGACACACAATGGAGATTACTGGGCTACTCCTTCCTCAAAGGTGTATTTCAAAGTGCATCAACATCAGCAACCTTGCCAAGGTTGGCCAATGGAAAGTGTAGTTCATAGGTTCATACATTGATACTAGGCTATCGGCCCTAGGGCCTATACATGCCTAGACATAACAATTCCCCGGCTATGACTTCCCACAATATTTACTTCCCTGCAAACCTGTCTATCAGGGAAGCTGACATGATCCCCGGGGTCAATATCCTATCTCCCATCCAATCGTCTGGGTTCCTTTTGAAGAAGGCCAAAGCGGCACTCTGCTTGACATGTATGGGCAGTGTATTCCAGAGTCTGGAGAGTGTCTGGGTCAGGAATACATCCCTCCAGCATGTATTGTTCATTGTGATGACAATATTTGGATCCCTGGAGCATGTGGCTGTGAGGGTTTGGAATTCTTTAAGTGTAGCATGTCCAACAGCTGTGGGTTTGACATGGCATGGTATATTAAGCAGAGATTGCCTCTGAGAACACAATACATGCCAGAGTATAGCTGGATGATTTTCAGATGGTCAGCATAGGGCATCTGGTTTATGGCTGTGATTCATTTCATGAGGTATGTCTGCAGCCTCTCTAGTTGTTGCAGATGTCTGCTGTGGTACATATGTAACGGGCTGTTGTAGTCTGTACTGGGTTTACTGAGAGATGACTACAGTGAGACAATGGCCTCCTTTTCCTTGATGTAAAGCCCTTAGTGGGAGGTGTGCCACATAGGTGGGTTTCCTGCCTGTTGTGGCGATGTGGTTATCAAAGGTGAGACCACTGTCCACCTGTGTCCTTAAGTCTGTTATCACACTTTAGGTGCTTAGTGTACTGCCACTTATGTGGTACTTCACAGGTACATGTCCCTTCCCAGTGGTGATAACTATATATTTCTTGGCATTGACCTTGAGGCCATGGCTCAGGCACCAAACATGTCTTTCTGTAAGCTGTTCTGTAGAATATCCACATCATGTGGGGATTCAATATTGGCTCCCAATGTGTAGTCATCTGCGACCTTTGTTTGCCAGAGTCCCTTACTGTTGGACTGTACTTCAGAGCAGTAGATGCCAAACAAGGGCGGTTCCAGGACTGAACCTTTAGGTACTCCAACTGTCACTTGTCTGGGGCTGGGATTGGTGTCACCTACATTTACAGTGTGGGTTCTGTCAGTACAGCAGTTGGCAGCCCATCAGGTGACATAGGGATTAATGGCCAGCTTGATACATTTATCTATAATTCCAGACTGGGAGATGGTGTCAAAGGCCTTGGCGAGGTCCGGATAGGCTGTGTGAACCACCTTGCCCTCATGCACAGCTCTGGAGACGGATTCACAGTTGTCATTCAGGTTGAGGTGACATGACTGGCCCTTCACAAACCCAACCTGCTTATGGTCCAGTGTTTTCAGGTTGCCAATATCTTTGTTTTAATTTCCGTGATAATACATTCCATGGCCTTGCAGATAAGGCATGTCATACTGCTGGGGCTGTAGTTCCCAGGTTCCAAGGTGGATTCCCCCCATGTGGACTGGGATAACTGTAACTGTGCACCATACAGTGGGTGCAAAGCCTGAGGTGTAGCTATGATTAGACATGGCACGTAGGTGAGGTGCCAGTTCAGTTTGTAGCTCATGTAGTACACAGCCCGGGATGTTGACTGGTCCCATGGCTGCTGTTGTCGTAGCTCTGGATAGTGTGTATTTTTTACCTGTGTAGCAGTTATTACGGGAGTCTGGCAATCTTTCCATGTTGAGATGGGCCCTTTGGGGGTTGGGAGGGAGGTGCAGTTGGCACTGAATCGATCTGCCAAGATATTGGCACTATCCCTGGGAGCAGTGTATTTAATACCATCCTGTTGTAGCACAGAGCAGTTCTGAATACTGCCATTTAGATTCCTTACATAGCTATGGAACGGCTTGCAGTTGTCTTTGGCATTTTTGGCTGTATTATGTTCGTAACTAGCTTTGATGGATGTTATAAGGGAACTCTGCTTCTTACTGTAGCTGGCAAGAGAGTATTTTGCATCCTGGAAATTCCCCACTTCTGCAACAAATTTCTCCTTTTGTTGTACAGTATGTTTATGGCAGGGTGCCATCACATTGGCTTCCTTTTCTTGATGGGGAGCATCTTGCTTCTATATTGGATGGCACAATTCATGCACGAGTGAATGTGCTTGTACAGCACCTTCATTTATGATTCAGCAGTCGTCCTTTCAGTTCCCATCTGCATGGGTGTCATGACGTTAGTCACATCTGACATGTGTAGCATGACACTGGCTTTGGAGATGTGTGTTACGGTGGTTTCCTTACTGGGGTATGGGGGAGGGATGTTGATGTTAAGGGTGATTAGCTCATGGGCAGACCTGACCACCGATGGGGTGAATATAGGTGTGGAGCATTGATTTCCCATGTTGGTAATGACCAGGTCTAGGATAATTGAGCCCATGGTGGGACTATGGATTACTTGATCCAGGGCACTGGGAATTATAACTTCCAAGAACTGTTGGGCACGTGTTGGTACACAAGTAGTTTTCCCAGTTAATGGCAAGGTAAGTCACACAGTATTTTAGGGTGTTTGCTTGTATCATAGTATTTCACAGTATGTTTTAAAAGCTGTAGTGGGTATCATGGGGCATGGTGGGGGATCTGTAGCAAGCTATACCATTTGGAAAGCAGTCTAACCTACTGTTAGTTGCACTGGGGAAATTTCAGACACATTCTGTTGGGAAAGTAGCCTGGTGGTGTGAATATCTTTGGTGAATATGGACACTGCTCCATCTTTATTGTTTTGGTCCTGGTTTGGTGGCCAGCAGGTGTGGTGATAGCTGTACCTGATATTGCAGGGGTGCTCTCTGGAGCCTTGGCTCAGGTCTATGTTACTGCACAATTATCAATGTTCACCACTTTTAGGTGTGCGTAGTGACTGTGAATGGCCAATAAAAATTGATCCCTACACACACATACAGAGTTTCACAGTTGCCATGTCTGGGAATAGAACTCCTCCTTAACTAGTATATCACACTACAGCATTACGCAGTTATGGCATGTGCCACTGAGATTACTGGGCTACTGCTTCCCCAAAGGTGTATTTCAAAGTGAATGACATCAGCAGGCTTGCCAAAGTAAGGCAATGGAAGTTGTAGTGACAGTGAATAGCCTCAAAAGCATTGATTCCCTACACAGACACACACACACACAAACCTTTACACTTGCCATGTCTGGGATTAGAACTCCTACCTAACTAGTATATCACACTACAGCATTATGCACTCCTTCCCCAAAGGTGTATTTCAAAGTGGATGACAGCAGCCCTGCCAAAGTAGTGCAGTTGAAATAGTAGTGAGTGTGACTGGCCTAAAAAGCATTAATCCCTACATACACACACACATACACACACACACACTTGCCACATCTGGGATTAGAATTCTAACCTAACTAGTACATCACACCGCAGCCTTAAACAGTTATAGGACGTGCCACGGAGATTACAGGGCTACTACTTCCCCAAAGGTGTACTTCAAAGTTGATGACATCAGCAGCCCTGCCAAAGTAGGGCATTTGAAAATGTAGTGAGTGTGCCTGGCCTAAAAAGCATTGATCCCTACACAGACAAACACACACACACACACACACACACACACACACACACACACACACACACACACACACACACACACACACACACACGCACAGTTGCCACGTCTGAGATTAGAACTCCTACTTAACTAGTATATCGCACTATAGCATTATGCAGTTATAGGACACACCATGGTGATTATTGGGCTACTACTTCCCCAAAGGTGTATTTCAAAGTGGATGACATGAGCAGCCCTGCCAAAGTAGAGCATTTGAAACTGTAGTGAGTGTGACTGGCCTAAAAAGCATTGATCCCTAGACAGACACACACACACACACACACACACACACACACACACACACACACACACACACACACACAGTGTTGCCAAATCTGGGATTAGAACTCCTACCCAGCTAGTACATCACACTACAGCATTACACAGTCATAGGACACGCCACGGAGATTGCTGGGCTTCTACTTCCCCAAAGGTATATTTCAAGGTGAAGACATCAGCAGGCTTGCCATAGTAGGGCAATGGGAAGTGCAGTGTGTGTGTGCATGGGCCATAACCCATTCATCTAGAGGCAGACACAACACTCAGGCACACACAGGTTTATATTCCACAGGTACGTGTATATAACTGCTAGATGAGTACTGACTTGTACCGTCATGTTACACAGTTAGCACAAGCACCACAGACACTATAGTGTTAAAGGATACCAGAGGCAAATGTCTATGGTGATTGACGTTTGCACATCATGTGGTTTTAGCCAATTGGATGTGTGCTGGGTGGGACAGGCCTTATGATGGGAGGCTCTTTGTCACTGTCACTCTCTTTTACACATCTATTTATGTGTATTTTTGGCCTATTATAGTGTGTTGTCCTTGGATATATGTGTGTGTTCCTATCCAATGTGTGTGCAAAGCATGACTGGTGTGTACTGAGGAGTGTATGCACTAACATCTGCGACTGTCAGATATGTATGGTCCATTGTTGTTGCCAGACATGGGCTTCAGTTCTTTAAGTGTGTGAGCATGCCCAGTATGACCTTTCAGTATTTTGTTGTCTGACATGGCCTTCATTTTTCTAAGTGTGGGAGCATGCCCAGTATGACCTTCTGTATTGAATGTGTGAATCCATTCCAGGTAGATTGTACTCTAGTGCGGACTTTTGTGTTCTACACCTACAGCTAGCAACCTGTTTCTGCGGGGTATCTGTAGATCGGTTGACAATATAGGGTCAAAATTGGCAAAGGTTAGTGGGTTACTGTAGGTAATTGTGTCTGTGCTGTTTCTGCTACATGGTCTTGGTGTTAGCAGAGATATTCAGACATATGTACTGTTTTACACTGTGATGTTTTATGTCATCAAGTACTGTCAGGTATACATATTTGCTTGTAGTGATGTGCTGGGGAACACAGGGTGAATGCAGCTGTGTCCAGTATTGTGGTCAGTAGCCTACATATTCTTGCACAATCATGCCATTCTGGAAGGGAAGCTGCAGACACTTGCTGCTGGGTTTGTGTAAATGGTTCAACACCTTGGTACAGTGGTGGCTGAGGATCCCATGCTTGTACATCCATCGACGTGACAGTATGGCCATACCTCACAGCTGTACAGTTTCATACAGGTTACCCAGAGGCAGGGGTCATAATTCTGGACATTACCCCTTCTCATTGTAGTTTATGAGCAGGTTTGTAGCCACACATTCTTGTGTTTGCAGCCAGGGATAGTATGTACCATTGCTGAGTTGCGGACTTCAGACACTCCATGCCACCCATGCTCCTAACCCCCCCATTATTCTATCCTCTTCCAAACATTATGCAAACATTATCTGATATGTTCCCTATAGTTATCACTTCATCCCAGCAGTAATTTGGTGTTGGTCTACAGTTCATGCCGTAGGACATGGTGGACATGTTACTGAGATTTGTCCACATGGCCTTGCATTGGGATTCTGTGGACTGTGTTATGTTATTTGGCAGTAAATGACATAACATACATTGACAGTACGGATGAGACACAGGCCTTTGGCAGAGGACTGTAGGCCATTTGGTAGTGATGCAGGCCAGCTGTAGCAGGCCATTGCATTATGTCACTCCTACAGTCCCAGACTGCAATACACTATATTCCCCTGGGGTGACAGGGTAGGTGTGCAAGGTGTTCATGCCAATAATTTCTGTCATTATTGATCCAGTGGTGTGGATGCTGGCAGGGTGCTGCTTACAGCTAGGGACACACCTGCATGGGACACCTGTTCTGCATGCTGCATTCTTTAGCTATTGCCATACAGAGGTGGGGGTCATATTGTACTCATTCCCAACAGCAGGGATTAGACCTGAGAGGTGCCCGTGGGTGGTGGTGGGGTGAGCTGGATGCATGTGTGCTATGGACACGACTGGCATCTGACTCAGAGATATGCATGGGCCATTCCATTTATGCTGGCTTGTGCAGGGACATCAGCTGTTTCTCAATACTTCATACGTATGGCCTTTGTGGTCTGACAATGTTTGGCCAGACAACATTGGTATTCCCTACTACAATCCCAAATAATGTGCTGCTAACCTGTATGTACAATTCCAAAGGTGTGTCCATGTGGCAGTGACATATTATACACTGTTTGTCTAGGGTACTTCCCCCTGTGTACTGCTTGTATGTCTGGGCCCACATTCATGCCATGTCCATCTTTCAGATGGTGACACATATTACTTCCAAACATTTACTATGGCTTACTGCTGGAATTTGTTTTGCTGGGAAGCATTGTTTTTGGCACTGCAGTTGTGAGAACTTGGCCTTGTCATCGGCAGTACTGGCTAATGGCCACCAGGTCAAACCTCACCATGCATACATAGTGACCACTCTCACACAACCTAACACACACAGCCCTGTATATTGTACACATGCTACAATCTATCCTGCTACCTTGGCCAGCTCAGATAATCTGTGCTCCACAGTTGTTATACCTACATATACATGTTACTGCATTTCTACATAGGATTGGGGGGGAGGCACACCTGACTGTTACTACAAATCTACATAGGATTGGAGGGGGGTACACTTGACTGTTAAAACATTTCTACATAGGATTGGGGGGCACACCTGACTGTTACTACATTTCTACATAGAATTGGGGGGGGGGCACACCTGACTGTTACTACATTTCTACATAGGACTGGGGGGGGCACAACTGACACTTGTACACATTTGCTATGACTGTACTGGTATTTCAGGTACTCAATTTCATTCTGTATTCTGACCTATCATGCTGACTAGAGGCATATCAGTGTACTACAGGTCTTAGGTTTTATTGATCTACATTTCAGTTTCTGACTTCTTACCCTTCAGAACTAACATCCCACTGCCTGACCTGTTGTAGTCTGTCTGTATATGTCTGGGGTGGGATGTTCTCCATAGCCATCACTCAGTGGCCTTAGCACAACCTTTGTTTGTGTTTGTCTGCACCTGTCCTGCTGGCTGAGACTGTTGTTGGGTATGTAAGTCTCCGTGACTGGCATGTGTATGTCTTATGGACACACATGTGGCCCAGCACATTTCTTGCAGTGAGTTTTGTCACCTTGTCTAGTACTGGCTACTATGGTGACACCAGTATTTGTTACAGATCTCATGCTGCCACTATAGGTGTATACCATCTGCTGGCATCACATTCAGCCACCGATTCCCTTGCATGCTCACATCCATACCATAGATACAAGTAACAACACATACTACTCCATTCAGCAATTGATATGGAGAATGACTTACCTTGTGGCTGTGCCAGTATTGAGGATGGTGCTGGAGGGCTGACTATGTCGGATGCACATAGTACATTCCCTATACATAGTTAAGCACAGGTAGTGTCATGTTTGGCATCCCTTTTACGGTATGTGCGAGTCAGAGAGAGATGTCATTCCCTGAGTTCCTACCGTGTCAGTATATGTGCTATGTGTTGCCTCTTTGCCATGGCCTGGGCATACTGAGGTTGCCTCCTTCTGCCTACTGAGGCAGGGTCAGTTTGTTCCTCCTCCGAGTCACTCTGTGCCTGTGCAGGCCTTGGCAAAGGTGGGGGGCTGTGTGGCCCTGCCCCTTGCTGTTTCTGCAGGATCATATTGTGTAGCATGGTACATACGATGACAATTTGGGTACATGTAGCTGGTGAGTACTGCAAGGCTCCACCAGATGTGTCCAGACACCAGAACCGTAACTTGAGCATCCCAAACACACGCTCTATTATGATTCTGGTCTGTGCGTGTAACTCATTATGGAGTTCTTGTTCGGGTGTGTGTACATTTCTGATGGGTGTCATCAGCCACGGCTCCAGTGCATAACCAGCATGCCCCACTAGGTGACCGTAAGGGATGTCCCCTTTGGCAAATCTCTGGTCCAGCTGCGTCAGATGCCAGATGTGGGAGTCGTGATAGCTTCCAGGGCAGCCAGCACACACATTCATTATAATGCCCTGGGCATTGCACATGACCTGGCAGTTGATGGAGGGGAAGCCATTGCAGTTGATGTAGACCCTACCCTGCTCACAGGGTGGTGGTTTGAGGCATATGTGCGTGCAGTCTATAGCACCTACTACCTCAGGGTATTCTGTTATTTGGTGGAAGAGACGCATATTGCTGGTCAACACCTCATGGGTGTTGTGGAAATATAAGTGCTCACCAGCATGTGCTGACATGGCATCCCGAAACTAGTGGAGTTCCCTTGATGCTGATGCTTGTGAGATCCCAGGATATCCCCAGCTGGCCTTTGGAAAGTACCTATGGCTAGTATTTTTAGGCCTACACATACCTTGGTATCCACTGGGATGGGTTCTCCTCTGTTGGTTCTGTATGTGAGGTGTGGCCGGCTCAACAGTTTGCTGTAAGAGGTCGCTGTCCACCCTATAGCACTCCACTATCTCCAGCTCATGTAGCCCCTGGTAGGTTACCCTGGGTCTGTACACTCTTCTCCTTCTCCTCACTATGGGTTGGTCATCAGCATTCTCATCCTCATCACCCTCAGCCTCTTCCACATGTTGATTTATGATAGCTGCTGCAGCTCCTATAATTTTGTTGCTTTTGTTTGGTAAAATTTCCCTGCTTGTGTACACTGGTGGTGTAGAGTTTGTGGGAAAAAACAGAAGGAAAGGTGTTTGCATAGTTTATAGTGGTGTGCTGGGTTGGGCTGGTCTGCTGCCTGTGTAACTGGCTGATTCTGATACATTTCACCTGCCAGCTATGCTAGTTCTCCTTGATTACCTTCCTACTGCTGTTTTCCCTTCCCATTGCCTTCCTTTTTAAGCCCCGAGGCGTGCCGGGCAAACACAGTGCTCAGATGTGCATGGAGCTGCTATTTCCTGGTTTACTTTTTTTTTTTCCTTTAAAACACAGTGTGCGGTGTGCACACCTGCTTAGGCAATGTAAAGAGTGCTAGGCAGCCTCAGACACACCCCCTTGCTTAGCTCTGCTAAGCTAAGGGCAAACCCGAGCCACAGGGCTCCAGTAAGCTTACAGTATGCCTGATACACCCCTCTATGATGTCAGCTAGCTCTTAGGCTTGCACTATGGTCTTCCTGCACCAACACATTTGGGTGCAGGCTAGCCATGAGGGGGAATCTGGGATTCAGTATCATTCCCCTCATTTGCATAGGATTGCCGGCTAATGCTTAGTTACAAGTCCCACACTGAGTCTTCCCCATTAGCAACCACTATTCACTGGCCATGTTGTATTCTGCCTGCCATTGAGTATAATGGTAAAATTATGATTTTGGATAAAATGCTTATTTCAGGATTTTTATTTTATTTTCGGCCCGATCCGGTTTGCGCCCCACTGCCCTATGCTTCAGCAGCTGAAATTGGCTAAAAAAAATAAAAGTTATTTTTTTTTTTTACTACTGTTTTCCATGCCAATGGCCATATATTTGGCCATTGGCATTGTTTCCACATTATATACACCCTTTATTTGGAGCTGTCATGGCTCAGTTTTGTAGTTTGCAGAAATGTACTCGGTTACTAACCGAGTAAATTTCTGCAGACTACACTAGTCCTGCACGGCTGGCTGCCAGTTTCCTGGATCACAAATTTACCTCATTTGCATGGTTTTCACCTGCAAATGGGGTAATTTGCATACAGGAGCTGTGTCTGTGCAGGAATAGTGCAGGAGCGCTTGTGCACGTCCCGGGAGCTTATTCCTGGATCGCACGGTGGCCATATTGCCTCCAGTAGCTCCTGCACTATTCCTGCATGCCGTGCAGTGCTTGCTGAATCCTGGGGCATATGTAAGTGTCTTGTTTGTGTTTTTTAATAGAAATAATGACTGATAAAAAACAAGCCGAAGTCTGTGCATGTATAGTCAGATGCATAGCCCCCAAAAATAAAAATAAACAACATGTATGAATTCTCTGTGTATGTATATGGGTGTGTGTGTGGGCATGCGTGTGTATGTGTTAGGATGTGTCAGATTGTCTGAATGTGCATTGGAAAATTTAAAGAAATAACTGAAAAGCAGTAGACTAACAAATGTGATCTATGGTAGTTTACATTTTACCCATCTCTAAAGATCTTGACCTTCATGCTAAAATGAAGTATATCAGTTAATAGTTGGGGCTACATGACTAGGAGACTATGTGGGAGAATTTGGGATCACACATGTATGTATTTCATGGAAAGACACAGAACGTGTCATAAAGAATTGTTGGTCTAGAATGTTTGAGACATTGAGCACATACGGAAACATTTGCAGTGCTGTGGTTCAGTACAAAATATCACAGATGTCATACCCAATGTACCCAGATGCTGCTAAAGTATGTAGTAAGGTCAGTACAGTGCCAGTATGTAGTAACGTCGGTACGGTGCCAGTATGTAGTAAGGTCAGTATAGTGCCAGTATGCAGAGAAGGAGGCTGAATCACAGGTTAAAATGGATGTGTTACTAGCTTCACTCATACAACTGAACTGTAGTGATGTAGCAATGTGGCCACACAGAGGCATAGCTAGATGGGACAAAGGGGAGCAGGTGCCCCAGGCACAAAGTGTCAGGAGGCACAGTTGGCAGTACACTAATTCAGTTTCTGCATGTTGATACTGCATTTGTTGCAATCAAGGCTGAAGTGCTTCAGTGTATCATGTCTACTGGCATTCAGAAATAAATGCCAAAGTTGCATCATTGATCAGGGATGAAGCTTTTAGTGCTTTGCGTGCCATATTTCACTGCAGCAAGCCATTTGTTACAGTTTAAAAGGACCTTTTTTAGTCCTCATCTAGATAGAGGACTTTTTTGCACACTCCTTAACTCAGAGACAAGAAATTTCAATGGTTTCTAGCTCAGCTAGTTTCTCTGGCCACACTTACAGTCAGTCACATGACCAGTGTGACTTCAACAGCAAGGTGGCATGCCCAAGCTTGTGCAGCTTCAGACATGCAACAAAACACCTTATAGTGGCAACTCAGGTACTGTGAACAAGCAGCAAAGGGTCAGCACGACAAAGTACTAAGGCATTTCCTTATAAAAATGGTGAGGAAAAGTTTAGACTTTTAAAGGCAGAAAAAAGGGACATAGCAAACAGAGGAATCAACACAAAAGTGCCCTTAAGAATAGATAGACTGGGGAGAGAATGGCATTTTTAGGGGGGTCAGATGCCCATTGACAAAGACACTATGGACATAAAAGCTGAAGACAGCACTGGTGGGAGTGGATATGTAGAGAGAGAGAGAGGACAACTGGTGATGAGGAAGTCCAGATTACAACAGGATATGAGGATTAACATAATAGAGGAGAACACAAGGATTGGGGATAATGTGGAGTACAAGGGTGCTCCCTGACTGGCCCAGAGGAGAACCCACCCAGATCTCAGTCAGTTCCTTAGCCAATCTCATGTATAAACCCTACATCTGATGGCCTGATGATTAGGACTGGCTAGTCAAATTAAATTATCAACCACATCAGGAGGCACTCCATGCTCCCAGAACAGGAATCCAACTGCTTGGACACCTCAGTTGTGACCACCAACCTTATTTGACATGGGATAACAAAGAGAGACCCCTATGGGCTGCTCTCAGAAGAGTAGCCAATGCTGTCAACCTGCTAAGTTGCCATGGAAGCCACTAGTGAGCTCTCCAGGTCTCCTTCTGCAGGATGGCCCTTGACCCCTGCTGGGAGGTAGGCATGGTGACTACAGGTAACCAAGCACCAGGTGTGTCAGCTGGCACAAATTTAGGCAACTGCTACCACTGCACAACTTGCAAAAGAGAGCTAGAATAAATAAAACACATTAGTACAGATGTACATTAGAAACGGATTTACAATTGCACAGCAGGGGTGGCTCATTCTATTGGGCTGAAGGACTGCAGCTCCCCCAGCTGTAAACAAAAAAGAAAATGAAAAATAGAAAATAAAAGAAAATAAAAAATAAAAATGAGTCACACTATTCCAGAGGTTTATAGACTTGAAGGGGGATCGGACTGCAACGTCAGCCTGCTCTCGCATGAAGGACGTCTTGTTCTTGTCGCGGGATTCAGATGGAAAGACTTGCTTGCATGTTACAAACTTGCTTTGATATTAGACTTTGAGGTAAGGAAGGAATACAACGGTGTGCGTGTGTAGACTTTGAGGAAGAACTTGCTTGGATATTTGACTTTTAGGTAAGGAAGGAATACAACGGTGTGTGTGTGTGTAATGCCCCGGGTTCTGTATGGTGGTGGGTAGAGAACAGGCTTGAACCCTGTACCTTGGGACCAGGTGGCAAGAGCCTGAATTCCCTACCCACCACCATTTGTAAAAAATTTGCAGATTTTTCCCTCATATTTGTCATCTTCTGTTTTTCATAACATCTGTGTTTTTTGTATTTTTGTGTCCTTACAAAGTCAGTAGTGCAGTGGTAGCATTGTTGCCTGACAGCTACAGGTTCTGTGATTTGATTCTTGGCTGGGGTGCCTTCTGTGTGGAGTCTGCATGTCCTCCCTGTGTTTGTGTGGGTTTGCTCTGGTGTCCTCCCATCTTACAAAGACATGTGTCTGGAATGTTTCTCCCTGGGCCTGTGCTGAAAACTGACAAGCATTTGAATTTCAGACTTCATATTCTTCAGAAAGTACATGGTAACATAAAACCTTTTATTCTAGCAATTTTCTAAGTTTATAAGATGAATATTTAAAATATGTCCCTAGTTTTGGGACTGTATTCTCCCATTATTGGCTTTGTCCAGGTTTTTTGTGCTAAGGTTGAGAGCAATGGTAAGAACTGAATTCACTGAATATATTTGGGGGCTGTATTCCCCCATTACTGACTTTGTCCAGGTGTTTTTTGCTAAGAGGTTGAGAGCTATGGTGAGAACTGAATTCACTGAATATGTTTGAGGGCTGTATTCCCCCATTATTGGCTTTGCTCAGGTGTTATGTGCTAAGAGGTTGACAGGTATGGTGAGAACTGAATTCACTAAATGGTAGCCATTTAAATTTCAGTCTTCTTCTTTTTCACAAAACAGCTGATTTGACATAGTGGTATGTTGCTCTGACTGTTTTGCACAGGGTCCTGGGTTCAAGACTTGGCAGTGAAATGTATGGTGGTAACACAGCATTTTATTCTAGCAACTTTCCAACATTATACAAGCAGTGTTTAAAATGTGCCCCTGTTTTTTGGGCTTTTGCCCCCCCCCTCAATAAATGTTGGCTTTTTCCAGATTTCTTGTGCTGCAAAGTTCAGAGATACAGCTGAGTGCTGAGTAGATTTTACAAGGAGCTGAGAGCTGCAGGGGAGCAACAGTTTAGTGCTTCTTATACTGAGTCTGCTTGAATTGTTAATAGCACAACAGGTAGTGTACTTGCTTTTGATGCAGAAGGCTGTGGGTTCTACTCCCACAGTAGGTAGATGCATTGCTGATACTGAACTGTGTTGCAAAGGGGGTGGATGCTGCACTCCTTTTTGGTGAAGATACCTAGTAACTATGAATCTGTTATCAGTTTGCCATCCATTCCCTATTGCAGTATTACTAACTTGTCATTTTTTAGTGTCGCATAGGCAATTTATTCCTCAAGGGCAATAGGCACTTTATTTGTAGATGAAACAATGAAATATAAAGTTGTTTGCTAGCAGCAACCTCTTCATTAGTTACAGATCTCTTTAATGTGGAATTATTTAGATGATTTTTACTTCTTCAGAGATTGTGCATATTTACTAATACTGGTGGACTGTAGAAGTTTGAGTAGATTTTTATGATGGCAATGTTCTGAATCGGGCAGTTTTGTCATTATTGGTACATGCATTTTGTTTCATTGTTTACTGGAAAAATGTTCAAAACAAATTTAAAACGCCCTCTAAAACTGTACTGTATTGTACAAGGAATATAATTTAATACAATCATGAAGGTGTATGAAAGAGCATGTGTATGTTTCGTGTGCAAGAGGCCTGTGATTTGAAAACAACCCAAACCCAAGTTAATCTTTATCTGCCACTGGCAAAATGTATTTTCTTTGAATGTGGGTTTCAATGCTGTTTCAATGAATGTGAATTTCAAGGGCAGAGAAGTTTTAATGCTAAGTCTGCTTTCATTGTGAGACTGCATTGCTTTGTTTAGCAGATATCTATTAGTGTTTGCACTGTAAAATGCAAAATAAAACTTTCAAATGAAGTCCAAATCATTGCAGAAGTAAAGCAATATGCACATTAGTGTTTATGGTAAATGGGGTGAAATAGCCAAGTAATGGTTCATTGGAATGGCCCCAGGGGAGAGGCTCCATTCAAACATGATTTTGTGAGAGGGGAAGGGCAGAAAACTCAAAGACAGCCCCGGCTGAACTATACCTCTCAACTGTCCAGTTTTTTGCTTTTTATTTTTGGTTTGTTCCTCATAAAATTTGTGGTTTTCTGGCATAAATAATTCACTCACTAAATAATGACAGACACTGAATTTCAGACTGCATAACCTTCAGAAAAATGCATGTTAAAGCAAGACCTGTTATTTTATCAACTGCCTCAGTTTATACAAGAGCAATTTTTAGTACTGTTTATATGTTCCCCCAATATATTTGGCTTTGTCCAGATTTCCTGCATTAACAGTTTGAGAGGTACGTGCAAATAAATTGCTTTATAGAATTAGGCATATCCAAACCTCTCAACTGTCCTCGATTTTGGCTCAAAATGTTGCTCTTCCCCTAATAATCCCTCCGCAAAATGGCAATTTTGGAAGAAAACATGGAGGATTTATGATTAATAAATAACTGTAGTAATCAGAGTTATAGATTACTTTTATTTCAGAAATGCATGTAGATTCTTTTATTTTTGTCAGCTGCTCAAGTTAGCAGTACTAATATTAAAAAAGTGTCCCTTCTCTGACAGTTTCCAAGCTGTACCGTGTGGCTATTTTATATTTTTGCATCACATTTTTGGTCTATTTTTCACAAAATTGTGTTTTTTGGCTAATTAGTGGCAAATCATTAAAGGTGCCTTCTGTGGAAGGTTGGGCGCCGGGCTGGCAACTCCACACTGTAAAACACCACTGCCAATCCTGAGTGGACAGGTGGTCCTTTGTGGCAACCCCTAACCAGGAAAAGCCAAAAGAAGAAGAAGTGGCAAATCATTAATGACTGAAGTTAGAAAATAATGACAGACATTTGAGTTTCAGAATTCATACCCTTCAAAAAATTCATACCAATGCAAGACCTACTATTCTATTATCTTTCTAAGTTTATAAGACCAGTATTTAAAAATTGTCCTTATTTTTAAGCCTTTGTCCCACTTCTATGTATGGCTTTGTCCAGATTTATTTCTCTGAGGTTGAGCGGTATGACAAATGTGTCAGGGCCATCACAGTCAGCCAGAGACATTTCAAATTGTGAAATACTTGTTGCACCCCACTCCCCCATGTAGTGACTCTGGATGTGTCCAAGCAAGGGAAGGAACAGTTATGCAGTGTAAATGTGCAGAGTATCCCCCCATCTCAGGTAGACACAACTACTATAGTGGCTTTTCATCTGTCCTTGATTTTGCAGAATGTTCTGGTTTCTGTCATATTTTTATACTGTTGATTTATGCTTATTATTATTCAGAAAGTGCCTGTTGCTCTGTGTTTAAGTAGCAATGCTTTAATGACCATTAGGTAAGCTTGTCTGAGAATGTAAGATGCAAGTAAGCTTTAATAAGCATACTGTTAAAGAATTGCCTACATTGAAAGCCTTTCTGTTGTTGCCAGGCAGAGAATATTTACATAACTAGATAACGTATAAGCCTTAGGCATTGAAATGCATATGACAGTATTTGTAATAAAGGACAGGATTACAGTATTTTAAGAAGCTCATTACCTTTGTTGGAGACTTGCAGTCATCTTTCCAGGCTTTACCCGTAAACTAAACAGAATGCCAATCTATCATGCATGGTCCATAACCTGTGCAGTAATCCTTTAAGCAATTTATTTTGAGCTTGTTTCTTGTTTGCTGTCCATTTTTTACTTTGATCATGTTTTGCCCAAGAAACAAGTAGATAGTTGTCAGGCAGCAGGTCTTTTTTGGATAAGAAACATTTTTACAAGTGGGGGTATCACAGAGATTGCTACTTTCAGCATGCTACTTGGTACTTTTATAAAGCTGAATATAAATTATAATTAGAACTGCAGTGCAAGGAGAAGTGGTTTGAGTTGAGTGCTGCTTGTTTTTCTTATACTTGATTTTGACTGGCATTTCAGTAATGTATTTAAAAAGTAATTTATTTTTTCATGCCTCACAACCTTTTTGTTTCCATCGAGATATTAAGTAAGCTGTCATGCAGCCAATGCACTGAAATATTTTTTTTCATCTGCACTTCATTTTGTCTTGATTGGACTCTCATAATGACGGTTTGGAACCCAAGGCAGTGTTTTTAATTAAAGTTACAGTTTTTGTGGTTTTGAGCATAGCCCCACCCCTTCCCATTGAGCCCCACCCATTCAACTGTCTCCTGCAGCCCCCACTTTGATTTGACGTCACCAGCCACCACTGTTGCACAGTATAGTTATGAAATTAGTATCTGTACCCCATCACTGTCAGCCTCTCAGGCCTTCTGGGAGAGGCATTGCTGTTTAACTCTGTCTCCATAGCTGATGTAAATGGAAGGAGAATCAATTCAGAAAATAGTGACCCTGTCAAATAAAATAAAGCAAACAACAAGCAGTAGCCAAAAAAGAAAAAGAATCAGATATGACAGTTTTACTGTAAAAGGTTAACATACTGTCATTAACCTCTGTCTCACACTAGTGGCATGGGTCAGAGTGGTGTCTTCTCAGATGGTTATAGTGATGCCTGCATTATTTGACTGAGATTATGATGCCCATGACATACTTCACTGCCCTGACAGACTGTTGCCAGACATCCAAATTTAATAATGGACCATCATCATGGCCAAGAAAATGTTACTGTTACTGTGCATCAGATATAAAAATACCTTTGTTTCTTGGCTGCACCCCACTGGAGCTCTACTGAACCCAGTGACTGAAGATGACATGTCCAATGTATTGGTCTTTGTGACGAGCAAAATGGTAGCCTATGTGCATGGCTACACATTTGGACGTCACACAAGGTGCATTATTGGAGAACAATGGTGTACTTGCAAAAGTATTACTAACACAGAGTCTTATGACTATAAGCTTCATAAGCTCTATGCATAAGCATAATGCATACGTGTCCCATTAGCCTGAGGACAGACAGAGACAAGCATTTAGGGCTGCCTGTCTGTGATGGTGCAGTGCTTTATAGCAGTGATTCAGAGACAATCATGTTATGTTACCTCATCATCAAAGTTGATGTGTTACAAGGTCTATTTTAGTGCAATAAAAATGTGGTCAACATACCTCAGAAGACTGCATTGAAAAGAGCAAGTCAGGAATAGGACTTCAACAAAGAAGGATTTGAACAACGATGTAGACATAGTAAAAGAAGACGCAACAACTGGTAATATACCTCTGTACTGCCCTGAGCACCCATAATGTGTGTCAGCAAAATGACAGGAAACAATAGATTTGGTAAGGTAACTTGTGACAAGAGCAGGAGATCTGAATGTCCATTTGGGAGCTCATCATAACAGAGAGCATAGCACAAGAGTATGAAAGATGAATGTCCAGCTAGAGGGGTCCCACAATGACAGAGAATATCGCACAATAGGGAAATGTCTAGTGGGTGGCACACTGTACTCTTTGCACACAGACTGTAAGATATGTTACAAGAGAAACAGTAGCCCCTGTAAATAGGCTAAGTCATGTCTACATGTACAGAGGATGGAAGAGGACCAGGATTTGCACAACTCTACTGGCTGTAAGCACAGTGCTACTAGATGGGGGAGCAGTAATAACATGCCCATTGTTACTGTCATTGTGGAGCAGGGTGTGTGAAGGGTCACAGCAGAAAAACAGGCAGGTATTTACCTACCAAATGGCGGGAAAGGAGCTGTGATAGAAGCACACACAGATATGCACACACCCACTCGCATGCATGTGTATGTGTGTGTGTGTGTGTATATATATATATATATATATATATATATATATATATAAAGGGCAGTTCACTGTATTATATTATAATTTTAATGCCACCACCTGTTTGATTTCTATCCCCTCGTAAAAGATATGATTTTGTGGTGTCCATCTCAGTTGCTGTTCTCAAGAATTCTGGACAAAGCCAAAAATCCTGGGGATTAGGGTGGGGGGAAAATTACCAGTAACAATTAATACACAACACTTCAACTGATACTCTTAGTACTCAGCCGGATAAATGAAAGTATATGCTGTAACATGTTCAGCTATTCTTCTTTGTTCAGATGCTGACCCAAAAGAAAAAAGGAAAAAAAAAATATTTTGGAATTGCAATGCAAAGTGGAAATCGTGGACCGTACTAGAGGGAGTAGCCTGTAGCACAGCAAAGTGGTTCACAGCCCGAAGATGGATAGCACATGAATTAAGGGGTTTTGTTGTTTCTTTTTATTGTCCATGGTAGTTTCTGCTGAAAAAAAAAATGGAAAATGGCGTCTGTTTTTAGTCTGTTGTGCTCCGATTGCAGATATGAGATTGGGAAAGGCACTGAATTTTTCACAATTCGTGAACATACCTCTTAAGTGTACCTCATTACAAGGAATGTACCTCATTTGGGGTCCTACGAAGTTGATGTTCCTTGAAGTTCAACATTGAAAGGCTCTGTCACACTTTCAGTGTTAGTAATTCTTTAACTGATATCCATGGTAAATAGAAAAGAATCATATTAATTCATTAAAAGATAATTTTTGTAAGTAACACCAGGATATTTTAACCATGCTTTGACCTTCCTAGTTGAAGTTGTTAGAAAGTTAGCATTATGTGGGCTAGTGTTCCTCATTTCAGAGATGGAAGATTGTGAGCTATGTAGTCCTGAATATTGAAAATGTGTGGTTTGCTGCTAATGATGGTGGGTTCCTGTGCTTTAAACCACTATGGTACTGCAGCACTGTGAATGACAGGAGAGCAATTAGCAGCCTGCACCTAAGCTATAGTCCCATTCTGAGAGTTTTTTGTTAACATTTGTTAACTAGGTAAGCCCACTAGTTGTGCCTCTTTTCAGGTATACGTGACCCCAGGAGAGCTGTATGGTCGAGTGATTTGTTCATACTCCCACAGCAGGGAAATTGAAGTAGGTGTCAAACCTTGTGCCACTGACTAAAGGAGGAATCTTGTTAGCATCCAAGAGTTCTTAATCCTTTTGGGCTAATAGAGAGACTGACTGCAGTAATAAGTGGGAGAAGACTTATTAGATCTGCATTGTATAACGTTGGTGAGACTGGACTGTCCTGGCATTTGCTGCCAAATAGAATTTTAACTTCTGTCATTTAAGTTCGAGTGTGTGAGCAGGTGAGTGGTACAAATGAACTACCACAGCAGGGCTAGCCACCCAGCAGTGTAAACCTTGGCTCGAGATGATTGTCACTGTTGAAGTGACACCCCGACCCCATGTGCAAAGTCGGAAAAAGGGGTTGAGGATGGATGGACACACACACACACACACACATACACACACACACACACACACACACACACACACACACACACACACACACACACACACACACTGGTGAACATGTTTTGCCCAGTGGTGTATACATCTTGTCAAGGTATAGAGAGAGCAGCAACAGCTGGAAAAATTAATCTCCAAGGAGATGAAGGTGCTACTATAGACCCTATGCACACATTCAGTGTGCATTCTGGAAAAAGGTAAAAAACAAGCAAGAGTTTCTTGGATCAGGTATGACAGGTTGTGGTGCAGGACATGAATGCTTTGAGTGGCTACAGTAAGACACTAGCTCAGGTGTCTTACAGGATCACTGATATGATAATGCATGCCAAGATAAAGGCACAAGTCACTGTCAGAGATAGGCTTTCCACTGGTTGTGGGCACCCAACACAGAAGTGGCTCACTGTGCTGGAAAGGTTGCTGGTACCGCTCGCTGCCTGGGGCAAGTGAGTGAAACATGCATGTTGCAGCTTGGCTGTTGATGATTACCTGAGTGTTTGTATAGGATGCACAGAGCACATACAGTTTGATTTGTACACTAACACACACATGCAAAATAGTTTTCAAGTAAAACATCTATGCACATCTGCTCTTCTGATAACATGAGGGCTGCAGCTTTGACACTCTGTAGAACTAATCCTTGAATATGTGACTGAATGCATTGCACAAGGCTGCAGTTCAAGCTGGTTAAGGATTCATAATGCCATGACCAAGGACTGTTTTCTAAGAACAAGCAAAATACAACAGGCAGGAAAAGAGCATTCTGCCTTATTTGTAGTTAGGTGACAATAGAAAGTAAAAAGGAGTGGACACATGATGATACGATCTGTCTGATAACAAAGACCACATGTCAAGAACCTTTTGACATTCCTTTTCTTGATAAGAACTAGGCATGTTATTGTATATCTTATTGTATGTATCATAGTGTAGATTATAAAGTAGGCTGCCTAAAACTGTGTTACAGTGCACTGTTTTCTCGCTTGTAGTTGAGTAGTACAGATTTTATCATTTTGTCTCTTAAACAGTATGAAAAATAGCTTATATGTTGATAAACTTGCATTTCATCTGAATTTATGAAATGTCACTTGGTGATTTCTTTCACTTGCCATTATTTTATTCAGAATAACAAAGGAGGACAATGAGAAGACAAATAACTACTTGTTACTTAACTATGGACATTTCTTTTGATAGATTGAATATTTGAGGGGCTGTTATTCGACATGGTAAATATTTTGCTTTTACAGCATTATGTAATAAACATCGGTTTCTTTTAAATAGATTGTTATATGTATTTTTAACTGCTTGCAAGCATCATGCTTAGACAGGATAACTTGGCTATTATACCATGACCCCCGCATTAATATTCCAAAATGTGCACACTGATTGGTCAGCGTGCACGCTGTAAATCGACTTATACTAATGGAAAAAGGTCGCCCGGACTTTTTCCATTAGTATAAGTCTTTTTTAAAACACTGTCTCGCTATGTTAAAGGAGTTTAACATAGCGAGACAGGTTTAAAAAAAGCAACAGAGATCTACGTTGCTTATTTTAAAGCTGTCTCGCTATGTTAAACTCCTTTAACATAGCAAGACAGTGTGTAAAAAGCAACAGAGAGCTTGCTTTCTCCGTTGCTTTTTTTTTTAAACCTGTCTCGCTATGTTAAATGGGTTTAACATAGCAAGACAGCTTTAAAATAAGCAACGGAGATCTCCGTTGCTTTTTTTAAAGCTGTCTCGCTATGTTAAACCCATTTAACATAACGAAACAGTTTGTAAAAAGCAACGGAGATCTTGCTTTCTCCGTTGCTTTTTTCAAAACTGTCTTGCTATGTTAAATGGGTTTAACGTAGCGAGACAGCTTTAAAATAAGCAACGGAGATTCTCCGTTGCTTTTTTTAAAGCTGTCTCGCTATGTTAAACCCATTTAACATAGCAAAACAGTAAAAAGCAACGGAGATCTTGCTTTCTCCGTTGCTTTTGCCCACAGCTCTGATGTACTGCGTAAGCATATACATGCGCAGTACATCAGAACTGCCGCAGAATACCAGACAGCTGCGGAAGGGCAGCAAGGAGGCATTATACAATGCCATTATTTAAGAAAAGTAATTATTTGTTTTCTTAAATAATGTCATTGTATAATAGCAATAACCTATGCCTGGTTGTGGGTAATGCTGGATTTACCCACGGTTGGCTATGTTTGGCCACTCGAGCTTCACCCTCGTGACCAAACCACGCCAACCATGGGTAAATCCAGCATTACCCACACCCAGGCGGGAGTTATTGCTATAATAGCAGGCATCCTTGAATATACATATATACAAATAATTCAAGCATAAGTATTAATGCCCATCTAGTCCACCAATATATTAAAACAGTTGTTCCCATAAGTGTCCAGGCTGTTCTTAAAAATATCTAAACTAGTAGTTGCTTTAATGTAATTTGGTAGTCTGTTCCATGCACCAGCACACTTCTTATTCCTATCGCCTCTACTACATAGGTTGTCTGATGATTCTCTACTACTTTTTGATAACCCCAAATATTCCCAAAGGTAGTTGTCTCTAAATGCCCTATATACCTGAATAAGGTATCCTCATAAATATTATTTATTTATTTGCATTTGTTTACCGGGACTGTCCAACTAGGCCAGAAGCCTGTTTTCAGCAGAGGGCCAGAAAGAAAAGCTCCACAGAAATATAAGCAAAATACAATAATTAGTACAACAGTATACTTATAGTAAGATGCAGAATACACATCATCAAGTTAGTCTATACAAAGAAGTATTCAGTACAGTTTTTTAGTAGATACAAGTTCAAAAAAGAAAATCACAAGCATTTCAGTAAAGATCACTGTGATAATAATAAAATTAGTACTGTGTACATATTAAATAATAGTTATGAACAAATGAGATTTCCTTTATTTATCTCTCTCTCTCTCTCTATATATATATATATATATATATATATATATATATATTATGAGCAGTACTAACATTGAGAAGAGTGAGAAAATGAGGTAAGGAGTGAACAGTATGGTGAGAGTTATAGATATCTTGTCAGTCAGGTTTGGCTTGAACTTACAGAGTGTCTCAGGTACTGTATAAGTTCTGATATTTTAGTCTTTCATAATAACTTACATTTTCTCATCCATGTATGCCCTTGCTACATTTCTGCTGTACTCTTTCCAGTTTTCTCATGCTTGTGTGGTTATAAGGTTTCCATATTGCTATTCTGTACCCAGGTTTGGGGCTGATGTAAATAACAAACAATGACTTCATCATTTCTGATTTCCTAGACTTTATGAATCTTTTTATACAAGCTATAGTTGGGTCTATATCATGTAATCGAAGTTTTACAACTTCGAACACTATATGGTCGAAACCATATGTTCGAAGTTGTAAAACTTCAAATACGCTAAAAAAAATAAATACAAATAATAAAAAACTTACCTGACGGCTTTAAGCAGGGGGCAAGCACCCCTGCACCCCCCACATGGGGGGCTGTGCTCCCCACACCCCCCGCTCTTTAAATATACCAACTCCGAGACTGCACTTCAATGCAGTACAGTGCGTTAAAGGAAGATTTCTCTTTACTACACTGTAGTGTGATCTCGGAGTTGGTATATTTAAAGAGCGGGGTGTGTGGTGGGTGTAGGGTGGCTTGCCCCCCTGCTTTTACCCCTCAGGTAAGTTTTTTATTATTTTTATTTTTTTTAACATATTCGAAGTTTTACAACTTCGAACATATGGGTTCGACCATATGGTGTTCGAAGTTGTAAAACTTTAATTATGTGATATAGACCCACTATAGTTTTATAACCAATTGGTTGATATGATTAGAAAAAAAAAATCAAAGCTGGATTTACCGAAATACCCAGGTCCTTAAATCAAGCTACAGTTTTAATCACTCTGTGCTTTATTAAATATTTGCCTTTCAGTTTATGTCTCTGAAATGTCAAATGCTTAGTTTCTGATGTAGTTATCAGCATATAATTCTCCTATGCCCAAATGGTCAATTTAGTCAAGTTCTTTTGCAGACGTGCCCTAGCTGTAACACATGTTCTCAGTTTACCCAGTTTCATCTAAACAGTTATGGGCCTAGGATAGAGCCCTGTGGATACCCTGACTGCAACCAAGAATTTCACCTGTCTAGTTGCGTTATGATACTTGCCATGTCTGATTTGTAAGCATGCAGGTATCCATCTTATCAAGACTACATCTTTATCTAGTTGTTCTAATGTATTAATCTGTGTTTTGTGTATGACCCTATGAAATGCTAAATTTAAATCTATAAAAAATTACAACACAATTTTTCATTCATAGCTGTTATTATATTGTTACAGAACATCATGTTACAGGTGCTAATAAATCTATTTTCAACACATGCATGCTGATATATGGTTTCAAGTCCCAACCTTTCCTATTCAATACTATTTTCTCTGTTATTTTTCCACAACTCAAAAGTGGACTTAAGGATTTGTATGACACTGGGTTTTTACTACTCCCCTTTGCCTTAAAGACAGGTTTAATAAGCTCATGTCTCCAATCTTGAGGAATTTTCCCATATTTATATGACCTAGTAAATAATATATATAATGGTACTGTATGTTCTTGCTGAAGTGCTCTGAGGTCATTATTACTAATTCTGTCTCCTCCATGTGCTTTGTTTGAAACCAGTTTGCATAGTTATTTTTCAATATAATTTCATTTGATTTCAGTATTTAAGGATACCTGGATGTCACTAGGACAACAAATCACCCACTTTGTGGAGCCAGACTGTTTTGCATAATATTTTGTAAATGTATTTATAATCTGTTTTGTCTGAGAATAGATTTTAGGATCTACACACAGTTTATCAATTTGTATATCTTTATTGGGTTGGGAGGGTGGCCTAATGGTTAAGGTGTTTGAAATACAAACACAAGGTGCAGGGTTTGAGTCTCACAAGGGATAACTGGCTAAGCTTAACATGGCTCGCAAGGGCAGTTAGCTTAGTACTAATCTATGAACCTACTCCTTCCAAATCTTGTGTGTGTATAAAATGGTTTCTATTATGCTCCATATCTTTATATAAATTATCTTCAAATTTTCCTTAATCTTGTCTCACACTATTCTTAATTTGTTTGTCTACCTTGTTTATTTGAAAGTTGTAGTTCAACCTCTTTTCCATTTCTTATATTTTTTTGTCTCTCACCTTAATCAGATATCTTGTTCTTATGGAAATATATCCTCCTGACGTTGTGTGCATAGATCCTGATGTTAAACATTTTTTTGATTTTTGCATTCAGACAATTTCCGTTTAAAAACTTTTCATGTTCCATGTGCAATTTTTCCACTGAAGACATCTTTCCAATTAGTTTTATATAGTGACTGTTTTGCTTCCATATAATCTGTTATTAGTCTTCTGTGTATTACTTTAGATTTCAGTTTGGCAGTATTATCTAGCAACAAATTAACCTTTATAACCACATGATCACTGCACATCAACTGTGGTAAAATGTGACATAAAGTAACAGAAATGTATTTAGGAACACAAACACTATCTGATATGTTATGTTTCTTGGTAGTTTTTTTTTACAGTCTGAAGCAGTTGTTGTTTCTGAACATAACATTGTGAATAATTTCCGTACTAATGTTGTTGAGCTAATGTTATTCCAGTCTGTTTTGGGTAAATTTAAGTCCCCATACTCAATTTTTCTTCCTTCCTGTGTTTCATGCAATAAAAAAGTCTCTCGGCTTTTCCCGGTTAGGGGTCGCCACAGTGGAACTCCAGTCCACTAATGATTGGCAGTGGATTTTTATGGTGCTGAGTTGCTAGCCCGATGCCCAACCTTCAAAGAAGGCACACCCATTCATGTACGCACCTACCTGCCTGTCTTTAACGTCACTCGACCACGGGGAAGACGAGCAGACTCCACACAGAAGGCGCTCCAGCCGACAATCAAATGGGAGAACCTCTTGCTGTGAGGCAACAGTGCTAACCACTGCACCACCACGGCCTGTGTTTCATGCAATAAATGTATGAATTTCTCTAGGTCATCTGCACTTGACACTGGCGGTCTATATACTCCAACAATTGTTATATAATCCAGGGTTGTCTTAATTGTCACAGTTATACAGTCTATAGTGCTGGTGTTATCACTGAACGGGTCTACTTCAGAACAACGAAACCTCACAGCATGAAAGACCAAAACACAGAGACGAAATCACCGAAACCCCACAACACTGAAAACCACATAAGTACAACACACACAAAAAACATACACAAATACATACACAACTGCCCCAAACTACCAACCACACCACCCTACACTACAAATAGGAAGGGGGGCAAGCCCCCCTGCACCCCCCACCCCCCTACTTTAATATTCTAACGCCGAGAACGCACAGACACACAAGGCAAACTCACACCCACACACTACAGTCCCTCACACACACACACACACACACACACACACACACACACACACACACACACACACACACACACACACACCACAGTCATAACACACACTTACACATAGCACTACCCCTCACAAATACACTTACATATGCATACTCACCCACAGCGGAACACCAAAAGCGCTAAATCAAAATCCCGTAACACCGGGATTTTGAATTTGGCCCTTTTCGGTGTTCTGCAGTTTCGCTGTTTTGGTCCCCTTCAAAACATTTTTGATGTTCTGGTCTTTCGGTGTTTTGAAGGAGTCCCCACTGAACATATAATAATCACAGGTCTCATAACTACCTTTAACCCCTATCATAATACCTCCACCTGATTTTTTGTTAGAATGTTTGTTACAGTAAAAACATTTATATCCTGACAGAACTGGTTTCCAGTCATTTTTCTTTAACCAAGTTTCACAAACAATAACGACATTAAGCTTGGGGGAATGTAGCAAATTTTCCAGTAAAAAAAAAAAAAAAAATATATATATATATATATATATATATATATATATATATATATATATTATTAATTCTCCTAGATGTAACAACCATCAGAGATGCATCAAATGTGCTATCTGTGAAATTTTTGGCTTGTGAAAAATCCTGCCTTGAATTTGTCAAATACTGCAAAATATCTGCTGCAAAAATTCTCTTCCCTGATCTTGAAAAGTGCACATCATCCTGTTTGAACATGTGTGCCCAAAATTAGGCTTGGATGCTGCACACATTTCCATTTTTTAAAATGGAACATTTTTTATGTAGGTATTTGGCCAAAAAATGTTTTCATTCATGGTGACATGACTCGCCATTCTCTATGTGATTTGTGAAAAATATGTCCTAAAACCTGCACAAGCTATGCTGTCTAAGAGGGCTGTAAGTTCCCTGCTATGAGTGAGAGAGTCCTTCTGAATGAGATCATTGGTACTGACATAAGTAAAAACAATCCATATTTCCTTACATTAAGGTATTCAAAGGCCTGCCTCACATCCTCTACTTTGCTCCTGGTGAGCATGACACATTTCATTGTTCATTATCTTCTCTGCAAATGTAAATATCAGTATCTTTAATAATTTTATTTTATGTTATTTATTTTACATTTGTTGTTACACATGTTAATGACTGGACTGATAAAATAAACAATGTTAGGGGTTGAAGGTCTTTTCTGACCAGATCTGAAGAATCTTCATCTTCTAATTCAGTAATATCTGCTCTGTCAATTGTTACTTGAATTATCTTCATCACCATTAATCTTATTAATCCCACTGTTTTCATTGCTTATTACATTTGTAAGTATACAATTCTCATGCAGCTGGTCTTGTACATGCACAGCTTGAGCCTTGTTGTCATCACCTGTACAGTAATGTTCTTTAATACTTCCACTTTCAATTTTGATTTCTTCCTTTTCACCTGCCTCTTGCTTCTTTTTTCCACTTTCTGTTTTGAAAAAAAAAGCCTTTTTCTGTAGACTGAAGGTTTCCTGATTCCCACTAATTTGTATGCTGTGTAACAAAACAGTGTCCTTTTTAGTACGTATTCGCCTTGCTTTACAGACGTTTATTAGTTTATTTTTCCTTCTTTGTTATTTATTGTGAATGTCCCCCTTTCTTTCTTAATTTCCTTCTATACACACTGAATCCTCAGATTGCTGAATACTTGTATCCAGAATTCCAACATTGTCAGTGGCATTATCTTGTTTCATAGGGGTTGAGGATCTTTACAAACAATAGACACATTATTTCATAAATGTGTCCTATTTGCCTTTTCCCTAACATTATTTATTTTATCAGTTCAGTCATTAATATAAAACATTTCTCCAAGCTCTGCAAAGTACTTAAGTGCAATCTTCATCCATAAGTCTAGATTTACTGCTAATAATGGTAAGCAAATCATCCAGCTTTTGACCTGAGGAGCACAGACCAACAGTGTTATCAGGTGTTGCCTTTAAATGTACAAAGCTTTTATTATACTGTACATATATTTGTGCTTTAGAAAATCATTAATGGCATACTCATTTAAGGAATCCATATTCAGCTGCAAATGAATAAAGAATTCTAAAAACAAAACGGATAATCAAATTAGTTACCAGAGAATTTAAAGAGAACTTAAATCTACTTCTAAGAGAAAAGTCACACGAATAATAAGCAACTGATTATTAAATTAAGTGCAGTAAAGTTGCTCCTCTCACTGTACAAGGTGTGAAAGTCACACAAAAGCTGGCCATGTGAAAGCACGCCGTAGCTTCTGCTCCCTATCTCTCACAGTCGTACCTCTTTTTAACAGTAAATGTCAATAAATCACAAACCAAGAAAGGGTTGTTTAGATAAGCTCTGGATTGTCCTCTGTTTAGTCTGTGTGAATTTATGGCTAACTAGGCCCCTTGGGATGGCTAGACATTACCTGCCTAAAGCCTATCTCTTTCTAACAACTATCACTGAAAATTAAAGGTAAAACAACAAATTATAAATCAAAGCAAATCTTGTCTATGAGCACTTCATTCCTTTCTACAAACAGTGAAAAGCAATGTGTAAAAATTAAAATATAAATTCAGGTAAAAACTTCTCTTACGAAACTACTGCCCAGTCAGTTACAAACCAATACACGATTGTTAAGTAAGCTGTGAATATGAATTTGAATGCATTGCACAGGAATCCGGTTCAAGCTGAAATGAGAAATGTGATGACATGACTGAGGATTGTTCCCTAAGAATGCGTTGAATATGTTTGGTATGAAAAGAATACTCTGTGCACTTGCAGATGTGACAAGGGAAAGTGAAATGTAGCTGTCATGTCATAATTCCATCTCACTGTTAACAAAGAAAGCACACGACAAATACCTCTGGACACACCTTTCCTTGACAATGGCTAGATATCTTATTGTATATATCTCTGTTATGATCACAGAACAGATCAGACTTGAATTTTTTGTTATAGTGCATTGCTTTCATGCTTGTTGTAATTACTTCATCATACACCATCTTTAGTGAAGAATACATCCACCTCTGAAGCTACAGGACCTATTTATAAACCTTTCATAAAATGGAGGCTTCAGTCTGCCACTGGAGATGTATTCCCTGACTGTCATCAACTTTCTATCCACCAGAGTATATTCCACATTCTCCTTCTGTGACCCTTATCCATATGATGGCATGGCCGCTCACCTGTCACTGTGCTTTACTTACCTGGGCAAATGATGATGACTGTATCTTGCCCATACATCTGGCCTTTCAGGGCAAGGTAATGCTTGAAGTACAGCAAGAGCAGGCAGTACATTGTAATTGATAGCCTGGTATACTAATGTATGCACTGGTTTTGTTCTGTGTCTTTCTTGGCCCGTACACCACATTTTTGCCAGTGCTGCAGTACCTTGTACCCAGCTGTGCCTTGCATGGTGTGCTGTTGCAACTGGTTCCCACCAGGTCTCTTAGTGTCCAAAGTTGTAGCTGCTTCCGTAGTTATTATTTAACATGAAACACACAATAAATAATTTACTGCAAGTCTCAGGTGTGTAGTGCTGTGTACCACTGGATGTATCCGGGCAGTTGAAACTTCCCTTCAGGAGTCCAAAAACAATTTATTAATGTCCTTTGTTTATAAATGTGTGGTGTTTTATGCCATCACAGCCATGGTCTGAGGGTTTCAGCTATGGCGTCTTCATCTGTGGTCCCAAGACATACCAAGTATCGTATGCAGCACACCATGTTGAACAGCACTGTAAGTGGTCTAGTGCCTTCTTAAGTCAGAACTACATATTGTTGCTTATGAATCTGGCATTGTTCACATATCAAATAGATAACCATGGGAGAAGTTACCTGCTATGAAACACTGGTAGAGGTCACATATATGCTAGATGTGCAAGTAATGTAAACTTCCTGGATTCCTCACAGACACATTGTATATGAAGCCTTGTGCATTGCATTACCAGCTGGAAATTGATGGAGTTGGAAGCCCTTGTGTTTGATATCGTGGATATTGTATACAGTAGGTGGGGCCTTGATGGCAATGTGGGTGCAATCTTTGGCCCCCACGACAACAAAGAAATGGACTATGCGGTAAAATGACTGCATGGTGTCAGTTCTCTTCTCTGCTTTCCGGGAAACCATATGTGTTCCTGTAGATGTTGCAGTATCATGTCAAAGAACTGGTGCAGGATCTGCATTGCTGCATATTCTGCATTGGTACATGCCTGCTAAATTCCTAATGTGTCTCCCTGATACATGCTGAAAGATTCACATAGCAAGGATAGTTAATGTTACTTATACCTTCAAGTCCATTTGGATAGGCAGTCCACACATCCAACTGGATTCCACCTCTGTTAACTCCTATATGGTGTCTCTGAACAGGTTCCCTTCAAATCATCAAAACCCCAGATCATTGAAGGCCACATCATCGAGAGGAAAGTAACGAAAACCCATTTCAGCGAAAGACCGGAGCAACGAATATCTTCGCAGAGTAAGTAACCTGTTGGTCGATAAGGTGAAGTTTTCCCTTTTCCCAAGTGTTGTGCTATCTCAGAGTTGGTATATTTAGTTAGAGGGGTTGTGGGGGGCATAACCCCCCATCAGGGTAGGTTAAGGATGGTGTAGTTTGGGTTTTGTGACTTTTTGGATGAGTGATTACTATCAGTATCTTATTTTATTTATTTTACCAAACAGGATTTAGTCATCTTGTCCCTATCCTCTTGTGAGATGTGAGGGAATAGAACATTATCCTAATGCACACTCCCTGTTGCTTCCCCAATCATCCTTTGCATTCCTGAGCCAGGAGCTTATTAATCTCTTGCAGTGCCATGACAATATTACCTTTGGAATTCCTCAGAGCTTGTACTAGTAACACTCTTCCTCCTTTCTTACATTTATGTTTCATAACCTTATTAAAGGATATAGCTTTGGCCAAGTGAAACAGCTACAGTGTCTCCTGCCTGTCATGGATATGCTGAAACTGTTTTAGTTTATATCTCTGTTTGTAAGCCTAGATCTCTATTAGCAATTCATTGTTGTTGTATATCTCATCTGTAAGTTATTTTTCTACCACATTAATCTACTGTTTTAATATTATGTAGCTTTATATCCCCTAGTCATTGTAGTCTCCTTCTTACCCTTCCTAATGTACATCTTACGTTTCGATAAAAGAGCTCTGAAGCTACAAACGTGCTGCATTTTAGAGGGAGCACTGATCTCCAGGTGGCGCCCATATCCTTCTGTGACCCAGCAAGAGCCTTCCTGTTTTTGACCAACAATGGATCAGACTTCCACTGATGAAATCATGGGCTGTGATTCACCAATCCATTTGTAAGTAAGACCAACAAATAAAAAATTCTGCTTAGCCATGCCAGCAGACTGTAAACCCTGGAGTCACAAAACAATCACTTGTAATATTTTAGCATTTTTGTTCATTTTATTATTGAACTTCATCAGAAACACACCAAATCCAAAGCTCCCAACTTAGATATACACACGTATGAAATTATTTAATCAATTGTCCAATCACAAATGTGTTTCTAAGAATCTAAATACTCTATAAAACTAAATGATAACATTTTCTTTTAAATTATTTTATAAAATATTTAACAAAATATGGTAATTAAACACATTTAAAAGGCTTATCAAGGACTAAAGAAATTGATACTGAAACGATCATAACTTGCCTGCTCTCAGTAAAATACTTTTGATTGAAATCTTGTTATTAATAACAGGGAGGAAACAAGTCAAAGGTAAACAGTAATCCTCATTGGGCGCATAGAAATTGGCCAATGTCCTTAGCCCCTTGGGAAACTTGACAAGTGCAACAATACAGACAACCCTAAATCTCTGCCCAAAAGAATGGCAACACCCTCTTAGAAGATGTGACAGTAGAAAATGTTGACATCCTCCCAATGTGGCAAGGTAATAGACTCAGATTTCCTTTTGATCTTAGTCTCTTGTAGGACAATGATTTGTGCCTTTTAATCCTTAAGAGAATTTGTAATGGATCTTGATTTCATGACCATGATAATAACACTGTCATTCCATGACACCTTGATAAAATTGTGTTTTTCTATAACTTCACCCCTTGCAATGAAAACATTCCTATAGCCCTCTAACTGGGGTCTATCATCCCCCATCATAAAAGAGCACAATATTCTGAGGTAATTGAAGCAGTGAATCTGCTATTGTCTACCTCACCTTAGTATAATCTGGGAGAAGGGGTAATGAGTAAAATCTTTAGAAACTAACGGAGTTAAGCTAAATACTCCTATGTAGCCTAAACTATGAGGCAGAAAATTGGAAAGGAGAAAGGGAAATAAGCCTCTAGCTTGAGAGAAACCTGCACCCAATGCCCCTGCAAACAGTGTTAACTAATTTGACCCCCCCCAAGTCCCCCTGAATTCCATGTTCCCAGCAGAACTCTTAAACACGCCTGCAACGTAGCCAAATGAACATTGATTAGGCCCTTGTTCCATTGTTATATATCTTATACATTCCACTAAGCCCCTTGTTTTTGGGTGGATATATATGAACAAACAGCAGAAACCTCGGTAAATTTCCGTCAATATTAGTAAATTACAGAAGAACCACTCAGTTTACAAATGCCTTGTTTACCAACCCCATGGTAGTCACAGATGTCCTTCCATTTCACTGTTGCAGTATTTCTAATGTAAGGGATCTCCTGCCAAGGATAGCCCAACAAGTGGCCAGTATACCAAAGCCTTTAGTATCTACAGGCACCGTATGTCACACATATGCTCCCCATGCAGTGTGTCGGGCATAAAGATGACATACAGCCACACACACTTCAGAACTTCTTTGGCACCAGTCCAAATGCCACCAGAGAACATCACTCTAAATACCTTTGTCCTGTGCTGGTTACTGAGCTGTTTTTCAGATAAGTGCCCTTTGGGGTTCTTCCTTATCTTCTCTTTTATTTTTAGTTTTGTTGGCTTCATGTCATCCAGAAAATAAGAGAACACAATATTCTGAGGTACTTGCAGCAGTGAACCTGCTGTCGTCTACCTCACCTTAGTATAATCTGGGAGAAGAGGTAATGAGTAAAATCTTTAGAAACTAACGGAGTTAAGCTAAATACTCCTATGTAGCCTATGTAGTCAGTGTGGGAGGCAGATTCCCCATAACCATTGTCACAACCAGTGTCTCTCTTGTCTGGGTGCTTCCCACTTTCTCCCCAGAACCCTACATAGTCACCTCTCTTCCTTGTCTATTCACCTTGAAAACTAACATCTTAAGCTGTTGTCTCAGGGTACTGTGGCCAGGTCTTCCTGTCACAACGGTCAGTCATCAGTGAAGATGAAGGCCAAAAAACCCAGGTCTAATATGGCTGCTGTCCAGCCTCCATGGATGCCTCTCTTGAGGCTACTGAAAGCCCGAAGGATTGTCCGGTCATTGCTATGGATTTCTTTGCCATGACCCTGTCTGAGGCTGGCATGGATCTGATTTCTCACGTCTTCTAAGGCTTTCCAAATGTCTGCTCTTGATGTTGAGGGGGATCCTCATCTGATTATATCCGAGGGGCCAAGGGAATTCCACAGATCTTAGTGAGGGAGGAGATCCCTACTACACTTATTGAATATCGACAAGGGTCCAACCCTCCCAGGGTTTTTCATACGGACATCCTGCAGAAAAAGAAACAGAAAACAAGCATATTTCCCTTGTAGTTAAGGATTCCCAAAGAGAATGTCAGGATTTTACTCAGGGTTTAATTAGCACTTCAATGCCTTTAAAGCCTCCTCAGGGGGTTGCTGTACCTGCCCCTCCTTGGTCTTCCACTCCTCTTAAATGGCCTAGGGAGCAGGATTCCTGTGATGAGGATCAGGATTTGAGGGAAAAGTCATTAGTCTTCTCTTCTCAGATCCCTTCTCCCTTGAACTATGGTTCAGCGGAAGAGGATTCTGTGAGCACAGATTCCCCTTTAGAGGAACTCTCCACTGAGGACACTATTTCCTGTATGATGGAATTCTTTAAGTGGGATTGTTCTCAGATTTCTGATATCCAGAAGTGGTATTATCAGCTTCTACACATAGAGTGTCCCAAGGCTTCTTTCTTCCGCCAGTTCTGGCTGCCCTCCTGGATACCTTTTCAGCAGCGTCTGTAGCCCCTGTTTCTAAGCCCCAACTCCTAAGAAACCTGAAAGATTTTACAAGGTCAACAATGAAAACTGAAAATAAAAACACACACCACAAACCGCAGTAGTACCGGAACACAATTTAATATAACAAAACAAAAAGTGAGTAAAATACTTAAATGTCAACAAATTAGATTTAGCACTTTCACCCTTACACACTCTAGGACATCATCAGAGTAAAGAACATATAAAGCACCTGTACTTAAATAGTAAAATGACCAATCACATGACCAAATTACATGTGTAAATGACCTGACAAATCACTACATTAATAGACAAACAAAATACAATAACTGGTTCAGCAGCATTCTTAAAATACCTAAACAATCAAATTTAAAATAATATGCCTGTTTTAAGATGTGCATTTGTTAACTAAAATTCTAAATATATTGTCACATCTCAATAAAGATTTATTTTAAAACTGCACACACATATATTTTACAAGGTTCCTGATAATTGTAAATTTCTGTGTAAGTGCCCTTCTGCTGTCCTTTCTGTGGTGTCTCTTTCCTCTGACAAACCCTCCAAGCTCTTGCCCCTTTACAAAGCTGGTTCCTTCAGATAAGGATAGTAAGGCCATAGAGAGACTGGACAAGAAGGTCTATACTGCTGCCACTCTGTCTTTTAGACCCATTAACTACCAGACTCATATGACCAGGTATGCTTTATTCGTCATTTCTCAAGTTTCTTAGGTTATTTCCGATCTTCCTGATTTGAGGGGATGGCTTTGGCCCTTTCTTTGTTGGGTTCTACCTCTCAAGTTGCCCACCACTCTATTAAATGTAGTTATGATGTAGCTGATGCTTCTTCTAGGGCTGCTGCATTTGGTTCAGTTATGAGATGTTATTCTTGGCTTTATCTTCAGGCTTTCCCTGATGACATTCAGGCCAAATTACTGGATGCTGCTTTGAATAATAAAAGTCTTTTTTGGTGCTGCTGCTGAACTTTTAAAATCTCTCCAGGATAAGGGCAAAGGCTTGCACGAGTTGAAACATATTTTTGTTTCTCCTATTCCAAAGTTTCAGAGAAATTACCCTTCCAAATCTGCTTTTGTTCTCAGACAGTCTTGCTGTCTGCCCAAGGGTAGAAAGGGTTCTAGATGTGTACCTCCTGCTAAATCTACACAGACCCCTATTTGCCAGAAACCTCCTTTTCAGGACAAGCCAGGTTACATTTGACAGTTTGCTTCCATTTTCCCTCGGCCAGGATCCCTTGTCCCTTCATCTTTCCCTGTCTCTTCCAAATTTGTTAAGGATCACAACAGATTCTTGGGTTCTGTCCATTAGCTGCCTGAGGTATTTCATGGTATGAAAGTCTCCCCCCCTTTCAAGGCATTCCTTAATCTCCTCGAGAACAGCTTCCTTTCTTACCAGAGGTGCTTCATTCTCTTTTGACCCAGGGCACCATTCAGGCTGTTCCCCCTGCCCAGTAAGAGAGGGTTTTTTATTCCAGGATGTTTATCTGGGAAGGAAGACACCTAGAGACCAGTTCTGGACCTTTTATTAGCTCACCATCTTTCTCATGGTCACCTCCTTTTGGACGTTGTCTCTCCAAACTTTATTTCTTCTTCTTCTTCCTCAGGCCTGGTTGCTCTGGATGTTAAGGATGCCTATTTTCATATCTCCATCCATACAGGAAACTTTTGCATTTCTCTGTTTCTTCCTTGCATTTTCAGTTCTCTGCTTTGCCTTTTAACCTCTCAGCTGCTCTGAAGGTGTTCACCAAATGCCTTGTTACTGTCATTGCTTTTTGCAGGATGAGAGGGGTTCAGATCTTCCCTTATCTGGATGATCTGCTCATTCAAGCTTCATCCCCCGAGGCTCTGCTTCAGGATCTCCAGGTCACTATTTACTTGCTGCAGAGTCTGAGGTTCAACATAAACTTTCAAAAATCTGTCCTGACCCCTTCGCAGGATCATGTTTTCCTTGTTTGCAGGATCCAGACCTTCGCCCATGCTGGCATCTCTGCCTGCTCCCAAGGCCCTGTCTCTCATTGCCTTTTTCCATTCTCTTCATCCTCTGGATTTAGTCACGGCAAGGGACTTTCTCAAAATCCATGGGTTAATGGCTTCCACCATTCCCTTGCTGGCTCCATATGAAGAAGCTTCAATGGTAGCTCAAATCAGTGTGGAACAGCATTGTCACCCCCTGGACTTTCTGGGTTCCTTTCTTCCTTGTCTCAAGCTTGAGCTTCAGTGGTAGATTCAGCAACTTTCTTTTAACCCAGGGCTTCCTTTCAAGTCTCCAGTCCTTACTCAAGAGCTCTTTATATATGCCTGAGACAGAGGGTGAGGAGCACCCTTTATCTCTCTCAAAGTTCAGTGTCTCTGGTCTCTTCATCAGAGGATGGGCCACATCAACCTCAATGAAATGAGGGCTCTGTGTCTAGCTTTTCAGGCTTTTCATATCCTTTTTCATCCTGGGCCCCCTCAAAGTTTTCATAGACAATACCACAGCGATTTGGTATGTCAACAAGCAGGGGGGTACAAGATCCTACCTCCATTGAAGGCTAGCTCTTCAGGTCTGAGATCTAGTTGTCCATTACCATGTGACTCTTCAGGCAGTTTACATTCCATCAGAGCATAATCTAGTGGCAGACTGTTTGAGCAGGTCCAGCACACAAGCTCATGAATGGATGCTTCACAAATTTGTGTTTCTAGACATTGTCCATTGGTGTGGTATTCCTCAAGTTGATCTTTTTGCCTGCCTTCTGAACAGACAACTTCCTCTGTTTTGTTCCAGAGGCCCAAGTCCTCAGGCTTGGATGGTCTTTTCCTTGGAAGGGGATGTTTTTGTATAGGTTCATAGGTTCATAGGAGGTTACTAGGCTAACAACCATAGAGCCCTTATAAGCCTAGCCTTATTTATCCTGAGTTGTCGGTGGTTAGATGAGTGAAATTCACAGAGGTAAGGGTCTATGGAAGTTAATACCGACTTCCTCTTTCCAGTAGAAACATGGACACCACCCCAGGAGTGAATTATCAGTCACCCATCCATTGATCTAAGTAGCGTTTGAAAATGGTCAGGGAGGGGCTCTGTTTCACATGAATTGGAAGCTTGTTCCAGAAAAGTGACAATCTCTGGGAGTTGTATCTCTCTCCACATGTCTTGTTCATGTCAGAAACTAGTTTAAGATCCCTGGAGTGAGTGACTCTGAAGTTTGATTTACGAGTGTCTATAATTTTCAACAGGAGCAGGAAAGAGACTGCTGTGTGAGCCAGGCACAAGTCACGTCACAAGTTTTGGACAGTGCAGTAGTACAGCGGTAGCATTGTCACCTCACAGCAAGAGGTTGTCCAGTTTGATTTTCAGCTGGGATGCCTTCTGTGTGGAGTCTGCATGTCCTCTCTGCATTTGTGTGGGTTTCTTCTTGGTGCTCCAGTTTCCGCCCACATTACAAAGACATGTATCTAAAGTGTTTCTCACCAGGCCTCCGCTGAAAATTGGCTTTGTTCCAAGTCAGACTTTCTCGGTTAACAAATGATAAATAAATAAAGTCACCCCATAGCAACCTGTGGGAGACAGAATACAGTGAGAGGGGTTTCAGTTTTTTTGTATAAGACTTGTTTTAAGTACCCTGTAATTTCTCGGTGAGAAACTTCTGTGGTATCTCTGATTGTTGCAGGTGTCTGGGGAGGTACGTGCAAAAGGAAGCATTGTACTTAATTAGTGATTGGATAAAGACTGAGTATAATGGAATTATAAAATCCTTAGATCTAACTGTGATGCCTTTACTTATAAGATGTGCCACACAGAAGGATTTCCTTACTACTTTTAGATATGTGGTTGTCAAAGTTCAGATTGCTGTCAACCTGAGTACCCAGATCACGTACCACTAGCTCTACACTTGGGGGGGGGGTGCCATCTATAATGTGATGAACAGGGATGTTATCTCTCTCAAAAGGAATAATAATGCAGTTTTTGCATTTATCTTTAATCTGTGGCTTTGGCATCAATCATTTGTCTGTGTTAACCCTGTCTGCAGTATATTAACATAATTGGCAGACTCAGTGATTGCTCCCAGTTTGTAATCATCCACAAAATTGGTCAGCCACAGGGCATCCATGTTTTCCTGGACTTCTGAGGCATACATTCTGAATAGTAAGGAGCCCAGCAGAGAACCCTGTGGTACACCACTGGTGGCTGGTCTTTTACTAGAAGTGAAGTCAACCACTTTAATAGTATGTGTCCCGTCGGTGAGCCAGGTGGCTACCCATCTGGTAATGCAGGGGTTAATTCTCAATTGTGAGGGTTTCTCTAGAATACCTGAGTGGGGTATTGTGTCAAATACCTTGGCAATGTCAAGATAGGTGGTGTGCACTGTCTTTCCCTTGCCCAGGGCCTTGGTGGCTTTATCGAAGAATTCAACCATTTTTAACAAGCATGATCTACAGTACCTTTAACTAATCCAAGCTGGTTTGGGTCCAGAATTTGGAGATTACCTATGTCCTTGTTAATAAGGTCCATTGTTAGTAAGGTCCATAATGATTCTTACATGGCCTTGCAGATGAGGTTGTCAAACTTATGAGCCTGTAATTCCCGGGTCAGTTCATAGATCCCTTTGTGCTGAGGGATTACTGTTGCTGTCCTCCATTTTGCCAGAACATAGTCAGTTCTCAGGCTGTGGTTAAACAGGGATCCAAATGGGTGTGCTAGGTCATGTTTTAAGTTGTTTAACAGGCAACCTGTGATGCTGTCTGGTCCCATTGATGCTGTGTTTTTGGTCTTGGAGAGTGCAGAGATGACCTGCTCTCTTGAGGTAATAGGCTGTGGAATGGGGCCAGCCAGGTATACTTTGAGGGATGACTGGAGGGGACATGGGGGTGACGTTTTCTCCAAATCTGTCAGTTAGCAGGTTGGCTGTTACTTCTGGTTGAGTGTGGGTGGTGCCATCCACTACCAGTTCCGTGCATAGCTGGGTATTCTCTTTTAGATTTCAGATGTAGTTAAAGAATGCCTTCTGTTTATCCTTAGCTAGGGAGGCTAGTTTTGTTTTGTAATTAGCTTTGGAGGAATTTCTTCCTCTGCCGAGCCAGTTCCCTCTTGCTCTTGGGCATTAGTTTCTTTCTCTTGTTGTATAGCCTGTTTATACCAGGGGTCCACCAGGGTGACTTGTTTTTTTGGCAATACCTGGTTTTAATCCGTTCAGGTACAGATGAGTCTATGCAACTGCTTAAGTGGTTATACAGGGTATTGATGTACATCTCTACACAGGAGCCTTCCCTTCGCCTTCTTCTGCTTCCAGGGGCCTTGCACAAGATCAGACAAGCCTCCTCCAGAATCTTGATAGTGACTGCCTTTTGGCCCAGACAGCATTGGTTCCCCCTTCTTTCTCACTTGGCCAGAGGCAATCACCACAGGTTACCTCAGTGTGTGGACCTTTTACATAAGGCAAAGGGTTTTTTTAATCCATCCTCACTTGTCCATTCTTCAACTAACACTGTGGGTGATTGGGGTTTGATCCCTTTTAGTCACCTTTTTCTGAGGATGTGCTTTGGGTCCTTCAGGAGGCCAGGAAACCCACTATCATGAAATCATATTTGCCCAAATAGAAGAGATTTTCTATCTGGTGCCTCTCTTGAAACCAGGATTTCTTATCTGTGCAGGTTTCAATGGTTCTCTCTTATTTATGTGATCTTCTCCATGCTGAGTTGGTGTATTCTTCAGTTAAAGCTCACCTGTCAACAACTTCCGCTTGTTTGCCCTTAGCTCCTCCTGTGGCCTCTAGATTTGAGGTCACGGAATTTCTTAAAGGCACCCTTCATATCAGGCCTCCCAGGAAGTCAATTCCACTATCCTGGGACCTCAGTTTGGTTCTTGAAAAATTGAGTCAGGCTCTTTTTGAGCTTGCTGCTTCAGCTTCCTTACAACATTGTGCTTGGAAAACTGTTCTTCTTTTATCCCTGAACTCAGCTAAGAGAGTATCTGAGCCTCAGGCTCTCATGGCTGTTTGTGCCTTTTCAGTTTTTTCACAGAGACAGGGTGTCTCTTTGCACTAATCCTTTTTTTATTCCCAAGGTAGTCACTGAGTTGTCAGGCTGTCTATTCATTTGCCTTCCTTTTTTCCTTCTCCACAGTTTGCCAGTGAGAAGGTACTTCACACCTTTGATTTGCATAGACTGCTCAGATACTGTTTAGATAAAACTAAAAATATTCACAAATCTGAGCAGCTTTTTGTTTCTTTTCATCCTAGGTCTTTGGGTTTAGCTGTTTCTAAATGAATTATCTCTTTTTGGATTTCTATGTTATTCCTTTCATGGCAAATGTCTTTCCTCTTCAGAAAAGGCTCACTCTACCAAAGCCATTGCTTCTTCTGGTGCTTTTTTCAAGGGGCTGGATACCAATTCCATGCTTAAGGCCGCTGTTTGGTCTTCTGTACATATCTTCACTAAACATTATAAGTTGGATGTTATGTCCAGGGCTAGAGCTAGCGTTGCCAGTGCTATTCTACATGGGTTTCTTGAGGGTTCTTCACTACCATCCTCCTCCCAGGTTTCAGGTTGAGATTTTTGTATTCACCCTTATATTAGCTATACTGCAGCCATGATATGGAAGGACATAGTACAGTTATGTAAAATCTTACCATAACAGTAGATGTCCTTTCACTGTTGGAGTATTAATTCCCTCTCGCCTGCTCCTTCTGCTGTAGTCTGTTCTCCCTGCCCTCCTGGCTCAAGGGTTCATCTCTCTCTCTCTCTCATCTCCTTCTGGATGCAAATATTCCACCTGGTTCCTAAGGTTATTCTGTTCCTCCTGAGGCTTTCAGTTCTGAAGTGTGTGCATTCATACGTCACCTTTATGCCCTACTCCTTGTGCGGGGAGCATATGTGTGATGGACAGCACCTGTAGATATTAAAGGCTTTGGTATACTGGCCAGCCATTGGGCTATCCTTGGCAGGAGATCCTGGTCTCTGAGAATGTACTTTAAGCTCCTGAATATTGTTTGAGTGGGTTGCCACAATGATACACTGTTCTGAGAGCTCTGTATGTTGCTGGTTCTGCACCACACCAGTGGACTGCAACTAGGAGTCATACAAAGCCGTAAGGGCTTTAATGTGTTCAGTGTCTTGTGCTACAGATTTAAGTATCCAAGATGGTCTCTAAAGTGTCTCGATTTGCTTTCAGCTCCTCTTCTATCTTTCCAGAGTCTGTAGGTATCTTGAATTTTTTTCTCAGAATTCTGTTTTATTTATTTCAGAGATAATTCACCAACAAATTTACAACAGTCCAATGTACAAAGTGGGTACATACAAACAAAAAATACAACCATATTGGGCGTAAGACCATATAGATAATTTACAAGCAGGGTTACAATAAACAAGGAAATGGCACATAAGCAACAGTACTGTTGATAGCTTTGCATTTAAAAAAAAATAGTAGTATGACTTGATATAAAGAGTTTTGACCTTTAGTTAACCCACAACTGTGTACAATATTTACAACTGCTACGATGAGAAATCTCATAGAGCAGGGAGTTTTACTATTTTGTATGTTCTATACAGTTAATATGAAATTGCGGAATTTACCCTACTTATTTTATTATTACGTATTCAGAGGACAGAAGGTTGTGATTATTATAAGCTAATGTCTGTAATATCTACAAAGAGTATTATTTCTTAAGAATGTGGTCAATGAGAAAACCCCAAAACTTCTGGTAGTAAGAACATTTTTTACTTCTTCTTCTTCTTTCGGCTTTTCCCGATTAGGGGTCACCACAGTGGATCACCTGTCCGCTCATGATTGGCAGTGAAGTTTTACGGTGATGAGTTGCTAGCCCGGCGCCCAACCTTCCACAGAAGGCACACACATGCACGCAGTCACGTCTAGGGCCAATTTAGAGTGTCCATTCCACCTACAGCATGTCTTTGGAATGTGGGAGGAAACCCGCATGATCACAGTGAGGACAAGCAGACTCCGCACAGAAGGCACCCCAGCCGAGGATCAAACCACAGAACCTCTTGCTGTGAGGTGGCAACGCTAACCGCTGCACCACAGTGGCCGCCCAGTAAGAACATTTTTTACTATTTCTTGTTATCATTTTATGGGAGGTGATGTATTTGAGTGCCATGTTTCTGTATCCCTCCTATGCCAGTTTGGATCTATCTAACCAGTTTTGAGTGATATAATGTTTCATTAATATGAAAAGAGTGATATGAATGTGGAATTTCTGCTTGGGTGTCCTGTCTGTGGTAATGTGAAGGATTGCAAACTCCCGTGAAATAGTAGTTTTCCCATATCCCATCTTTTCTAGCCTGACTCTTAAGGAATCCATAGATTTTGAGCAAATTTGCAATACCAAAGTATGTGAAGTAGGTGCATCTTCGGGCAGAAAGGGGAAGAGTTTGAGTTAAATTTGTTCAGTCTAATTGGTGTAAAATAAGCCTTATTATTGATCATTAGTTGTGTATATAGTAGATTTCTAAAAGGAGGTAATTTAACAGTATTTTCTATATCATGTGAAACTTGTTCCATGGCAATTTTATTGCTTATTCCATTCCAATATTTAGAGAATAGGGTACAGGCATGATATTTTATTATTGTAATTCATTTGTCCAGGGTAGAAAGCATTTTCTTTTTATACAATAGACATCTCAGAATAGTTAATGAAGTATTAACATCTGTTTGCACCTATTTGGGTATGTTTTTGAAAGTTTCAATGAGTTCCATGATTTGTCTAATGATAATAATGTATTTTTTGCTTAAGTTGAAGTTTTCCCTGATTTCATTGGTAGTTTTATTTTTAAATTTGTAGAAGTCCCAAATGATGAAGTTTTTGATGAATGGATATTGGGCTAGATTTAACATCTTAGTCCCTATTGTTAAGTTAGGGTTTAAATGAATTGGTTGTAATAGCTTTAGAATATGTGAAATTCTTAGAAATTCAGAAAGTTCTTGGAACATGAGAATTTTATGATTAAGTAAGTTATGTACTTTACATTTTTTTAAGTTTGAAATGTCCATGAAGGGGAGGGCTTTGTGGTTAAGTCTGTATTCTTTAATATGATTGTGAAAAAATTTAACCCACAGTGGGAACCAATCATTGCTCATTGGGTTATATTCAGTAATCTGGATAATTCTATTGGAACATATTATTTTATAGTACAGTTCAAAATCCGGTAACCCAATGCCTCCTGTACTGGTTGGTAGTATTAATTTTGTATAACTAATTCTAGTTGTTTTCGGATACCAAATAAATTTGGATAGGTCCTTATTTACTTTTTTGAAAAACAATTTACAAGTTGTAATATTAGTGGAATTGAACTGGTATATAAGTTTCGGAAGAATATTCATTTTAACTATTGCAATTTTAGATAATAGTGAAAAAAATCATGTTTTCCCATCTCTGCAGGTGTAGCTTTACAGTCGTCCATTTTGTAGAAGGTTATTTTGCATATTTGATTTGTGATTATGCTCATAGTTTACCCCTAAGTATTTAAGTGAGTACCTTGTTTTAATAGAAGTGTGTGGAAAATAAGCTATATTATGACCCAGGGGGGTTAAGTGGGAATATGAAGGATTTCAAGGTTTTGATTTCATAATTTGACACTTTAGAAAAATTCTCAGTAGCATTTAGGATTTTGTTTAGGTCATATCTGCGATTTTTGAAGCTTGCCAGATGCCGAACGGATCATTTCCCAGTGACAGCAAACATAAGTAAAATCTCTCCTGTTAAAATACTGAGAGTGATGTGTGAGGTCTACACTTTATAATAACACTTTTCCACTTGCTACTTATTAGAATATAAGAGAGAGGAAGAAAAAAAATATCTTTGTAGCACCACAGGTGCAGAGCCACTGACTTAAAGTTCCTTTTTCATGCACATTCCCATGTAAACCCCCAAAGCATACAGCTGATTGCATGATATGCAGAAGGGTATACGTCTGAATCGTTTTGGAATGTTACCATTTTTTTTGCAGAACAACAAGCTGCATGGCATACTTTGGAAATATATTTTCCGTAGTACTTAAATATCTGGATTTGACTAGTAAAGCATACATTTTTGTAGTCTTGCTTATGTAACAGAGGGATGACATGACAGTTATTAGATTTGTCAGATATATTGTTATGGTGTAGCAATGCTATGTATTGCCTGGCAAGGATTATTTCTGAACATATCCTATACAGCTGCATTTCATAGTATGTTACATATGCAGAAAAGGTTACCTTCTTCAACAAAGAAATACTTGTCTAAGGGGTTTATACAGATACTACACAGGAGACATATTTTCCTAAAGCCTGTGTCAGCCTTGCAATTTCTTGTAGCTGTTATGGAAACAGGTATGGCAGTCATTGCTGTGGCACATCAGTGCCATTGAGGTGCAGAGTAGGCGGGTGGGCCAGTGTCACTGATTCCACAAAAATTTGATTGATTGAGCCAAGTGCAAGTTGCAACAGATTGAAATGGAGTGGTCTAGCAAACAGAGTGGCCTTCCAGAGTTTGTGCAACTTATTGAGACTGGAAATTCCTCATACGTATCTTGATCTGGTGGTGATGCAGGATTGATTGCTCCTTGATGATGGTCTGGATGTTGGTGTTGGGCTGGCCCATCCTCTCCCTCCTCAAGTTTCTGTTGTGATGAATTCTTTAGTATGACCTAGCAGAGATCTATCTCTTCTTTTCATAGACAGAAGGAGTTTAGGGTAATCCAGTTTTCACGGTGCGTATTGCTCATCATAGGCACTTCTGGCTTGCAACAGCATCATTTTACCATTGAAGGTAACGTTGGGTACAAAGCCATTTACTGCATAAACACCCTTGCTCTGCATAACAAATGGGTGCCCTGGTAACATCTCTGTGTTCTGCATTCAATGTATTACTAGTGCATGGCATGATATAGAAATGTGCGAGGCTGAAAAAAGGATTGATGGTGCCACAGGTCTGTCCACTGATGATTTTTTTCCCATATTTTACCTTGTCCCTCATAATTTTTTTTGATGTTCTGCTAAGTCACACTGAAGATTACAATCAGTCAGTGATGCCAGTCATTAGAGTTTCATACTTCTTATTCTTCTGAGAAATGCATATTGATGCGAAATCTGTTGTTCTATTAACTTTTTAAGTGAATTTGAATAATATTTTAAAAGACGCCTTTGAATTTGGAGCTTTGTTCCCTCATTATTTTTGGCTTTTTCTTTGATTCATGAACAAAAAACTTGACATCTATGTTACAATGTGGCATTTGTGAGACTGAAGTTGTTGATCAGAATTAATTGTATCATCAGTGCTATTTAGTATTGTAACTGTCCCTGCTTGGAGGTGGTGCTCCTATTTGTATGTCAGCATGTGGCCTATCCTAATCTGTCTGCGTTAGCATGTTACACCTTACTGGCCTCTCCTGAAGTGTGTGTGCCAGCGAGTTACACCTCACTGGCCTCTCCTTAAGTGTGTGTCAACAAGTTACACCTCACTGGCTTTTCTTGGTGTGCGTGTGACAGTGTGTTACACCTCACTGGCCTCTCCTGATGTATGTGTCAATGTGTTATATCTCAGTCACCCTGCCTGCTGTTGTTGATGCTGCTATGGTGAGTGTGGACAGGGCCTGATGTACCCATGTCATGGAGCGGACCAGCTTGTTTTCACACGATCAGGTTATGCAGTGTATTTATGTTGATCTACTGAATGCATGTAAATCAAATGACATTTGTTAGAAAACAAATACCTGAAAGCCAGTTTCGGATATTGCAAAACATAGCTTTTTTTTTCTCTCCAGGTATTCAAGCTGATGTAACAGAAGTGGGAAGAGTGCAGTCACAAAGACTGCGGAAAGTGATTTCCGAAAATTTTTCCTCTATCCAATGGCGTTCAGTTTAAATGTATTCAGTAGATCGAAAGGTTCCTTGTGTAGTATAGCATAGAAAAAACAACTCACTGGCTACATCCGTACAGTATTGCAGTGCCCGAACAGACATGTCAAGGCAAACCTTCAACACACCAAAGACATATTTGATGGTCTTCTGATCTCAGAATGGATGGTGCTACATTACATTTAAGCCACGATTTTGGTATTGTGTATATCAGTCATGAGTGTGATGCCCCCACGCTGGGCCAGTAATCAAGGAGCCTGAATCCTCACCAACTGACACTGGAGAGGGGCATTTGCCTGGAATACAAATGGGTATACTTAGTAACTTACCCCCCAGTAAGACTCCCCACTGGCACAGTTTAGAGTTCAGTTCTTAGCTGACGGTTCAAGTAAAGTCTTCCCATACCCTCTGTGTGAAACCAGTGCTTTGCGTCCCTGCTCAAAGCAGCTGGCACATGCACACTTTCTGAGATTTGATTTGTATACACACACTCACACACACACCTGGGAAGGCTGGCACAGATTCACCTGCTCTGCCCAGACTATAACGTAGTTATCACTGCCACCAGAACCCCTGCCAGCTACTTACCCAATTATATTTTGTCCAAGTTAATATTAATACAAATGGTAATGTTGACCAAACAGCAAGGCTTTCAGGAGTGGCCTGAGTTATCACCAAATAAATATATGCAAATACTCTCAAAGCTTAAATATTTTTCTAAAAGGACCAGCCACAATGCGAAGTTTAAATATATTTAATAATAAATAAAAAACACGAGAATACTAAATATCTATTTACATTCAACACCAGAGGGAATATTAAAAATAACACAGATGGAAAGTTTCACACAGTTATAGAAAAACAATGCTTTTAATCTCACTATATTTTCCTAACTAATCTAAAAGAATTACTATTCCATAGTTAAGTTACTTACTACCGCAAGGCAAGATGATGTGGGTGAGGGTCTTTCTAGTCAGGTTTCCAAGAACAGACTGCCCAGTCTATATAAAATTTAAATATTATTTCAGAGTTGATTACACAATGATAACACATCTATTCATCTGACTTCTCATTCCAGTGCTATCACCAAAACTGGAAGCTGACAAGATTTTAGCCCTTATGTGCTACAATACACACTGATAGATCTTTGCTCAGATGTGTTGCAGCTGCTGGAAGTCATAAAACCATAAAACCATTTCACTCTTTGTACAGGAACCACAGGCTATTCTCTAGCGCAGCTCTGGCTCCATTCAAAACTGTGGGATAACATCTTTATGCCTTAACCCATAAAGTAATTTAATTTCAAGAATATTTTGCAAAGTCAGGTGGATTAAGATTAACTCATTTCCAGTATATGTTGTTACAATGTTTACATTTAAACAGTTACAGTAATGCACGTACATTTCTTTTCCTTCTAGCAGGACACACTGTTGATGCATTTTAACAAAAGCAAACCTCACAAATAGATTTTCAGCACAATCATCTGTACAAATTAGTTTGATATACACATGGCTTATACTTATTTACAAAATTCCAGCTAGCTGTGCTGGCATATATTACAAATCCACTGCCCTATTTCTCCTGGCATGGCTGACAGTACCTCCTATCATCACAATGAGCCAGAGCATCTGGAAGTATGGAAGTATCCAGTGTCACCTACAACACATAACAAAATATTTTTAGGGAGTATTAGTGGCTACATGAATAGCTGATGTAATAGTAAACATTTATTTTGAAAATGAGAATGCACTTATTAGACAGATGGCCTTATGTGAAGTTGCTTGTCTAGAAGTGATAAAACAGGTGAGATGTGTCAAATATGGGAATTTTGGAAACACACACACATTTGACATAATACTCTCTGTATTGCATGCTGCCTGGCATTTCAAGGAATTGTATTTCTTCCTCTTCACATGCATGTGAGCATAGGCTAGGTGGGGCTTTTATTGCTGTATGTGTGCAATATATGGCACCTAGTACCTTAGTGAGGCATACAGTGTCATTGAAGCCACACATAGTGATGGCTATCTCTTCTGCTGTCCTAGGAAACCAGATTCACACCTCTTCTACAAGCACAATCTTAATGTCAAGAGATGTCTTAAGTATTCATTAAATAGGTGCCTATAGTTTAAGTAATGTGTCCCCAATTGGTCACCAAAAGATCAGTTCAGTTACAAGGATAGTAAATGGCATATATAACTTGATCTCCATAGGGATTAGGAATACTGCACAGTCCCTTGAATTCAATATGTGAGTGATACATGGTGGAATGTAGAAGTCCAGGAAGTCATCAAAAGAAAAAAGGAGTGCAGGAAAAAGTGGGAGACAGAAAAGACTGACTAGGCTAGGAAGGAATACTGGTTGGCTAACAAAGAAGCTAAGAAAGAAGTTGCAATAGCAAAGAATAGGGCATTGGAGGCACAGTACCAACTTCTGGAATGTGACTCAGTAAGGGGCACAAAGAAACTATATCAAGTTACAAGGTAAAGACAGAAAGATAAAGAAGATAGTCAGCCACCCTTCATAAGGGATGCCAGCAGTAACCTGCTCACCAGCCCAGAGGACATCAAAGGCAGATGGAAGGAGTATTTCCAGCAGCTTCTGAATGAAGAAAACCTCACAGAAGCTGCACTGCTCCAGAAACAGCCTATGATGAGAGAAGAGGAGGAGCCCACCCTAGAAGAAGTAAGAACAGCACTAAGGAAGATGAAGTCAGGGAAAGCAGCAGGCTCAGATGAGGTCACAGCAGATATGCTAAAGATGCTGGGTGAGATAGGGGAGAAATGGCTCCTGGGGGTACTAAGAGCAGCATGGAGAGAAAGGCGTATCCCAGATAACTGGAGAATAAGCATACTCATGCCAGTGTACAAGAACAAAGGGGACATCCACAACTGTGGGCAGTACAGAGGCATCAAACTCCTATCACATTGCATGAAAGTTCTGGAGAAGGTGATTGATAAACGGATACACAGAGTAGTAGAAAGTAAGATGGGAAGTGAGCAGTTTGGATTCAGATCAGGGTGCAACACAATTGACCCAATGTTTGCAGTGAGACAGATACTTGAGAAGAAGCTAGAAATGAGGAGAGAGTCCAACTAGGCATTCCTAGACTTGGAGAAAGCATATGACAAGGTCTCAAGAAAGCTGATCTGGGCAGTACTGCGGTGGTTTGAAGTCCCAGAAACATTGGTAGAATTAGTGCAGGCTATGTACAAGGACCTAATGACTCCAGTACGAACAGTATTCGGTCTCACAGAGGGGTTCCCAGTGTGGGTGTACATCAGGATTCAGCTCTGAGCCCACTGCTGTTGATATTGGTGATGGACTACATTATCAAACAGTTTGGAGGGGACAGATCAACAAAGCTGCTGTATGCATATGATGTGGCAGTACAGGCAGACTCTGAGCTAAAACTTCAGCAAAGGATAGGAGAATGGAATACAAGTTTGAAGGCACTTGGGATGAAACTATGCACAGATAAGACGGTGGTAATGGCAGCAAATTGGGGAAATCAGATGAAGCTGAGAACAGAGATAGGTGGGAAGATAGTGGAACAGGTAAACAGCTTCAATTATCTGAGAGGAGTAGTTGAGGAGAAGGGTAGTCTGAATGAAGAGGTCAAAGCTAGAATCAGAGGGGCTGCAACCAACTGGCATAGAGTATCAAGTGTAGTCTATGACAGAAAAGAGGTGGATGGATTGTGTGAAAGTAGATCTGTGACAGTCAGTCATGAGTGTTGAAGAAGGCAGGAGTGTGGCACTGAATCGAGAGAGTTGGCGACAGTTAACATGATACCCCGACCCCATGTTGAAAAATGGGAAAAAGGGAGCTGATGATGATGATGATGATATGTTTACTACACTCACTATTATATAAACAAAAGTGGTCAATAATCTGCTGGTGTCATGTTATAGTACATAGTCCACCACCTAAGTCCTGCTGGGCAGTCATGTTAAGTGCTGTTATGCACTATCAAAGTCTTCATTATTTTCGTCTGCCATGACATGCAAACCTGACAGGCTGAGCTGCAGCAAGAATAATTAAGTACTGCTGAGAAAAGACTGCTATCACTGTTAGCATTTTCCCAATATGCAGCTCTGAGCATATTTATTTTATTTTATATTTGTTTACCAGGAAAATGTCTGACTGGGCAGAGCGGAGGCCCGCGGAGAAAAGCTCCATACAGTAATAACATGCAATAATAAAAAACAGTAGTAAATACAGTATAAAATACAGTGATAAAAATAGTCATTTTCCCAATATGCAGCTCTGAGCATATTTATTTAATTTTATTTTATTTTACATTTGTTTACCAGGAAAATGTCCGACTAGGCAGAGCGGAGGCCTGGGGAGAAAAGCTCCATACAGTAATAACATGCAATAATAAAAACCAGTAGTAAATACAGTGATAAAAATAGGCAGTAAGTAGAGGTAGCATATACATTAGTACAAGTTCTAATGAACAGAGTAATGCTCTGCATCTTTGCTATGTCAATCAGTGAAATGCTGAAGCTGCTGCATTTATGACTATGAAGCACAACTTTCATTTGACTATTGACATTTGCATGTTATTACTGCCTCATTTGGTTGTAAGACTTAATTTACATAGTTTTATGCATTCCTTTGTCAGTATTACATAGTACACAGTGCAGGGCGTTGCACTCCTTTGCATCTTGTGCCTCTGAATTGACCATACCTTGTATGTTGCCACTAACTGTCCAACTTGCTCCTGCATAGTGTGCAGTCGGCATACAGAGTCCCCCCATTCTGTTTGTGAGGATAAGCTAACCCCATAATATGGCACTGTGCTGCAGAATGTATCTGCCACTTTTTTCTAATAGTGATATCTACTTTCTTACTAGGTTTCATGATTTGAAACTAATTCCCCAAGTGGTACTTTCCAAACACTGACTTTCAAATGGAATTGAACAGACAGTGCCTTATAGACCAGATAAATGTATTTCTAAGTAACATATAAAAAGCAGAATATGACCACTGTTCATGAAGCCTTTCTGAAAACAAGGTTTCAACATATTTTTTTTCTAGTAAGGAGTTGTACCTTTTCAGGTTTTAGCTGGCTTGTTGAAATGATAGTGACCACGGCATTGTATTCAATGATAGATCTGATTGTTGAGGTATAAGGTGATCCAGTGGACATTCCTGAAGTCACTAGATATAATCTTTAGAATTAGATGGGCCATGGAATATGCCTTTCTGACTTTGGTAGTCACACTCCAATAAAAATGTAAGTTGATGGCTACCATTCTCCACAGATCTTTAATGATGATGTCATTTTTCATGTCTTGACTGTTTATTTTCTAATCAGTGGATTCTTAATACGTCTTTTGGTACTACATCCACCTACGTTAAAGGTTAGGTCATTACTACTGTACTGTTTATGTATTTTATGTTTACATTGGGAATATTTAACATTCTTTTACTGAAGCAGTTATGCTACCCACTTTGCAATTGTATCACACCTGATTATCCAGATTCTGTTTCCCACTTTTATATCTGAAAAGACTAGTCCAAAAAGAAGTGGCCATATTGGAGGACACTGTGGGACAAAACTAATAATCTCAGGTTGGATAGATGGGTAACTTCCCCAACCTGACTTGAGTCTTGGTGGTTAACCAGTCATGTACCCACTGAATATCCTACGAATTTGTACTGTTTTTAATTTTCCATTTATTCCCTTATGTCATTTAATATCAAATGCCTTATTAAGGTCAAGATAAGTAGTACGCACTATGAGTCATTCACCAAGTGATGCTTTTAACCTTTCCAAAGAATGTCAAGATTTAATCTGCAAGATATCCCCTTAAAAATCAGACTGTTACATATTTTACATGTGTCATTTTGGATGAGTTGTGATATAATCTCTCTCTGCTTTTACTTAGAATACTGGATAGACTGATGGATCTAAATTGTGTGGGTCTAATATGACCAACCCCCCACAAGCCCCCTCCCTTTATGAATTGGTGCCGTCGTAGCCTGTAGCCTTAGGGGAGTGACATGTTCACATGCTAACAGTTTAACTCGGTTGACAGGGTTTAATTAAGTTTTCTTTGTTACTCAATAGAAAACAGCCTAGCATGTTCTTTGGTCCCAAAGAACTTGAGTTTTTACTTCTCTTTTTGGCAGAAGTTATTGTATGTGTATTCATACAAAGGAAGCTCCCCTTGCCTCTGTTGCACACTGGCATATGACTTTGCTTATTGTGAAGTTTATTACACAAAATGTATATGGAGGTGTATTCACATCATATTGTGGTTTGGTGATGATTTCATTGTTTATTGATAACTTGCAACATTCACAATTGTTCCCTTTTTGTTTTCCGATGCAGCTAAAGGATACCTTGTTATTGCTTTTTGACCTTTTGTTGTAAACATTTAAGGCCTTGACAAGGTTATAGTTTCATGTGGGAGGTTTGATAATAAATGTACATGTTTTCTGCACTTTATTCATAGGTTGGTACTAGGCTATCGGCCTTAGGGCCTATACAAGCCTAGCCATAACAATTCCCTGGATATTTCTTCCCACACTATTTACTTTCCTGGACCACTCAATCTAGATATGCTTTTATAAGTAGGATGATTTTAAAAACTTAGTAGTACTCCTTTTTATTGTATATATTATGCATTTTGCAATTCCACCAAAAGTTTATTCTTAATCTACATGTATATGTATGTCTTACTGGTATGTGTTCTTCAGTGTAGAAGTTAATAGCATAGAAGCCATTGAAATATACTGAGCATATTTATTTGGGACAGTGAGGACAATCTCCCAGTCAGTTTTTGTAATTATGGCATTCCTGCATCATACTTTCCACTGACAAGTCTAAGAAAAAAGATTAATTTATGAATGATTCTGGTTTTATTCTTAGGTTACAGATAATGGTATTATTATCTGTGCTAAATGCAGATGGAAACCAGAATGATCCTAGTTTTGTTATCACAACATCTAAGACATTACCATTGATGGACTGTATGTTGTTTATTCCAAACTGTTTTCATTCACAATTTATTAATTTATATTTTGAAATATTTATCTGATAGATTACCCCATCAGTGTTCGGTTGTTTGAAATTCCCCTTAAATACAGTATTTTCACTGATTTCTATATCCTGGACTACAGTCAAAAAATCCTCATGCTCTGTGGGGGAAATATATGATAACCAGCAGATTTTTATAACATTATAATCAATACCACTGTTATTATTTATTGTTTGAGCATTTTGAAGGTGCTCATCACATTGGTACCTACTGCAATAGCCTTAGCGGTATGGGTTATATCCTGCCAAGGATATAACAGCCTGTCAGCTTCCAAAGCTTCAGGTCAACTTCCACATGCCCAGACTGTCAGGACACTCACATTGAGCTAACTAAAAGATATGTTTGGGTGCTAAACCCATCAGAGTTTTACTGCTGTGGAAGAGTATGCTCCTGTGAGGCTTTTGAGGATTGACAGTCACCTTGTGCTGTTCTTTGCTGGGCAGATACATTCCCTTTGAGGGGAAAAACGTCCATTAAATTATGTTGGGTGATTAAATTATTTTTGTTGATTATTAATAATTTTCTGTTCATAGGTTCATAGAAGATTACTAGGCTAATGGCTAAAATGTCCTTACAAGTCTAGCCAGTTTTGCTCAGTTTTTACCCAATTTTCTATCCCTAGGGGAAAGATAACAAGGGTCAGCAAGTGGGGTTTTGAGAATTTTTACAGACTGTCTTGACATCAAAGAAATATATCCCAAACAAGAAGGGGCCCAGCACAGAGTCCTGTGGTACTCCACTGGTGATTGACCTCTTGCTGGATGTGGATTCCCCCACTCTAGTAACATGTTCTATCTGTGAGTCATTTGTCTATCTATCTGGTATCATAAAGGTTTATGACCAATTTTGTGAATTTACCTATAATACCTGAATGGGGTAGTGCGTCAAATACCTTGGCCAGGTCAGGGTAGACGGTATGCATTTTCTTACCCTCATCCATGGCCTTGGTGACCTTCTCAAAGAAGTCCACCAGAATGAAAAGGCAGGACCTGCCCTTGATGAAGCCGAACTGGGTTGGAGATTTCTTATGTCATTGTTAATCAGGTAAAGGACCACCCTTTCCATAGCCTTGCACATGAGACTAGTCAGACTTATGGGTCGATAGTATCCTGGGTCCATTGATGTCCTCCTCATGCAGAGGGATGACTTTTGCTGTCCTGCACTCTACTGGGACAAAATCTGTTGGAGACTGTTGTTAAACAGAGATCCAAGTGGGTCCACTAGGTCATGTTTCAAGCTATTTGTAGGCACTCCAGGATTCCATCAGGACCCAATGATGTGGTGCTTCTAGCTTTAGAAAGCATACCGATGGCCTGTTCTTTTTATAACAGGGAAAGGAATGGTATGGGGTATTTCATGGGGAGTCATCCCAGATGATGAGGGAGTTAAATTTGAGTTGAATTTATCACCAGCAAGTTTGCTATTTCTTCTGGCTGAGTATAAGTAGTGCCATTCCATCCAGCTCAGGACATTAAGTTTTTCCCTTAAGGTTTCGGGCATAACTAAAAAATGCTTTTTGGTTATCCTTTGCTTAGGAGGCTATTTTAATCTCCTGTTTAGCTTTGGAGGACTTGACTATTTCTCTGATTTGCCTGTTGAGACTAATGTGAGATTTTTTTTCTCTGTTGGGCACCCTGCCACTTGCTTCTAGATAGGAATTTCTTCCTTCTGTCCAGGTAGGCCTCAGAGATAGCAGGAAACTACCTATCCATGATTTCAGATTTTTCACTATGGGTTTAATCAGGGAGAAGAGTGGGTAGATTTAACTGGACATGGATGATAGGACACAGATGAAGAATGGGTTTTATACTCATTGTGAACGGCAACTATCCAATAAGATGATGCTGCTCTGCATGCAACTCAGATACTCCTACAGCAGCAGGAGGACTGGGGAAGGTTGCAGAGATAGTTATCTTAAGGGAAATTTTAACTTGAAAGTGTTTGCAAATCTACAGAGCACTGCTAACCACCACTGCACGGAGAGCAGCTTAGCGCAAACACTGGGTTTATACAGAATCAGAAAAAAACAAGTTTTACAACAGCAAGCCCTACAGATCAATTAGGAACCATGTAATAAGCTTTCAGCCTGCAGCCCCCAACTCAGGTAGGTTTGCAGCATGCTTCTGCCACAAAAGTGCAGTCAGGAAACCCTCGTAATGTAAAAATGCTGGTTTTAGATCGCAAGTGCAGGGAAGCCACATGATCTAGATACTACAGTTCTGTAAAACTAGCAGACACAATCCAACTAAATATTACAGCAACAGTGGCAACAGTTCAGCTTTGAAACTTTACTAAAGTGCGAGAAATGTAACAAATGATACAGTAGTCTTATGAAATATGGTAAAAATAATCAGCAGAAGTGTAAAAAGATACTTATTTTTGTTATTTTCGCATTGGATGGTTTTATATACAGCAATATTTCTGTCATGAAAGTTATTTTAAAGCTAGGAGTTTCTGTTTAAATGTACTGTCACTAGACTATATTGTACTTTTAAATGAGAGTATTCTATTTTCCTGTCAGTTTAAAAATTGTTTAAAGTATTTATTTTTTTCTGTAGAAAAATTCTCCTTGGGGCTGGCAATGGTTTACAGTGCTTTTTACTGTGTTTCAGTATGGAATAAAGTGACTTTTAAAGACTTTAAATTTTTACCAGTTTTTGACGCTTGTTTTCCCTGGCAAAGCCTCACTTTCAGGTTCAGCATTTTACAGAAAATCCATCCCAAGATCCGTCCTTCTTCCACTCATAAAAAGAAAAAGTTAAGCACACAGCCTTGGCCACCACAGCAGGCTAGCAATTTGGCTCAGTCACAGGAGGATGACTCTGTTGTAGCTGTTTGTTGTACATGTTTTACTATGTATCCTCTGGTATAGCACCTACAGTCGCTATGGACTGGGGTTAGTCTTGTCCTCTGTAGCTGTTCAGGTTCATTCAGCAGGTAAGGGACAGGCACTCTTGCTGGTCCTGGGAGAGTAATCAGGGAAAGCTTCCTTGTTTTGTCATCCCTGGAGAAGCTACTGCTGTCATTTATAAAACTGTTGGCCCCATTATTTCTGTCCAAAAGAATCAGAAAACTAAATGTATCTACTCCTCCTCAAATTTACTTAGCCAGGAATAGTTTACTGGGTCTGGTTCAGGTTTTATTCAGGCTTTTGATCCTTCTTATTTATTGCTTTCTGGTAAAAGAGAGAAGGATACTCTTTTCCTGAAGAGATTCAAATTTTTGAATCTGGACAGAAAGATGAAGGGACATCTACAGGTTTTTCTCCTCAGTATTCTGATTCAAACTCAGAGGAGAGCTGAGTTTCTGATTCTCCTTTTGGGGTTCCTCTCTCTATGAGACTGGTTCCAGAATGTGCCAGTGTTTTCTAGGAGTATACTGATATTTCTCAGTCTTTCAGAAAATTTTATGAGCTGTTACCGATGGAATTTCCTGAGCCTCCAGTTCTGCCAGCTTTGGAGGATGTGTGTGTCTCTGCCTGTCTTTCCTCCTGATAGCTAGTCTGATGTCCTTAAAAAGGCAGACAGAATATATAAGGTTCCTCATTTTTTAAGTTATTATACGCTCTCCCCAAAATTTGACCCAACAGCTTTTTTATTCCTAATGCTGCTAAACAGTTAATTAAGTCCTATCCTTCTCTGTATGATAAGGATGGTATGATTATTGATGGATACAGGAAATTATACAATAACCCCCCATTAATATTCCAAAACATGCACGCTGATTGGCCAGCGTGCCCGTTGTAAATCCCACAATATACCAACGGAAAAAGGTCCAGTCGCCTGGACTTTTTTCCATTGGTATAAAGTGTCTAATATTTTTTTTTTTAATAAATAAGAAAAGAAAAAAGAAAAAAACGGAGCATCGGAGACTTTCTTTTCTCCATTGCTTCCGTTTCAAAGCATTGATGCACTGGGTATGTGTAGGAACGGAAGTCCCATACGCATGCACAGTACATCAACACAAGGAAGCAGTATAACACCACCAGCGGAAGAACAGCAATGCGCCGTTATACAAAGACATTATTTAGGAAAAGTAAATATTTTTTTTCTTAAATAAAGTCATTGTATAATAGCAATAACTGTCTCTGTGGTTGTGGTATATTGAAATTTACCCATGGTTGGCTTTATTTAAATACTTGGGCTTTGCCTTCGTGATTAAACCATGCCAACCATGGGTAAATCTTCAGTATACCACACAACATTATCAGTTATTGCTTAAATAGTGTATGTGTCTGCAGCTTTGATTTTCAGAATTTTGAGTTGTCATGCTCACATGTATGTTCTATGTTTGAAAGTATGAGGATGGTTTGCACTGCATTTTCTTCGTTTGAAGAAGCATCTGCTTTAAATGATTTAGTTTATTCTGTTGTACTAGTCACTGTTCTCTATGACTGTGCTGCATTTATTTTTCTGCCTGCATTGTTAAAGAAACTTTGTTACTGTTCTGCTCTTAGATTATTGATTCCCTTGCTTCTGTTCTGGTATCTGTCTCCATTTTATTTACTACTGGTCAATAGCTTTTGTGTTTTTATCTAACTGACCCCAGGTTTAACTTCAGAAAAGTCTTTCATCTTACTAGTATAAAAGAATCTGCTCAGAGCATCCTTGTGCCTGTGGCTGCAAGATTTGTCTTGCTTCTAACCATCTGGAAATACTAAGGTGATATAAGTATATTTTTGCACCTGCTATAACTGTTTGTGATGTTTAATAACACTGTGCTGCATTTATTTATTATCACTGTTTTTGTGCCTACATTGTTAAAGAAGAAACCGTGTTACTGTACTGCTCTTAGGTTGTTGGTTGGCTTGCTTCTGTTCTGATATCTGTCTCCATTTTATTTACTACTGGCCAATAGCTTTTGTGGTTTTATGTGAGTGGCCTCTGGGTTTAACTTCAGAAAACTCTTTCATCTTGCTAGTATCAAAGAATCTGCTTAGAGCTTCCTTGTGCTTGTGGTTACAAGATTTGGCTTGCTTCTAACCATCTGGAAATACTAAGCTGACATAAGTATATTTTTGCACTTGCTGTAACTGTCTGTGATATTTAATAACTCTGTTGCATTTATTTATTATGACATTTTTTCTGCCTGCTTTGTTAAAGAAACTTTGTTACTGTACTGCACTTAGGTTGTTGATTGCCTTGCTGCTGTTGTTATCTGTCTACATTTTATTTTTCCCACACACCCGCGTAACTGTTGTATTCTTAAAACTTGGCTTTTGAGTTGCCCACCTCAACAATAAATTTGATATTGGACACTCTTCCCAGTCCTACTGTATCAACTTATTCTTCTGTGTACAGTAAGATCATTTGGGAAGGCCCACACCCTTAGTTTTTTAACATTCAATTATCTTCTGTTTCTTCCCTTACTACTTAAAAAATTACACTTGATTCAGCTCCCTTTACTGTATTTGTGCCTCTTCCTACTTTATTTTGTTTTCCTACTGTATTACTTTATTTTGTTTTTGCTGCATGTTCTTAACAGTGCTCAATTGCATTTATTCTGCTCCATTTATTACTGCTTATTATACAATGACTGGCCATTAATATTCAAAAACTTGCATTCTGATTGGTTAGCCCAGTCAGTGTGCCCGTGGTAAATCTGAGCATATACCAATGGCAAAAGGTGCGGTCGCCCGGACTTTTTTCCATTGGTATATACTGTAACTTTTCATTTTTTTAACAAAAATAAATAAATAAATTCAGAAATCCATACTCCAGACATACAAGAGAGACAGGATAGAGAAAATACTAGGAAAATCAGGTAAGTTATTTAAAACTAAAGACATGTACCTGGTTTTCCTTGTATTTCCTTTATTCTGTCTCTCTCCTACCCCTAAACTGCCTGAAACTTTTTTTATTAGAAAAGAAAAAAGGAGCAATGGAGACTTTCTTTTTTCCATTGCTTCCTTTCCAAAGCACTGATGTACTGGGTATGTGTGGGAATGCAAGTCCCATACGCATGCGCAGTATATCAAAAAAAGGCAACAGGATATGTAGCAGAATCAGAAGGACACCACTGCGCCATTATTCAAAGACATTAATTAAGAAAAGTAAGTAATTTTTTTCTTAAATAATGTCATTGTATAATAGGAATAACCAACTCAGTGGTGTGGTATATTAAGATTTACCTGCAGTTGGCTTTATTTAATCATTCGGGCTTCGCCCTTATGATTAAACCACACCAACCATGGGTAAATCTTAATATACCACTTGAATGTCGTGCGACTATTGCTATATTAGTAGCCTGATTAAATTGTAATTGCTATTCTAAGCCTCTTAGTTTTGGTTTAAGGACTTGGGCTTCAGGCTAGTTATTTTACATTAAGAAGGTTTGTGGTCTACACTCTTGTGGGAGGAGAGGGTAGCCTCTCCCCTTCTGAGCTGGGAATTGCTGGGTGAAGGCATGTTGTGCATTATTCTGGTTTAAGCACTTGAGTTCCAAACCAGTTATTTTACATTAGGAAGATTTGTGGCCTAAACTCTTGTGGCAGTAGAGAATAGCCTACACCCTTCTAAGCTGGGAATTGATGGTTGAAGGCTGATTGTGTCTGTTATTCCGAAAATGTCTTAGATCTGGTTTAAGAACTTGGGCTCCAAACCCAAACTTATTTTGCCTATTGTTCTAAATGTCCTTTTTCTGGTTTAACCACTTGGGCTCCACACCAGTTATTTTACATAAGGAGGTTTTGTGGTCTAGCCCCTTGTGGCAGGAGAGGATAGCCTACACACTTCTAATCTGGGAATTGCTGGTTGAAGGCTCATTGTGTCTGTTACTCTGAAAGTGTCTTAGTTCTGGTTTACGTGCCTGGGCTCCAAACCAGTTATTTTATGTTGGGAGAGTTGAAGTCTAGACTCTTGTGGCAGAAGAGTGTGGCCTACATCCTTCTAAGCTGGGAATTGCTGGTGAAGGCTTATTGTGCCTTATTCTGAAAGTGTCTTAGTTCTGGTTTAAGCACATGGGCTCCAAACCAGTTATTTTATGTTGGGAGAGTTGAAGTCTAGACTCTTGTGGCAGAAGAGTGTGGCCTACACCCTTCTAAGCTGGGAATTGCTGATGGAGGCTTATTGTGCCTGCTATTATAAGTGTCTCTATTGTGGTTTAAGCACTTTGGTTCTAAACCAGTTACTTTACATTAGGAAGACTTGTGGTCTAAACTCCTGTGGCAGGAGAGGATAGCCTACAGCCTTCTAAGCTGGACATTACTGGTTGAAGGTCTATTGTGTCTGTTATTCTGAGGTGTCTTAGTTCTGACTTAAGCACTTGGGCTGCAAAACTAGTTGTCTTACATTGGGAGGGTCTGTGGTCTAGACTCTTGTGGTGGGAGCTTGTGGCCTACTCCCTTCTAAGCTGGAAACTGCTGATGAATTGCTGCTTTATTCAAACTGTTTTTGCTGTTGTGACTGTGATTTTATGCAATTTGAATTTCTAATACTTCTGCATTTTATAGCATAGGCCAGATTTAGACTTGCTGTATCTAGACTATTTAGTATCACTTGAGCATTAAAACCAGCTCTTCACTGAGATACTGAATGATCTGAGGCATCCATTGCTTCCAACTAACTATAAGTACCTGTTATTGCTCTTATATTGCACTTTTAATTTGTATTTGCATTCTGCTGTCTGTTTGAATTGTCTGAACTATTTGCCACATTTTATTGTATACTGTACTAGTTCAGCTATTTCAGCTGTAGCATAGCCCAGTTCCAGGTTTGCTGTTTCTAGATCTGTTTTGTAACTTCTGAGCATCAAATTCAAGCCATCCTTATGGGTGAAGGCCCTTCTGCACTATTGTGGGAGGAGAGTGCTGTCTGGGTCCCATCTAATTGGGGTTGATTGAACTAGATCTTAGAGAGTGCCCTTATTGGCTAGTATGAGTTAAAAGGGTTATTTCTTGTTTTATTTAAGCCCAGTGTTTGTGCTTGTTTGCGTGCAGCATACCATTGTGCACTGCCACGTAGTGGTGGTTACAGACACAAACATTTTGCTTATTAAATTTTCCCTTAGTACTTTGTTTGTGGTCCTCCAGAGGTTTCTCGTGGCTCTGTTCTACTGTCAGGTGGAACACTAAGCCTAGCCTCAGAGGTACCAAAACATCTCTCACCCACTAGCTCTTCCTAAGTGTGACCTCTTTTCCTGGCCATATAAATTTTCCTGACACTATGGACGGACAATTCTCCACAGTTTCTCCAACCAGCTTGGTTGACATGGGCATCCTGAGGCAGTATAGCAACTGCCTCATGTTCACCGACAACCCTCTGCTCCTAGTCCACACAAATTCAACATGTGAGAGATGCAGTTATATTAAGAACCTTGAATCCATGCTGTCTCACACACCAGTCATTACATATGACAATGAGTGGGCTGTCAGCATGCACACCTCACCTCATACTCCACCCAAACACATATCACACATACCTACATATATGGAGATCCTCACCAGAAGCATACCTAAACACCAGAGACCTCCCAAACACAAAGACAAGCATACTACACGTAATACTTCCTCTACATAACACAATAAACATAATAGCTGATGCACCAGTGTCTCACCTCTCAAGCCCTTAAGGCAAAACACAAAACCAAACATATTAGTCATAAGTGACTCCATCGTGAGACACACAGATGTCCCTCTCACCAGACTGGATGAGGCAAAGGTCACGGTCAGCTGTCTGTCAGGTGCTAGGACCTGCCATATCATGCATGCACTCAATTTTCTCAACAACAGGTACTGTTATGACTCCGTCATAGTCCATGTTGGTGTGAATGACATGAGATGTACCTCTCTGGACTATATGAAGAGAGACATGACTGAATTCTCGGATTATGCTGTAAGCAGCATTTTACCTTCACCTAGGATGATGTGTCACTACAAACAGAAAATGATTGGCTTCAGTAATTGGCTTAGTTTCTGGTGTCATTCTAAGGGTATCCAGTATCTGTCAGCCTGGGTTGACATGATCAACAGACCTCACTGTTTTGCCAGAGATCTTCATCTGTCATCCCTGGGATTTCGGCTACTGACTAAGGCTCTGGTCACCCCCATAGTGCCTTTTTTAGGCAGTGTCTCAAGGACAAAATTCCTGATGTAAAAACTCCATCTAAAAACAACCTCAAGGGTATGCTGCTAAATGCTAGGAGTCTTAACATGAAACTACACTCACTGGAAGCAGTCCTTACCTTGGAAGACGCAGACATTTGTACAGTCACTGATACCTGGTTCATGGCTGTGGAGAGCATCCCAGCCATACCAGGTTATACCTCCTTCCACTCATTCAGACCAGAAACTGAAGACATGAAAACTAAAGTGGTGTATCAATTTTCATTAAAGATAAATACACCTTCATATTGGTTAAACAGTATGATTTCCTGGAGATACTTCAGGTGCAATTAACTGTTAGTAGGACACCTATTCAAGTCATTGCCAGCTACAGGACCCCCTCCATGAATCAGGACACCAGCTCTGCCTATTTGGATCTACTTGAGTCTATCAAGATACATCCAAACACCATGGTTTTGGGCAACATTAACTACCCATCCAGTAACTGTGTAAATTACTCATGCTCAGACTCATTTACCCAAAGGTTCCTTGACATCGTTAACGCCAATGCCCTGGAGCAGGTGGTTGACACAGTCACAAGGGGTGACAGTATCCTGGATTTGGTGCTTACCAATATGGGGAACCACTGTAGCACCCCCACTGTGAGGTCTTCCCTGGTGAGATCTGACCAAGAATCAGTCTCATTTGAAGTTACTATCACACTTGACATCCCTCCCAGCAGCAACTAAGCTAAAAAATTTCTCCAAAGCAGATAATAACTTCTTACAGGATGGTATAAATAGCTTCACTGCACCCCCCCCCGATGGAATTGGCAACAATGCCAAGTTCTGCAGCAGTGATTTATACAAACACCTGTGCAACTGCATTGACTCAGCCATACCTGATACGACAAGCTCCTCAAGGAAGAGCAAACCTGCTTGGTGGACAACTGCCATTAACTAGTTTTACAATAAGAGGAAGAATTGCTGTCTAAGAAAGAGGGCATGAGCCATAAACTGAAAAGATTCCCTCCACAGCTTAAACAAGCAAATAAGACTTCTTGTGATGTCCTCCAAAGCAAACTAGGAATACAGATTAGCTTCCTCAACTAAGGGCAACCATAAGGCATTCTTTAGTTACATCCGTAACCTAAAAGGAAAGGCCTAGATTTGTGCTGAACTGGTAGTTAATGATACCACTTATACTGAGCCTGTGGTTGGCCAACAGATTCTGTGAAAACTTTACGCCCCTGTCCCCACCACATGGAACCCCATGACATCCCTACCACCTGCCCCCTACCTTGTATCTCTAAAGAGAAGGTTGTAAACACCCTTTCTAAGGCCAAAAGCACAGCATCTATGGGACCAAATAACATCCTTGGCTGCATCCTACATGGTCTTCAGCAAGAACTGGCAACACCATTGGGTACTCTTTTCAGTCATAGTCTAAGCACTGGCTTCATCCCAGCTGAGTGGAAAACCTCCACCGTTATTCCCTTGTACAAAGGTGGTGTTTCCACTGACCCCAGGAACTGTAAATCTATTAGCCTGACTAGCCTTATCTGCAAGGCCATGGAACACATCATCATGGACATTATCAACAAAGATATTGGTAATCTCCGAACACTTGACCGTACTCAGTTTGGATTTGTCAAAGGGAGATCTTGCCTGTTAAGCCTAGTAGACTTCTTTGAGACAGTAACCAAGGCCCTGGACAAGGGGAAATCTGTTCATACAGCCTACCTAAATTGACCAAGGCTTTTGACACTATCCCCCGCTCAGGCATCGTTGACAGACTCACCCAGCTAGGTATCAACCCTAATATCATTAGATGGGTCACTAACTGGCTCACTGATAGAATACGTATAATCAAAATAGGGGAATCCACCTCCAGCAGCAGACCTGTAACCAGTGGTGTTCCACAGGAATCAGTCCTGTGACCTCTACTGTTTGGAATCTATTTCTCTGAAGTACAAGCAAAAACTAAAAGCCTGTGGCTTACAAAATTTGCTGTTAACTGCAAACTGGGAGTGGTCATAGAATCTCCAAATGATGTCAACATCCTGCAAGAGGGTCTTACACAAACAAATGATTGTTGCCAAAGTGATGGCCTTAAACTCAATACAAAAAATGTATTATCATCCCTTTCAGTAAGAGCAATGTTCCTGCTAGCTATCACATCAATAGCAACACCCTAGGTACTCACTCAGTGTTGGGAGACCTGGGCCCACAGATTCACAGCAATCTTACGTTTGATCACCATGTCTCTGCAGTGGTAAGAAGGGCATTCTATATTGCTCATCTCATAAGTAAGAGCATTGCCTCAAGAAAAAAAAAGTTATAACTTCCCTGGACTCTTCCCTCTTCAGGCCAATAATTGAGTACAACACCCCTTTTGGTATGTACCTTTCCAAGTACCTGCAGCAATTAGAGAAATCACAAAGGTTCCTCACAAGGAAAATTCAAGGTTTTCAGCAGTTGTCCTATGTGGATCATCTGAAATCACTGTCACTTTATTCTGTTTCATACAGACTACTCAGAGGTGATCTCTGGCCTGCATGTAAGGTAATCTTGAACCTTGCTTTATTGGAAATGTTGCATGTCCGCAAGTCAAATGGTACATAGGTTACTCGCTCTAAAGACCTTAACCTGGTATGTAACATTAATAGAACCTATTGGAGGGAGAGATGTGTCTCCTAGAGGTTACCACACCTTTGCAACAGACTCCCACTATATGTCAAACAGAGCACCTACTTGGCCCTCTTCAAACACAGTCTGGACTATTGGATGTGTAATCATAAATTCACCCTGGGGGTTCCACCTGTATTCCTCTTGGTTATGGGCATTAGGTGCTAATCATGGAAATAAGGGTAGAACTTGGCTAGGCTTGTAAGGGCCCTAGGGCCATTAGTCGAGTAACTTTCTATGATCCTATGATCTTATGACTCAGTTGATGATTCTTCCAGAGTTATGGCCTCTGGTACTGTTTTTGGAGGTTTGTCTGACTGTGGTTTCAGAATTTCGCAATAGGATGTGAATAATTAGGTTTTATTTCCTCTTTTGGATAGAGATTCACTTTTGGGGAGATTCTCTTTTTGACTTGTTTGCTGCTAGGGTTGCCATCTTTCTTTGTGGCTAAAACTAAGGTCACATCCCTTGCATCACCCATAACTCCACCCATTCCCACTCCCTCTTCCATCCATGCTCCACCCATTTTGTGACATCACCATGACATCAGCTGATGGGAACACCCTCTTTTTCTGATTACCTATACCCACTTTCAAAAGTAAAACTACTTCGGTGTCAGATAGAGGTGGTGGCACCTGAAGCTGCAAAAGGGTCAAGCAATAAAAGAACAAGATATGTGCAAAGTCTAAAAAGCTACACAAAGATGTTTCACATCGGATGTCACTCGCCCTGCTTACCAAGCTGCCTGCAAAGACTATCAACCCATCCCACTCATAGACAACCACTGCAAAGGAAGTTGATATGGTCCAGATGAAGTTGTCAGCATCAATCAAAGTGTCAGTAGTGTAAAAAACACAGAGTCACTTCAACACTTGACTCTACAACATAAAACAGCTAAGCTCATCAGAAAACGAGATTGACTGAAGTGTAGCAAGTGAGATAATAATGAATTGTTTAAAGCAGCCTAAATTTTTGGTCTTCAGAGAAAATATAAGAACGTGGAAACTTATTAAGTAATAAAAAGACTAAAGCAAGGATGAATCATTTCGGTAATAAGCTTGGTGTAAAAAAGTATGACATTTCTGGCTACCTTTCTCCCTGTGATTAGCGACTAATATTAACAGACAGCATGAAATTGCTAAACGAGCAATTGTCAAATAGTTTAATAATTGACATTCAGCAAATCACTTCTTTCCTCTGTGTATAAAACATAATGGGATAGAGAAAAAAAAGCTTGCATATCCCTGTGTGAATGTCATGTACGACAAATATCCACATTAGAAACAACCACTCTACGAGGACAAACTGCTGTGTTTATGACCTCTTTGCACCACATTAAAGCACAGAATGAGATGTGAGCTAAGCCCACTCTCTGCCGAAAACGTCACGAGTTTTTTGCTCTTTAGGAAAAAAAAAAATGCTGCAATCACTTGGCTCAAAGCAGTGACAATAATTAATACAAAATACGCAGGTAAAGATACCCGTCTGGAAGAATGATAAACAGGACATGCAAATCCCGTACAATAAAACAAACAGAAAATGTTATTTAATGTTATAATAAATGTAATCAATTTTATAAAGCAAATATAAAAAAAAAACATTATTCATCACTGCAAACACAGCCTTAAAATGCATCATTACCTTCGGGGTCCTGATATACTCCATCCCTGCCACGGCAGCAAATAAGCACTATTTAATATTAAAAACTGCAGTTATTTTATATTGCATATGCTAAGCATTTATTCTTTCGCGGGGGGGGGGTCTCCACCCCCAGCTGCAGCAGCCATGATTCATTCAATCCTACTAATGGGGATTTACCCATCAGCCTCTAGTGTTTCCCACTCAGTAAAAGCTGTTTTGGTTGTTTTCGCATTGCATTTTTTTGTACATATTTACGGTTTGCCGGGCTGTATATTGTTGTGGCAGTGGGTCGCGCAAAACACGGACTTCACGTGTCCGGTTTTGAATGAAGTTGGTAACCGGACAATTTCTCAGAAAACCGGACAGTCCGGTCAAAAAACGGACAGCCTGCAACCCTATTTGCTGCAGAGGAGATCAAAAAGGGTGATGAAAGGGGTAAGTTAAATCAGGGAAGCTCTAAGATTTTCTGACTTCCTTTTTGTCATTTTTTAGTAATTTTCTAACTCCTCATCCAATTATGTCATAATGGCTGTGGTGTTCGTAAAAAGAATTCATGAATCTCCCAAAACTAAGGACAGTCCAAATAGTTAGTTGGACAATTTAAGGTGCTTTGTTCCCCCCTGCAGTCCCTTTTCCCTTCCAGAAAGTATGAATCTAATTTTTTCACTTTGGCAACAGATAATTTCAGACAAATGGGTTCTGAAGATCATTCATTAATGTTATATATGGCAGTGAGATGATATTCCTGCTTGCTAGAAAGTTAGGTTATTCCTCATACACCAGACCAGACTGTTTTATTTCCACCTCTCATTCATTACATGTGGTTCTGGTGAGTTGCTCCTTCCCATGTTGGGAAAAGGTTTTTGTTCATAGATGTTTACATTCCAAAGAAAAGATGCTTGGAGAACAATTGTGGATCTTTCTTCTTATACCTGTTTGTGATAGTGGCTAACTTCAAAATAATGTCATTTAACAATTTCTCATTCAGATTTCCTGGCAATGCTACATTTAAAAGATGCATATTATGTCTTTCCTTTTATCCAAACTTTTAAGGTTTGCGTGTCTGGACTACTTTTATCAATTTAATTTTTCACCCTTTGGTCTATCCACTGCACTAAGAGTGTTCACTAAGTGGCTAACTCCAGTTATAGCTTGTTGCAGGCTAGTTATAGCTTGTTGCAGGCTACAGGGTATCCATTTTCTTGTTTACATAGTTAGATGGCTTGCTTATCTTTGTAGAGTATTTTTTAAGTGTCAAGAATCTCTCACTTAGAGGAATGATCTGTTACACAAGCTAGGATTCCAAGAGAACATTCAAAAGTCCTTTTGACGCTCTTACTTAGGATTGTGTTCCTGGGGTGTCAGCTGGACACCTCAGTTCACTGAGGTTTTCTTTCCCTGGAAAAAAAGTGTCTATATGTAGATTTATGTCTAAGGTTTTCCACTCAGACTTCAGTCACTCAAGATTTTGGGTTTCATGGCATCTGATTTTCATGATATCCCAAAACTCCACATGAAAAAAACATATAATTGTATTTGAAGTCTCTTTGGTCCCAGTATCAACATCCCTTGTCTTTTCAAACCCCCGTTTTGCAGTTTGTCAATAGAAAAACTACTTGTTGGAGACAGCAAATATCCCAAAATTCAAGTCTCCTTTCAGCCTTCCCTTTTCCAAAGTGGTCATTTATCTCAGACTAGAAGGAGTAGTTTTAGGAGAGATAATTGTACAAGGTATGTGTATGTGGGACACCTAGGACCAATGCAAATACATCAATGTGAAAGAGATGCTTGCCCTGATCAAGGCACTCAAGTCCTCTTCGAGTTTTTTCAGACAATACCACAATCATGTGGTACATCATTTAAGTAGGGGGAAACCAGGTCATACCCTCTTTACAGAGTAGCCGTGTTAGCTTAGGATATAGCTTCATGGCACAGTCTGACTAAACAAGTATTGTTCATTTCATCAGAGCAATATTGTCTGTCAGAAAAACTGAACAGGACAGGCAGACTCCCAATGTATGCAAACAGGATCTGGGGGACCATTCTGCAGGGGCTCCTGGATTTTTCTCCTTTCACCTCCCAAATGTAGAAGATAGGGTAATCTACCCATGTAGCTAATGCTACTGCAGCAGTGATCAATATGGTAAACATAGTACTGTTGTGTAAATAAACTTACCGTAAAAGTAGATGTTGGAATGCTCACCGCTGCAGTAGCTGCTCCCTAACTCCATCCTCCTCATTTTTTGATGTGCTGTTTATGCCAGGCTATGGTTGTTTATTTTTTATTCTTCATAGCATTGCCTTTTCAGGACTCAGTCTCCCTGTCTGTGTTGGAAAGAAGGCTCTAAAGGGCTTGGTGCCCAAATTTGTCTTTTAGTCAGCTCGGCTCAAGCTGCCTGACAGTTTGGGTGTGTGGAAGGTGCCCTGAAGCTTTGGAAACTGATTGGCTGTTAACCCTTGGCAGGATATAACCCATATAGCTAAGGCTACTGCAGCAGTGATTATTCAAACATGTACTGTTATGGTAAGTTTACTTACAGAATTGCATTTTCTGCTTGATTTCTTTAACTTTGGTCTTTTATGTTTTCCTTGCAGAGGACTGGGATGCCCCCCAAGAATTCATAAAGATTGTCACCACTTGAATAAATTAACTACTGTAGGTAGGTCAATTTACATGACATGAGAAAATGCGATTCAGAGAGAGTTCTGGTTGCAATGAGAAAAACACATTATTGGTTCACTGCCATATTTCTGAATTACACCTGTTTGACACTGGCACACGTCAGACCTGTAACAAAAGTTTTGTTTACCCTGGTGGCCCATGCAGCTCATTGGGAAAGCCATCCCCTGACTCACCTACACATTCAGGCACTGGTACATGTAGATACATACCTACGTACGTACGTATACATACATACACACACACACACACACGCACACACACACACCATTGGACTGAATGGGTGATTCCTGTCTTTTGACTGTGTTAGGTTTTCCCTCTAACCATAAATGGGGAGCTGCTACCATATTCAGGGAATGTCACTTGGCTAATTAGCATTAGCCACTTCCCTGGATATTCCTATTACAAAGTGTCTTGGCCAGCAGGACCACCCTCTGTGCTGAGGCTTTAGTTAATGGAAAACCTGAATGTTTGGGCAGTCTGTAAAACAGAAATGATTACCACAAGGGGGGACACCACTTGTGTTAAGGCATCCAACTCACAGTAGTACTTTCTGAATCCCAGCCCCCAAGTGTCATCTCAGATAGGCAATCTTAATTGTAGTATGCATTTTTGATAACTAACCTAGCTTTTTGTAATGGTACACTTATCAGACATCCCCCAAGCAGAGAGAAATGTTTATATCACTTAATTTATTGTTGTGAATTCTAGCATATAAGAAGGCTATCCTAACCTCTAATTTTTCTGCACTATTATTATAATAACAATTATTATTATTATTTAAATATAAAAAGTAAAAAGAAAAGACATGAGGACGGAATATTTTGTGGTCAATAATTGGAAGCATTTGCAGTTTGTACTGATAATACTTTGTACTATAACTGGAGAAAAGGAGATCAGTGTTATCTCAGTGCAAAGAGTTAATGTGATCTCATTTTGAGGAGAGTGTTCTGATGTCAGTGTATCAAATTAGTGTGATTTCAGTGCAAGAAGACTAATGTGATCTCAGTGTAAAGAGAGTGTTCTGATGTTAGTGTATCAAATTAGTGTGATTTCAGTGCAAGAATACTAATGTGATCTCAGTATAAAGAGAGTGTTCTGATGTCAGTGTATCAACTTAGTCTGATTTCAGTGTGCAGAGTGTTCTAATCACTTTATTTGGAGTTAATGTGATCTCAGTTTGAGGGCAGTAATGCTTTCTCAGTGTGAAGGGAGTACTGGGTGAAACTCTGAAATGATTCTGTCAGGGGAAGAATATAAACACTATACTCTATCTAGCACAGACTTTTTTGCGCAAGTGGATTAGGGGAGATGATTGAGATTTGGGATCCCTAGTTGCACTCTGAAAGACTTGCTGGAAATGTAGCTGATGAACAATCTGACAATATTTTGATCTAAATATTACTTCTAAGTTTTCAAAACTACTAATGAATACAGAATCAAATCAAATGTCATTGTTAACCTGTTTACCAAAGTACTTCCTATAGTGAAACTTGCCCATCTCTTTATATGCTATGTTTATGCAGGACAGGAGGTCAGTTTGACTAAAAAGATCATAGAGGAAACCAAGCCATTCACTACAAAATATGATCAGATTATAGAGGTAAAGAATCAAATGAGAAGACAAAACAATGTTAGGTAACTTGTTTTGGCAAAGAAGATTGAGGAGGCTGATATTTATGTTGGTGATCTTGTCATGTTTTGAAAGGCAGATGACTGATATATTCCAAAGTGAGTGAAAATAGCTGTCATAAAGTGGAATTATTTAAACTATGCACATATGTGATAATGAAGATAAAAATGTTATAAAATTTAAGGAACCATAGATGGAGGCCAGCTAAGCCTGGGTCATCAAGTGAGAGCAAGTTCTTTAGAAACTGATTTCATCATTTAATTGACATTTGCTTGGTAGTCAGTTTTCAGTAGATGTGTAAGAGGATGTATTTTGCAGTTGACCTTCAGTGGACCCTGATGCCTTACCTTGTTTTCTGTCTGTCTCCCACTTCTGACCTCCCTTGCACTTTCTTGAGTAAGTATTGGTGCTAGCGAGGAGACCGAAGGGTTATGAGTATGTGTCATACTACTTTGCGAATGTCTGTCCTTATTTTCCACCCCCACTTGCACATCCACGGTAATGTCCTGTGTTTGGGAAGTGCAGTGGGCAAATCGCACCAATCTGCTCCTCACTTCCACAAGGACCTGATATTGGCAAGCCCATATCCTAGGAAACGCTATCAAGTTGTTTCCCTAGTCTCTTCTATGGAAATCTAACTGGATTGTGTGCCATGTGCGTATACCCCCTCCCTCCTACTGCATTGTGTGTCCTGTGCATATACCCCCTCCCTCTTACTGCATTGTGTGCCCTGTGCATATACCTTCTCCCTCCTACCACATTGTGTACCCTGTGCATATACCTCCTCCCTCCTACCGCATTGTGTACCCTATGCTTATGCCTCCTCCCTCCTACTGCATTGTGTGGCCTGTGCATATACCCCCTCTCTCCCTCCCTCCTACGCCATTATGTGCCCTGTGGCTATATCCCCTCCTTCCTACTGCATTGTGTGCCGTATGCATGTACCCCCTCCTTCCTACTGGATTGTGTGCCCTGAGCATATACCCCCACTGCATTGTGTGTGTGCCCTGTGCATATACCATCTCCCTCCTGCTGCATTGTGTGCCATGTGCATATCCCCCTCCCTCCTACTGCACTGTATACCCTGTGCATATACCTCCTCCCTCCTACCGCATTGTGTACTCTATGCATATGCCTCCTCCATCCAGGTTCCTCTTGAACAGTGTTATAGAAATGCTCTGTTTTACATGAATTCGTAGCCTGTTCCAAAGACATGGCAGTCGTTAGGAGATAAATCTGTACCTCCAGCATGTCCTATGTAAGTCCCAGGCCACATTTAAGTCCCTGGAACAGGTATCTCTAGACCCATTTGATTTACAGATATGCAGTAAGTTCTTTAGGTTTGGGTCTTGGGTTGCTCTGTAGGCCAGGCATAAGTCTCCCCTAAGAAGTCTATATGATACAGAGTATATTGACAGGGATTTTAGTCAGTCTGTTTAAGGCACATGCTGGAGGCCCTTGATCGTCTTTGTTAGAAACCTCTGAGGTCTCTCTAATTGCTGTGGATGCTGAGTACGATACATACTGAATGGGGCATTATACTCAATTATGGGGTGGATAAGTGCTGAGTGTAGGGGATTATGACTTCTTTTGCTCTCAAGGAGGTGCCTTTACTATTCAAGTGAGCTGTGTGGAAAGCTTTCCTTACAATGGTAAACATGTGGTGGTCGAAGTCAACCTGTGATTCCAGGTCCCTTACACTTAATGGGTACTTAGGGTATTGTTATTGATTTGATAATGTGACGGGACATTGTTTGTGCTGAAGGGAATGATGATGCATTTCTTTGCATTCAGTTTGAGACTGTGACTAATACACCAGTCATTGGACTGTGTGAGACCATCCTGGAGTATACTGACATCTTTTGGGGATTCAATGATTGCATCTAGTTTGCAGTTGTCTGCAAACATGGTCAGCCACAACCCTCTAGTTTTGACCTGAACTTCTGAGAAGTACATACCAAACAGTAGGGGGCCCAGCACTGACCCCTGTCGCACTCCACTTGTAACAGGTCTGTTGGTTGATGTAGAGTCACCCACTTTGATAGTGTGTGTCTGTTTTTTGAGCCAGTTGGCAACCCATTTTACAATGAAGGGATTTACATTCAGTTTGCTAAGTTTATTGGTAAATGTCTGAATATGGGATTGTGCCTAAAGCCTTTGCCAAGTCAAGATATGCTGTGTGCACAGATTTGTCCTCATAAATGGCTTTGGTCACACTTTAAAAAAATGCACCGGATTTAAAAGGCAGGATCTGCCCTTCACAAAGCCAAATTGGGTAAGGTCCAGGGTTTGGAGGTCACCTATGGCTTTGTTTATGAGGTCCATAATGATACGCTCCATAGCTTTATAGATGAGGCTGGTCAGGGTTATGGGTCTGTAATTCCCTGGGTCTGTTGCTAGGCCATCTTTGTGGATGGGGGATAACTGTAGCTGTTTTCCATTCCACAGGAATAAACCCTGGGGTTAGACTATGATTGAAAAGGGTACTTAGTGGTGATGCTCGTTCATGTTTTAGCCTATTTAGAAGACAGCCTGGAATGTCATCTGGTTCCATAGATGCCGTGTTCTTTGCCTTGGAGAAGGCTTTGAGGACCTGCTCTTCAGATATGTAAGGTGGGGTGAAATTTGGGGGAGGATTTCATGTAAGTTAGGAGGGGATAAGGGAGCGAAATTTTTGCCGAACCTATCAGCTAGCAAGTTTACTATCTGTGTGGGGTCAGTCTGTGTGATACAGTTGTCCACCAATTCTGCACATGCTTGGGTCCTACCCTTTAGGTTATGTGCATAGCTGTAAAAGGCCATATGGTTATCCTTGGCAGTACTTGTTGCTGAGAGACCTGAGTGCATGTGTGATTTGGCGAATCCTGGCACCAGACAGGTACTGACTGTGACCTTCTCCTTATCCAGCCTGGTGAGTGGGACTTCTTGTGAGTCTCCAGTGACAAGAAAGCTTGGTTTTTGAGCGTTACACCTTATGGTCATGGTGGGTGAGAGACAGGTGTTGCTATATGTCAAGGGTGCTGTGGAGACTGTGTTAGCTGTAGTAGACTTTGTTTTGGAGATCTCTGTTGTTTCAATAATTTTTTTGAGAGAACCTCTGCGTACGTGGATTTACGTGTTTGATGCATACTATGTGTATGAGTATTGGTACTTTGTGAATATGTAGTGGTGGGTGAGTTTACAACCTTCTCCGTGTTACTGTTTTGAGGAGAAAGAGCTTGGATTCTAGATTCTTGGTGAAAATACATTTCTTGCACTCTGTACTAGACTGTGTTTTTAGTAGAGGGTTGTCTGTGTACATGAGGCAGTTGCTACAATGCCTCAAGAGACCCAAGTCATTAAGGTTGGCAGCAGAAACAAGAGTAGTCCAACTGTCCATCATGCTAGGTTGAAGACTGTTGTCACTAGGGGTAGCTTTTCAGAAACTATCACGGAGGAGCTTGGTGAATGGATATTTCTGCCTTGGTTTTAAGGGAAAATTTGTTAAATTTAACTGTCTGGCTTTGGCACACAATTGTGCAGTAGTGCCCAGTGCTGTGCAATGTGTAAACAAGCAGAAACCTGCTCACATGCAGAGCCTAAATACCAAATGCTCAAACTTGAAAAAACTCTAACAAAATTCAAAGGGACCAATGAGGATGCTTATTCCAAGCCCTAGACCAGCCTCCCTTACCAGTCAGGTTTGCTAGTCAAACAAAGTTCTCTCACAAAAGTGCAGATAGGCCCCTTCCAATCTAAATAGTTCCAGAAGCAGCAGGCCAGGATCTAGATGATGCTACAGGTACTAGCTACCCTAGTTTCAGTGGGAAACACTAGAGAATATTTAGCACAGCAGAAAAAGAGCAGTGAGACACTGAAAAAAAAACATTTAAAACAGCAGGAAATCAGCCAGGAGGCTCTAAAGAATGATTTAAACAGTTAACAGATCAGTTAATTAAGTACTGCTTGGTGGGAAAACCAGAGGAGGCAGAACAAATAGCTTTGAAACAGTGAAAAAATACCAGTAAATACTTAAACAGTGGAAACAACAACAGTTACAGTATTGGAAGGTTTGCCTTAGATTACTTGGATTATTTGGATTTTTTTCCTAACTTGGACATTTTTATGAGTTACTTGCCTTACCGTACTTTTGCCAGGCTTTATACATTTTTATTCTACTTTTAAGAAACAGTAGTACATGCACATATTTTATTTGATTCTCACATTTCTGTAGACTAGGGGTCATATATGTCTTGGATTAGATGAATTACATTTATAGAGAATCCTAAAACTGGATTGTCAAATTAGTTTACTACAGTAACAGATGTAATGACAATATTAATACTAATGTAAATAAGGGGAACTGATTTTTTAATGGAAGGGCAGAATGTATAGTGGGCTGTTTGTGAGACTAGTTTTATTGTGATGGTGCAACTAATAGGATGGGAGTTACCCTGTGAAGATTAGTGTGTAGAGTGTTATGACTGATTTGTGATTACTAAAATCAATTAATCAGTCATTTTATGTTTAATTTCTAAGCCCTGAATAAATGAGCAATTACAGTAAAAAATAAAATCTTAATTAAAATTTGGGTTTTAGCAGAAAAAATCCATACATGTGTATTTTTGTTTTATTGGTGCAGGCCTTATGCATCATGGCTTCAGCTGGTCAGGTCTCTCACCTTCATGCCTGCTGTATTACCCAATCCTCAGATTTGATCAGTCCTCTTTTCTATAATTCAGTAGCTATGAGTGTGAGCTAATGTTTCAGAAAAGGAAAGTTCCCTGTCACATCTAAGACATCCATCTGCGCTTAGATGAATTAATGTAAGGTTCTCTTCTTTGAAACTAAATTCAAAACCTACCCCTGTCCCAATAATTGGGACATACTTATCTCTCAACTTCAACTTCACCTTAAAAAGGTCATCACCACAGTTGTGATCTATATTCCACCTGGTAATACACCTGCTAGCCTTGAAGACTTCTTATCCTGGTGTTCTTCCACATATTCACAAGAAACCCTTATTCTGGGGGATTTCAGCCTAGATTGGTTCACCTGCATATCAGAACCACCAAGTAATCTAATAAATCTCCATGGCTATCAACAGCTAGTCCAAATTCCAACTAGATGTGATAAAAAATCTAAAAGGGAATCCATCCTTGACTGGGTCCTAACTAACAACCCCACATTGTACCTCCACGCAGGCAGTCTCCCAGGCACCCTAAGTGACCACAACATAATATACTTTATACGTAGTAAAACAAGCATATGCAAAACCACTACATATCCACTAGAAACACAAAACAATTCTCTCCTGAAGTCCTCAACACTTTACTCTGTAACTGTGACTGGACACCCCCCCCAAAACAAAACCCTCCCACTTGACCAGGCTGTAGCATATTTCAACAAAACATTTCTACAACACCTAGACACTGTTGCTCCATTGCGCAAAATCAAGGTTAGAACCTCTACAAACCCTTGACTCAGTAAAGAAACTAAACAAATCCTCAAGTCCAGAGATACTGCCTGGCTTTACTATCAAAAATACAAAGAAACACAAAGCCTAACTAAGTACAAAGAACTGCGCAACTGTGCAAAAAAATGCATTAGGCTGGACAAAAATCCTACTACATGACATTACAAACTAAATACCAACACAATGCCCAAATATTTTGGAAAAATGTAAACCAGCTACTAAAATCCACCCAAAAGGCTACCACCAAGCCAACCACCCCTGACACTAAAGTTCCCAATTGAAACACAATTCAACTCCCACTTTGTGAACTCAGTTCTATCCTTAGTATCACAGGACAATTCCTTCTTCACTATCTCCCCAACACAAATAACACTAATACAAGCTTTACCCTCAAAACAGTTTCCACCACTTCAATCAAAAGCATGCTCTCCAAACTAAAAACCTCATCAACAGCAGCCGACCTACTCTATCCCAATCTCCACTCTCATAAACAGATCAGTTGTTGAAAACTATGTGCCCAAACTCTGGAAAATATCCTATGTTACACCCATACATAAAGGCGGGATCTCCACTGAACTTAATAACTACAGACCCATTGCTTTACACTCCCCTCTGGCCAAAATCCTAGGAAAATGCATCCATACCCAGATGCTAAAATATCTCCTAGACAGCAACATCCTGTCACCTACTCAGCATGGTTTCAGACCTGCCCATAGTACCACTACAGCCCTCCTGTGCTTCACAGACACAGTAAACCGTCTCAAAAATGAAGACTTGCAGGTGTCATCTCTTTTTTTGGATATGTCCAAAGCATTTGACACAGTCTCGCACCAAATCCTGCTAAACAAACTAACCCAATATCGCCTATCAAATTCCACTCTTACCTGGTTCCAAAGCTACTTAACTGACAGGTACCAAGCTGTGAAATGGGAAAATTCTCTCTCTCCCCAGCTGCCCATAAATATAGGAGTCCCGTAGGGTTCTTTCTTAGGACCACTACTACTCACAATCTTCACAAATGACCTCCATACCTCCACACAGCATGCATCTATCATTCAGTATGCAAATGACACTACCTTAACCTGTGCTGCACAAAACATTCCCACCCTCCTGCAAACAACTCAGCTAGCTCTGACATTGAAAACTACCTTACCAAAGCCCAACTTATCCTCAATCCAAAGAAAACTCAGCTTATGATTATAAACAGTTCTAAAAAAAACACTGACAACAGTCAATTCACTGTCTACTCCAATCGCTCCAGTGGCACAGGCTAAGCTATTGGGAATAACCATAGACTCCCACCTAAAATTTGATAGTCATCTCAACTTAACTATTAAAAAAGTACATGCCAAACTGGAATCACTCTACTGTATCAAACCATTTCTTACCAACAACACAAGATCAGCCATTGCTCACTCCCAACTTCTATCCACCCTACTCTATGCATCTCCCATTCTGACTAATCTCAACAAAACTGAACTAAGCAAAATGGAAGCCTGCTATAACAGAATTGCCCACTTTGCTGCAAATTGCTCATATAGAACTCATCACTGTACTGCTTTGAGACAGTTCCATTGGCTTGAACTGCCCAACCTCCTAACCTACAATCAGCTCTGCCTCTGTCATTCGATCTATTACCTCCCCAATAAGTGTCCTGCCCTCAAAAACCTAGTACAACATCACTCAGCCAAAAGGCCTCTTGGATCATCAAGCAAATTACTACTGGAAGTCACCAACAGCTACAATAGCTTTGGAGATGCACTATATAACAGTTCAGTGGCTACAAAATGGAACTCTGGCCCCACTAGCATTCAAAACACATCATCCAAAGCCTCATTTAAATACCTCACCAGGCAACATTTCAAGCAAAGTTGGCAGCGCCATGATTGCTCCCCAGGCTAGTGAAAGCAGATAAGGTACACATACTAAACCTAGAGTACTTGATAATAATTTTCAGTCTTACTCACAAACACTGGCTAATCTACAATGTATGTACTGTACCTGTGTACTATGTATGTATTCTACCTATGTTCCAAATTTCAGCTGTACACCACAAATCTATTAATTACGTTTATTTTTAAATTAATATTTTTTTGTTTGTTTTCTCCACTGTAACTGTTGATGTGCTGCGTACCACTCTAAAAACATGTCTTTTGTAATTTGTATGTATACTGTTCATGTCTAAATAACTAAATGTATCTGTAATTTTTCTATGTGGAGCTTTTTTTCCCAGGCCTCTGCTGAAAAAGGGCCTTTTTGGCTCAGTCAGACATCCCAGGTTAACAAATGTAAAATAAAATAAATAATAAAATAAATTTTCTTTCCCCACTAACTCCATGCCTTACAACCCATCTGTTATGGAAGGTCTTGGAATGATAACAGTTATTATCTGGGCTGAATATGCTAAACTTTCTTAAAAAAAAATGACTACCAAATTCTTGCAAGATTATGTGGAAATATGGATTGCTGTTCCCTTATTTCATAGGTTCATACGAGGTTACTAGGCTAGCAACCCTGTAGCCCTTACAAGTTTAGCCATGTTAATCCTGAGTTGCCCCAATTTTTCTTGGTTAGCGGGCAATAAATTGCAGAGTGAGTCTATGATCAACACTGACTACCCCTGTCTATTTTCTGGGATGGTGAAATGTTTCCAAAGTAGTAGGACATTTTTTATGGCAGATCTTTGTTCATAAATCTAATCTGAGAACAATATTGGTGCCAACTCCTTTGTTAATTCTGCGACTAAATTTAAATCCAGAGGACCTTAAACTCTATATTAATTTCTCTTAATAGTCTTGTAATTATATATATTTTGGAAAATATCCTGTGGTGTAGCCATTCAGGTGTTTATTTCCCTCAGATATTTATCAATCATAGTAGTATAGTGTATGCTAGGCTTTAGCAAATACTACTTTGATTACCACCAGATAGAGAGGCCACAGAGGAGCATTTCATCACATTTGTAAGGAAAATTTACACAAATAAATTTGTAGATTTTTTTCTTGTGGTTGTTGTTCTAGTGTACTGATTTGTGTTTGCATAATGACTTACCCCTGCTTGCCCTTGTTGAATAAGGAGCTTAGCAGAAGGATCTGTGATGCCCTCTTCAGAGGGAGATGCTTTTTGAAAGAGAAACTGAGAACATCATTGAAGAGCTCCAGAAATATGACAAAGCTTTGTCTTGTGTAGAGGAACATTATTCTCCTGTCTGAACCCCATTACAATCAGAAGACTTTCATAAGAAAGGACCTCAATATTGCTGACATAAGGTTGCCAAGTGTCTGGATACTCTTAGAGACCAAGTGCCACCTGCCAAGTCTTTATACACCGTTACTGTGATTCTCTAGCCCCATGAACAGTCCTTATTATACATCACTTGGATGAGCTGTCCTTGCCATCAATGTAAGATGAATTTCTATTTTTTTATTTCAAAGCAGCGTTGAGGAGAACTTCTTTAACTGTTAGAATAAGACACATAACTTCAGGTACCCAGGCTTTTCCTGAGATATCAACTGGTCTTCTCAGCAACATTATTAGTAAGTTTGTTCATTCCAGAAGGGAGCTGTTAGATGAGTAAATTAATCAGAGAAGAGTTTGAGGCACTACAAATGCATGTTTTTGCTCCATGTAAAATTTGGTGGACTCAGCATGATTTTAAATATAAATCCTTTCCACCTTTATGTCAAGTACATCACATTCAGGACAGTCACCCTCAAAGTCATCTTTTCCCTTGGGCTAAAAATTCTACTTGCACATCATTGTGTTCTGGTCAAAGGGGTTTCCAGTGCCTTTCTTTGGGGAATTATTACATTAATTGCAAATATTCTCTCTTTGGCTTATTTCCTGCATGTTGGTGTTTCACAAATGCCATGCATTAAAATAATCCCTGAAGTGCAGAAACTTTATTATGTTTCAGTGCATGAAAATTGATTGTTGGAAGTGTCTTCTTTGATTGAACGTCTTGCAGGCCTTACTGTGGTTTCATTCCATTTTCCATCAGCTGGGGGAGCTCACTCTTGGTCATTGTAGCCTTTCTACTATGGCAGTGAGCAAAAGAGCTAACCTTGTGGGTTTCACTGAAGTTCAAAGTTCATATTTATGTACAGCATAACCTGCACAAACTGACATTAATTCATATCTTTCCACTCCAATGCACAAGACCGTACATAAGTTATCACAACATCTAGGATTTTTTTTCATCGTTTCCGTTTCATGTCAGTCATTCCTGGCTTAGCATATTTTTTCATTCAACCAGGAGGAGGGATCAGAGGCAGAACCTAATATCCAGTGTCTACTTCAATAATCGGAAACTCAGTTCACAGCATTCAGTACACTGCTCAGGCTTCATGGAACCTGTTTGGCTGCAATTGTAAGTCATTTATCTGGTACTAAGAGTCATTGTTTGTACTGTTCAGCACATCTATCACTTTTAGTTAAGTCACACAGTTAGTAATGTATGTGAGCATATGGGATGGGATGAATTCCTACTTGGTGCACAGAAATGCTGCAGATCTAGAGTGGTTGTTGCCATATCACATGCTTTAATAGCATCCCATATTCCATAATAGCAGCTTTATGACTGCACTAAGGCAGTGCACAAATGGCAATCATGATTTAGCCAGATAATGTTAGTATGGTCATCAGCTGATAAGGTCTGCCACAGGTGGATTTGTTGCTTTGCTTGTCAAAAAGTATAATCATTGTCTAGTCTATCCCGTTTGACAGAACTAAGGGGAAAGGCCAGCATATCTCCCAGTTTCTTTGCTCAAGAATTTTTGACAAAGTAAAAAAATAATGGGAGAGGGCAAAGGTCCAAAATCAAGGAATTTTTTTAAGTATTACTGTAATTTATTTCAAACGTTAATAGGACAACCAGTTTTGCGTCAACATGCATTTGCTGAACACTAAAAAGTATAAAAGTCTGATATTAGTCTGGCATTATTGACAAACTATAATCCTCAGAAATTTACCAAAAATAATCAACTTTTTATGAGAGGGCAAAAATATCGGGAAAAATGAAGGTCATTCTGAAAAAATCAGGGACAGTGGAAAGGTATGGTGTACAACAGATGTTTTCTTTTTTTAGACAATGTTAATTTATTCCTTTCTTCCTTTTTCATTGCTTCCATACCTGTCACTGTAGGTCAGGTTAGAGAGCCCGATTTTATCATGACAGCACCCCAGTGACATGGGCAGACAAGGGTCTCATGTCTGAGTTCTTCAGCTGTGAATTAATTTGTGTGTGTGTGTGTGTGTGTGTGTGTGTGTGTGTGTGTGTGTGTGTGTGTGTGTGTGTGTGTGTCTGTCTGTCTGTCTGTCTGTTAGCTAAGGAGGTTATTTGGTGCATTCATTCTATCCAAATGCAGTTACAGAGCCTTTGCTTCTATCGTAGACCCTGTCATCCTTTGTGGCTTAGCATAATATCAGCAATTTTGATGTTGACTTAGAAATCCTCCACCTAAAATATTCCTGATGTTTAATGGAAATGTTTCTCTTTTTATATCAGAAAACATGGTCTGTAATCTTTCTTTGTGTGTAAAAAATTGTCTGTAGGTGATTCAGTCATGTTGACTATTGTCGTCAAAGATGGGCATGGTATTTGCTGGTGATAAGTGAGCTGAGGAACTGACTTGCTCTGACCTACACCAGAGAAATATGCTAATGATGTACTCCTATTGGCCCGTGTGTGCTCACCATAAAGCCCAGTAACCCTGGATCAGTAAGTTGCCAGCTGGCCAGTGTCCAGTTGTCCAGCTTGGATTACCTGGGATAGCTCTGTTGAGTGAAAGCCACATATAAAACCAGTCAACCTGCCAAACCAGAACTAAGAATTGCTACTCTCAATGTTAGTTCAATGACAGGATGGAGCTTGGAAGTGGATGACATGATGGTAAAGAAGATGCTGGACATCCTCAGATCCAGGAGGCAAGATAGAAGGGCAGTGCAGGAAAGCCAACTGGCTAGGGATCCAGAGTCTGTTACTCAGTAGGAGGACAGACTAGAAATGGTCTGGGAATTGTGGTGAGGGAAAGGCTTCAGAAGAATTGGTGGTGGGATGCAGAAGTCTAGGAAGTCATTAGAACAAAGAAAGAGTGCAGGAAAAAGTGGGAGACAGAAAATATGGACCAGGCTAAGAAGGAATACTGGTTGGCTAATAAAGAAGCTAAGGGAGCTGTTGCAGAAGCAAAGAACAAGGCATCAGAGGCACTCTACCAGCTTCTGGAAAGTGACTCAGTAGATGTCACAAAGAAACTAAATCAGGTTGCAAGGCAAAGACAGAAGGATAAAGATGCTAGTCATCAGACACCCTTCATAAGAGATGCCAGAAACAACCTCCTCATCATTCTACAGGACATCAAAGGCAGGTGGAAGAAGTACTTTTAGGAACTTCTGAATGAAGACAACCTGATTGGAGCTGTACTTCTCCAGCCAGACACACCTATATGAAGAAAGAAGAAGAGAAACTAATTTTACAAGAAGTAAGAACATCACTAAGGAAAATGTGGTCAGGGAAGTAGCAGGCTCAAATGAGGTCACAGCAGATATGATCAAGATGCTGGATGAGTTAGGGGAGAAATGGCTCCCGAGGGTACTCATAACACTCATCAGAGAAAGGGGCATCCAAGATGACTAGAGAATAACCATACTAGAGTCAGTGTACAAGAACAAAGAGGACATTCACAGCTGTGGGCAGTCTATAGGTATCAAACTTATGTCACACTACATGAAGGTTCTGGATAGGGTAACAGATAAATGAATACCCAGAATAGTAGAAAGTAAGACAGGAGATAAACAGTTCATATTCAGCTCGGGATGTAGCACAACTGGCCTGGTATTTGCAGTTAGACAGACAATTGAGGATAAGCAAGAGATGAGGAAAGACTCCAACTGAGCATTCCTAGCCTTGGAGAAAGCATATGATGAAGTCCCTAGAAATCTGATTTGGGCAGTCCTGTGATGGTTTGAAGTCCCAGAAACATTTTTAGAATTAGCATAGGCAATGTACAAGGACCCAATGAGTGGTAGAGGAGAAGGGAAGTCTGAATGAGGAGGTCAAAGCTAGAATCGGAGGGACTGCAGATAACTACCACAGAGTGTCAGGGACAGTGTATGATGGAATAATGCCAAAGAAGCTGAAATGTAAGGTGTGCAAAACAGTGGTGCAACTAGTACTACTGTATGGCACAGAAACCTGGGCAGTAAAGGCAGAGCAGTCAAATAAGCTAGTGGTAATGGAGATGAAGTGCCTGAGATGGGTGACAGGATGCACACTGTGGGACAGACAAGGAAATGAGGACATTAGAGCACAAACCCATGTATCTCCAATTGCAGTGAAGGTCAAAGAGAGTAGATTACAGTGGTTTGGCCAAATGTATAGGAAGGCAGGAGACAATCTGGTGAAGAGAAATTGGAGCAGACAGGGAGAAGGGCACAGCCACAACTCTGTACTGAGATTTCAGACAGCTAGAGGCCTCTGAGCTTCCTAAAAACCATAAGGTAAGGCAAATGAACAGTAATCCAACCACCAGGCTAAAAACATTTTTAACTTTTAATAAAACACAGTTAAAATCACAGAAGTATGAGCGTTTTTGGGACTACGCCCTTCTTCAGATAAAAACACATTTCAAACAAATTATACTTAAACAAGTAGCAGCCAATCATAATAACCTTAGTATTGCACTCTCCTCCTTTTTAAGGCAGGTTTTAAAGGAATGACATCATTTAAACCAGGAGTAACAGGATTTTCAACCAGAAAGAATTTTAATAACTCTTCACTTAGTAAACCTTCCTACATCAATAGCATTAATTTATTTCTTACTGTGTTAATTGTCATCTTCACATTCAAAAGAGAAACCTGCATAAAGGTGGAAGTATCCTCTAGAAGAGTTCTGAGTATTATTCTATTGTCATGAATCAAAGAATTTAAAGCATTCCTTTGTAAAGATGTTAAGTTATAATACTTATTTCTTTGTTTGGTATTCAAAACAATTTTGAGTTTATCTTTACACCGCCGACAAAGGCAGAGGTGTGGTAGTGATGAATCAGGAGTCTTATAAAGAGAAGATTTTTAGCTCTTCTACAGGATACATCCACCTTTATGCAAGTTTCTCTTTTGAATGTGAAGATGACAACACAGTAAGAAATAAACATGCTATTGATGCAAGAAGGTTTACTAAGTGAAGAGTTACTAAAGTTCTTTCTGGTTGATCATCCTGTTACTCCTGTATTTAAAGCACTCCCTAAGGTGCACAAGGACATAATCCCCCCCCCCCCCCCGATGAGACCGATAGTCTCAGGGAAGGGTTGATTAACTGAGCATTTATCCATATGGGTAGAGTGCACTTTAAAGCAAGTACTAGAAATTTTCCCCAGAATATTGAAAGACACTGGCCATTTTTTAACTGGTCTGCATGAATTTTTAACTACACGAGCGAAATGAGACTATATACTAGTAACATTGGATGTTAAGGATTTGTTGCATATGGTATTTCAGCCATTGAACTTATTTTGATTAATAAGGTACATTTTGAGGCTAACAAGAGGAGACTGGTCTGTGAGGCATTGTCACTTATTTTGGAAAATAACTTTTTTCTATGCTATGGAAATTACTATAGACAGAAGCAGGGGAATGAGATGGGAACTCCATGTGCCAATTCATACGCAAACCTCGTGCTTGCCTATTGGTAGGAAATGGCCATTTTTGATAAGATGCATGCATGGAAGGAACAACTATGTCATTATGTTAGAATTGTAGATGACATTTTTTTCCTATGGAAGGGTACCTTAAGTGATTTACAAAATTTTATTACATACTTAGAATCCAGCACAAAGTGTTTGAGATTCACTATGGATGGCTCAACAGAGAGTATAGACCTTCTGGATGTGCATCTAACTAGAGAAAGCAAGGGTATTTATAATACATAACTGTACAGTAAAAGCTGTTGGAAGAATAGTATTTTGGCCTATGATAGCATGTAGACAAGGCATACCTTTGATAACATAATCAAGGGCCAGGTGAACAGGATCTCCCTTCTCTGCAATGTTGATACATGTTTTAAAAATGAAATTACAGAGTTAGGGGCTAATTTGAATAAAAGAGGGTATAAAAATACTAAAACAAAAGCCATCATAAGTAACAGTAAGCTTCATCGAAGGGGTAAAGCTAAGGGTTTATATCAGCTTATCAAAAGCTGATAATATCGAATGATATTTGATTGACCACAAAAGGTCGAACAACCAAAATAGCGAAGACACGGAACAGCGATTTTTTTTCCCAGGGAAAACAAAGCTCTGTTCAGCAAAAATAAATAAATAAAACTCAACATAAACTGCCCCGATGTGAGGGGCTGTGCCCCCCACACCCCCCTACTTAAATATACCAACTCTGAGATTGCACCGCAGTGGAGGAAATGGCAAACTCCCGACAATGGCCCAGCGATTTTTTTCCCTGGGAAAAAATCACTGTTCCATGTCTTTGCTATTTTGGTTGTTCGTCCTTTAGAGCTTGATCAACTAGCGTTCGAAGTTATCAACTTTTGATAAGCTGATATAGACCCTAAAGCTAAGCCTTTGTTCTCCAGAGAAAAGTCCTCAGAAGCTGATACACCATTAGAATGTGGTTCTAATAGAGGTAATAATGGTAGGTTGATGTTGACATACGGTAATGATATACAGGGTGTATGTGACATTATTAGACGTAACAGGAAAATCTTGCACACTGATGTTAAGATTGCTAATATAGTGGGTAGGAACCCTTCATTTGGTTTTAGAAGAAATAAAAACTTGAAGGATTTGCTTAATCAGGAACATAAGAGCATGCATAAAAGTATAAGTCAATGAAAAGGGATTTTTCAATGCAGGCAGTGCAAAGTCTGTGCATTTATCATGGAAGACAATGTATTTGTACATCCTAAAACTAGTAAAAAATATTATTTGAACAGGTATGCAGACTGCAAGACATGAAATGTGATTTATTTAGCTTTATGCCAGTGTTGTACTTCATTTTATGATGGGGAAAAAAATTGCATGTTAAAACAAAGGATTTTGAAGCATCTTTCAGCTATCAGATTACAGAATGAACACAGTGCACTTTTTCAGCACATTAGGCAGAATGTTGGACACAGTTTTAAGTTCATGGTTTTGCAGGCTGTAAATGTTAACACTGGGGGGGGGGTGATTTGGTGAATCACACTGAATATATTGAGATGAAATGGATTATAGAGTTTACAGCTCAGAAACGTCCTGGTTTAAATGATGTCATTCCTTTGAAACATGTCTTAGAAATGAGGAGAGTGCAATACTAAAGTTATGATTGGTGTTTAAATATGATTTGTTTGAAATGTTTTTATCTGAAGAAGGGCTTAGACCCGAAATCGCTCATACTTCTGAGATTTTAACTGTGTTTTATTAAATGTTAAAAGTTTCTTCAGCCTGGTGGTTGGACTGCTTTTCATTTGCCTTACATTTGACTCATTTGAGCAGTAAACCTTTAGTGGTGGGCTCCAGTACATATATATTTGTTTAAAAAACATATGGTGCCTGTTTTCTTGCTTATTTTTCTATTTATTGCTTATTCTTACCATTTATTCCACTTTTTATTGTCTGCTGCCAACTTTTTTGCTGTATTTTATTACTATAAACAAAGTACAGTGTTGTATTGCAACTGTCTGCCTTACTGGGCCTGTTAAATCATTTAAATTACTGTTTTCACTGTTTGTAAAGCTTTTTTTTAACAATTTTCACTGTTTGAAAGGTATTTACCGGAAAATTTCTCCATTTGTTATGCATCTGTTGGTTTGTTCTGATTTTCCTGCCAAGAAGTGTATCATACAACTGATTTGTTTGTAGTTAAAAGCATTCTCTAGAGTCTCTGCTTTTTTTTTTTGTTTAAAATTTTTATTTAGTGTCTCACTGCTGTTTTTCTACTGTGGTAAATATTTCTATTGTGTTTTGTGTCTAAAATTGTGTAGCTAGTATCTGTAGCATAGTCCAGACTCAAGGTTGCTGTTTCTGGTAGTGGTTGTTTGTTTGTAGCGGCTATTTGTTCTGAGCACATTTTCAAGGCTAACTTGGATTAGAAAGGGCCCTTCTGCACTCTAGTGAGAGAATTGTGCTGATTGGTCCCTGGCTGGTATAGGTTGGCTAGTCTTGGGCTTGGAGTAAGTACCTCATTGGTTCTTTTGAGCTTATTTTTAAGTTGTTTCAGGTTTTAACCTTCTGGTATTTAATCCCCAATTCTTGAGTGGGTTTCTGCTTATTTGCTCATCGCCTAGCACCATGGACTACAGTGCAATTGTGTGCCACAGCTGGACAGACAATTTCAACAATTTTTCCTTTAGATACAAGTGTATCCCAACAGTGTAGTTCCTCATCTTTAGCACATTTCCAGGCAAAGAGGCCAGATTTCTGTGTTACTAGAATCTTCTATTTTTTGTGGTATTTAAACCCTGTGTTTGAGCTGGTTTGGGCTTGTTTGTACATCATGCACCACAGCTGTCCCCCTCACAAGCCAGTATATCTGGCACTGAGAAGGTTGTCATCACAAACACCACACCTCAAACACCACCCACACTTACACAACACACATGCAAATATGCAGAGGTCCTCAAAAAAAACATACACAAACAAAAAAGACCTCCGAGGCAAAAACACATACGAACTCCACTGCCCACCCCACCACACCACACATAGTGCACACACCTGTGTTTTACAGCCACTAAGGCCTAAACATAAACCCAACATATTAATCATAGGAGACTCCATTGTGAGACACATAGCTGTGCCCCTCACCAGGCTGGCTAAGGAGAAAGTCATGGTTTGTTGTTTGTCAGGTGCCAGAATCCGTCATATCACTCATGCACTGAAGTCTGTTAACAACAGGTACTGTTATGACTCTGTCATAGTATAATGTTGGTGTGAACGACTTGAGACATACCTCCCTGGACTATATGAAGAGAGACATGATCAAGTTTGCTGAATATGTGTCCCATGCAGGTATGTTCCTAGCTTTAAGCAGCATTCTACCATCACCCAGAATGACTGACTTTAACAATTGGCTTAGTTTCTGGTGCCATTCCAGGGGATCCAGTACCTGACAGCCTGGGAAGACATGATTGACAGATCACAGAGCTTTGCCAGAGATGGCCTGCATCTGTCTCCCTTGGGCTTCCGACTTCTGGCAAAGCCTCTTGCCTCCTCCATAGTGCCTTTTTTAGGCAATGCCATGAGATCAAAACTACCGACATGAAAATTTCTTCAAAAAGCAAATTAAAGGTCATGCTGCTAAATGCTAGGAGTCTAAAAATGAAACTGCACTTATTGCAAGCATTATTAACCCTGGAAGATGCCGACATTTTGTGCAGTCACAGAAACCTGGTTCAAAGCTGTGGAGAGCACCCCAGCCATACCAGGTTACTCATCCTATCATGCATTCAGACCCCAAACCATGGGAAGCAAAGCAAAAGGAGGTGGAGTTACAATATATATTAAAGACATACACACCTCCAGGCTGTTCAAACAGTATGACACACAGGAGACAGTCCAGGTGCAGTTAACCATTGACAAAACCCCTATTCTAATTATAGCTAGCTACAGGCCCCCTACCTTGACTCAAGATGCCCACTCCACCTATCTGGACCTCTTTGAAGCTATCAAAATTCAACCCTTTACCCTGATCCTGGGTGACTTTAACTATCCAATCATAGATTGGAAGAACTACTCATGCCAAAACACAAACACCCAGAGATTCCTTGATTTCATAAATGCAAATGCCTTGGACCAGCTGGTTGACACCACCACAAGAGTAATATCTTGGACTTGGTATTAACCAACATGAGTAACCACTGCAGCATCCCTACAGTGCCATCCTCCCTGGTAAGATCTGACTACAAAGCGGTCACTTTCCCCGCCTCCGCCCCAGCTAGGGTCAAAGAAAAAAACTTCTCCAGAGCTGATTACAACCTCCTGAGGAAAGGCATAAACAGTTGCACAGCCCCTCCCCTCCATAGGAACCGACACATATGTCCAAACCTAGTACACCAAAGTACTATGCAAGTATTTATATAGCTGCATGGAATCAGGAAAACCCGACAGGACAAAATCGTCCTCCTCAAGGAAGAGTAAGCCTGTCTGGTGGACATCTGTAATAAATAAACTCTATAATAAAAGGAAAAAAAATTGCTGTCCAAGACCAAGAAGGAGCAGGTTCTTAATTGGAAGCAATTTGTCCTTAGCTTGAACAAGCAAATAAGAGCAGTAGTGAAATCCTTCAAAGCAAACTTTGAGTCCAAACTGGCCACATCTACAAAAGACAATCATAAGGCCTTCTTCACATATGTCTGCAATCTCAGAGGAAGCACTCAGGTCTGCTCAGAGCTGGTGGTCAAGATCACCACATACACAAATGCTGTACATATAGCCAACCTTCTGGTAGACAGGTTCAGTGAAAACTTCACCTCTGTGTCCCCTATCAGTAAATCAGGACAGCCTAGCACCTGGCTCCATCCCTTTATCTCTAGGGAGCAAGTCATCACTGACAGTCTCCATGGGACCTGATAACATCCCAGGCTGCATCCTACATGAACTCTGGCAGGAACTTGCAGCACCATTAGGCACTGTGTTCAGCCAAAGCCTGAGAACCGGCTTCGTCCCAGCCAAGAGGAGGACAGCCACTGTCATCCCTTTGCACAAAGGTGGAGCATCCTCCAATCCAGGAAATTATAGACCCATCAGCCTACCTAGCCTGATCTGCAAGGCCATGGGAAGGATTCTCATGGACCTCATTAACAAGGACATTGGCAACGGCCAAACACTCGATCCCACACAGTTTGGTTTCGTGAAGGGGAGGTCATGCCTGTTACATTAGGTCATCTTCTTTGAGATAGTCACCAAAGCCATGGACGAGGTATAATAGATAAACTCTCTCAACTAGACATCAATAGGTATGTTACTAGATGGGTAGAAAACTGTCTCACTGATAAAACCCACCTAGTCAAAATAGGGGAAGCAATCTCAAGCAGTAGCCCCGTAATGAACGGTGTAACCCAGGGATCAGTCTTGGGGCCTCTATTGTTTGGGATATACTTTTCTTCGGTGCAGGCCAAAGCCAGTGGGCTGTGGCTGGCTAAGTCTGCAGATGACTGCAAGCTGGGCATTGTCATCAATTCCAGTAGTGATGTTGACATCCTCCAAGAGGGTCTCACCCAAATAAATGACTGGTGCCAGAAACATGGCCTCAAACTGAATGCCAAAAAAAATCATCATCCCCTTTGGGGAGAGTGACATCCACACAAATTATCACATTAATAACAAGGTCCTAAGCATGCGATCAGTCATGAGGGACTTGGGCACCCATTTAGATAGCAAACTGACTTTTAACCACCATATTGCCTCCATTGTATGGAAAGCTTTCTACATGGCCCACCTCATTAGTAAGTGTATCTCATCCAGAGACAGGGAGGTCATAATATCCCTGTATTCTTCCCTTATAAGACCCATTATTGAGTACAGTGCCCCTTTTGGCATGTACCTCACAAAGCATATGCAGCATCTAGAGTGACCACAGAGGTTCCTCCCCAGGAGAATCCGAGGCCTCAAACATCTACCCTACACAGATACGCTAAAAGCCATGTCCCTTTACTCTTACAGATTCCTCAGAGGTGACCTCTGTCTGGCATACAAAACAATCTCAGACCCGCATTGATGGGACTGCTACATATCCACAAGTCAAGCTCCACTGAAGTAACCTGCACGTGCGACCTCAACTTGGTCTGTGACATCAATAGGAGTTGTTGGCAGGACAGGTTTGTGTTCCAGAGATGCCCTCTTCTATGGAACAGACTCCCTGTCCACATCAAGCGGAGTACTTCATTAACCCTTTTTAGGCACAAACTGGATAACTGGATGGGGAACAGAAAATGCACCACTGGGATTCCACCTATGTCCCTGCTGGACAGGGCCATCAGGTGCTGACTTGTCGGGACATGGGCTAATTTCTTGGCTAGGCTTGTAAGTGTCTCAGGGCGAAAAGCCTAGTAAGTTCCTATGATCCTATGAAAGGAAGAGAAAATGAGGATATCCAGCAAATAGATGGATGAATTGTGTGAGAGACCTGAGACCTAAGCCAGTCATGCATGCCTGTCTAAGAATCTAGGAAAGTAGCATTGAATCGAGAGAGAGAGATGGTGACAGTTGATGTGACACCCCAACCCTATGTAGAAAATGGGAAAAGGGGGTTGATTATGATTGTGATGTTTTATTTCTGGAATATCCCTTTTATTTCTTAAAATGCCACAGCCCTTCTGCTTGGAGGTCCAAGGTTACTGTACCTCAGAGTTAGGGGAAACTGAGAATTAATGTTATTTCTCCACATTTCTACTTGCAGTTCAGCTGTCTGAAGAACCACATATGCAGTAATTTGGATTCCAGCACACACTCATTTTTAAGTCTACTACATTGTCAAATTTAAGACAGCATTAAAATACAAAAAGGAGAAAGCTTAGTTTGCTACTGAGTTTCTGACACCACATGAAATATGATTTTCATTTTTTAACAGAATGAAATATTTAGACTTATAGGGAAAAGCTTTGAATTTATGTATTTAAAATTTGTTGACCAGCTAGACGGACTGATCTAAAACCCTTTTTCAAGCCATGATCTGAGTGAGCCATTTGGCAGTGACTCCTGTACAAATAATAACACTAATCAAACAATAGTTTATACAAACGTGTTTTGCAGATGTAAGTAAATTGCAAACCTTACATAATCAAAGAACATGTACGGTTCTATGGAGTTGCACTATTTTATGCCTAACAATGACAATATTAAGCACTAGTAATTTTTTTATTACATATTAAAACTTGGAAAGAGACCACATCTGTGTCTCTTGTGAGTCAGATAGAAATGTTTCCCACCCTGCCATCCTGTTGTCTTTGTGCTCTTAAACACAACTGTTTTTCTAGTTGCCTGCCCTGTATGTAAATTTGACCACTTGTCTCCTTCCCTGTCCCCTTTCATTGGCTAGTGTAAGTAAGCAAAAAGTTATCATTTTGTGAAGTCACTCCCCTTCAGCTATTTACATTTTTGGCCATCCCACTGTATTCCATATAACCGGAATACTAAAGTGCCCACCCTCCTTTCAATCTGTTTTGCTCTTTTAAAATTCGTGTCTCTCCTCTTAGATAGCTGAAACTTAAGTTACCCCCTTTCATATATAACTGCTTAGTGCACATTGCAATTTTTGGAAAAGGTCAGTTAAGGTTAATTATCACTGGTAACCATTTGAAATGTCAGGATCCACTGCATCATTGGGCACAGACAATATCCCAGGATGCCTTCTAAATAGCATGAAACATGACCTATCACAACCTCTGGAATTACTATTTAACTTTAGCCTCCAAACAGGCTTCATGGTGAGCCATCTACAGACCCTGGAAATTACAGGCCCATAAGTCTCACTTGTCTTATATGTAAAGCCATGGAAGGAATTATCATGAAAATGATCAATAGAGGTATAGTAAACCTCCAGACACTGGACCCAACCTACTTTGGTTTCTTCAAGGGCAGATCATGCCTATTCAACCTGGCAGACTTCTTTGAGAAGATAACCAAAGCAATGGATGAGGAAAACATGGTTCACACTGCCTACCTTGACCTGGCCAAGACATTTGACACAATACACCACTCGGACATTCTTGACAAACTCAAGAGGTTAGGTGCAAACTTGTATGTCACCCGGTGGATAGCCAGCTGGCTCACAGACAGGACCCAGGAAGTTAGAAGTCCACCTCTACAAATAGGCCAGTCACAAGTGGAGTCCCCCAGAGATCAGTCCTTGGACTGCTCCTTTTTGGCATTTACTTCTCTGAAGTCAAGGCTGATGTCAATGGTCTCTGGCTGACTAAATTTGCAGATGATTGCAAATTAGGTGCTTTCATTGAATCCCACATTAACACAAATGTTCTCCAGGATGGGCTGACACAGACAAACAACTAGTGTCAGAGCCATGGACTAAAACTAAATGCCAAAAAATGCATCATAGTATCCTTTGGGAAGTCATCCACCCCTGGTAACTATCATATTGACAAAACACCCCTTATAGTTGACCCAGTAGTCAGGGACTTAGGGACATGCATAGATAGTAATCTAGTCTTTGACCATCACATGTCTACAGTAGTGAGGAAACCATTCGATGTTGAGCAATGTATAAGCAAAGGTATGGCATCTAAGTCCAAGGAAGTCATTGTTCCACTGTATTTGGCATTTTTCGGACCTGTCATTGAGTGCAATGCCCCCTTTGGTATGTACCTAACCAGGCATATCCAACAATGGCAACGTCCACAGAGGTTCCTCACTAAAAGCCTACAGGGTGTAAGTAAAATGTCCTATGCAGATGGCCTCAAGGCCCTATCCCTATATTCTGTCTCCTACAGGCTTTTGAGGGGAGATCTATGCCTGGCATACAGGGCATTGTCAGACCCCACTCTGATGGACCTCCTGCATATCCACGAAACAAACAACCCAGAATTACCTGTTCTAAAGACTTAAACCTTGCCTGTGATATAAATAGGACCTGCTGTAGAGACAGGTATGTATCCCAGAGACTACCCCATCTATGGAACAGGCTAGCCATCCATGTGAAGCAGAGTTCCTCCCTAACCCAACTCAAGTGCAACTTGGAGCAATTCAATTGGAAACAGGAAATTCATCCCTTGTTTGGCACCTGTGTCTCTAATGGAAATAGGAAGCCTGTAAATGGTTCATCTTCCAGGCCCCTGCTTGTAAATGTTTTATCCTCCAAATCCCTAGTTACACTTAATAAGGGTATCAAAACTTTGGGATGCATGGCTAGGCTTAAAAAGGCCCTTGTGGTCGTTAGCCTAGGAAACACCTATGAACTATGAAGCTATGAACCAGAAAAGGCATTATGGCTGCCATTTGGAAGCTCAAATCTAATGCTAAAATGGCCACTGAAAACAAACGTAACTACAAATCTTTCTTTATTTATGTAAACAATTAGGAACTAACACCAGTCAATTTTCAGAGGTAGTCCAAAATAAGAATGCCTAGTTTTGCCCAAAGGAAATAGTTAGCGTCTTAGCTGACAAATTTTGTGAAAAGTTTATTCCACCAACAATTAAAGCTTTTCCACAGATTCTACAGTCACAGCCATCCCATATAATTACTATGGAGGAAGTTCTGTCAACCTTCTCAGAAGGTAAGTATACCTCATCCATGGGCCCTGATAATATTCCAAGTTGCCTGATTTTCAATATCAGATATTTCCAATCTGAAGCCCTCTTTAATCTTTTAATCTTAGTCTCCTCACTGTCTTGGAATAAAAAGTTGAGGTAAGTATTCTGTGATTCTGTGATATGGCTACATTCCCAAATCTTGGAAAATATCCATTGTAATCTCATTGCAGAAGGGTGGCTTAACCATGTACATCAGTGGCCATAAACCATTAGTCTCATTTATTTAATATATACCTCTATGTATCATGTTATTTCACACCTCATTATTTTGGGCTTTGATAATCTCTTAACCTTAGACCCTCATTAGTTCAGCTTTGTCAAAGGCAGTTTCAGACTCCTTAGCTTCTTTGAAAAAGTCATCAGAGCAGTGGATAGCAGTAAGACAATATGTAAAGCATATCTGAACCTGACCAAGACCTTTGAAACTAGTCCTTATGGAGGCATTATTGACAGAATTATAAATCTGAATATAAATCCATATTTTGAGTGTCTGACAGAACCAGTGTAGATAGCACCACAATTACCTGAAAGCAAAAACGTTACCAGTTAATATAGGTATGGTTGTTAGACCCTTTCCTCCTTGGCATCTATTTCTTAGACTTTCAGGCCAACACTCCTGGGCTATGGCTATCTAAGTTTGCAGACTACTATGGCCTGTATGTTGTTATTCTTTCCCTCACTGATTCACAGTAGCTCCAACATGAATTCAGCTATGTAAAAAAAAGTGTAGTTCATTTTGGTAAGCAAAAGATGTTCATATCATACCTTATAGGCGAACATACCCCTCCAATCAGGAGTGTCATATGAGGTATATTGATAATCCCTTATCATTTGACTATCATGTCTGCGTAATCCATCTATCTTGCTCATCTAATCTCCAAAGACTTCTCCTCTAGATCCAAATAAGTGTCAAATCCCCTATATTTATCTTGTCTCCGACCCATTATTTATTTATTTATTTATTGCAGTTGGTTTATTAGGATAGTCCATTGGGCCAAAATGAACCCGTTTTCAATGGAGTCCTGGGGAAAAAAGCTCCAAAAATGTAGATACAGAATCAATCTATCTAGGTTATATCTCTCAACAATCTAGGTACAGCAGGTTATTAATGATAATTATACAGATGTAAAAGATTAAAGCCAATAATTTCAAAATAGTACAGCAAACATTAGAAATAATACAGACTTGTGATGAAACATACTGATGATACAGACTAACAGAAGGAATAGTACAAAGTAATACTGAAAGTCATTGCATATTAGGAAGCATAGACTTAAAGGCCCAATCTAGTACATTCTTTGCAAATACCATAGGAATAATAATGTGTGTGCTAGGGGAAAATAATAAAGAAGTTTGCTGGAAAGAGAGGGAGAATGAAAATAGCCAGAGTTAGTTATGTAGGGTGGGAGCAAGGGCATTCCCACCGTGATGCTAGATATGAGTAAAGAGATCTTTTGAAAGTAAAATGGTTAGAGGTGGTGCGAATGGACGGTGGTAGGGATTTCCAGAGGCGAACTAGGCCATAGGATAGAAGGTTTTTGCTTGGGGGATGAGTAGGTTTGTACACTTCTAATAGATTTTGATTATTTGACCTTAATACTCTATCAGGTAGGTGCATTTTAAAGGCAGATGAAAGGGAGGGACAGAGGGAGGAGTTGAGAATGAGCTTACGGGCAAGAGTTAGTTGAGTGTAAGTGAGATAATTGGGTAGTTCTAGCCAGTTTAGTTTTTGGAGAGAGGAGCAGTGGTGGGTGGAGGACTTATGGCTGGTAGCGAATTTGGCGATTTTGTTATAGCAAGAGGAAAGTTGCTTTTTTAAAGAGGATTGAAGATTAGTTAGGAGTGGGGCTCCATAGAGAAGGGAGGGGATAAGGAAGGAAGTAGAGAGAGTGATTTTAGTGGCAGGTGTAAGGTAGTGATTTTGTCAGTAAAGCATACCTAGTTTTTGATGTTTTTTTTTGATATTTAGTTGTAGGTGGGAGTTGAATTTGAGCTGGTTGTCAATTTGGACCCCAAGTAACTTGGTCTCTGACACCAGTTCTAGAGGTGAGTTATTTTGACTAGTAATTGAGAATGTGTTTATATCAAAAGGAGTGACTTTAGAGGGGGTGAATATCATTAATTTGGTTTTGGAAGCATTGAGTGCAAGATGATTTCTTATCATCCATTGCTCTGTGGTAGAGAAGGCATCTTGTGTTAGTTTTAGGAGTGTGGGGATAGATGTGGCAGAACAGATAATAGTTGAATAATCTGCATATTGGATGATGTTTGAGAATGGGATAGATTTGTGGAAATCATTTATAAATATATTGAAGAGAAGGGGACCCAGTATGGAGCCTTGTGGACTCCGGTAGGGGTACTAAGAAATGAGGAGGTGACCTTTTTCCATTTTACTGCTTGATTTCTATTGGATAAGTAGCTTGAGAACCAATTAAAAGAGGAGGGAGATAGGTTAAGTTCTGAGAGTTTAGTTAAAAGCAGGCTGTGTGAGATAGTGTCAAAGGCCTTAGAGAGGTCAAGTAGTAGGGTAGAAACAACTAGGCCAGAGTCACGGACTTTATTTACAGTTTCAAGGAAGGAGAGGAGGGCTGTCATAGTGCTATGATTTGGTCTGAATCCATGTTGTGTGGAAGTTATAAGGTGATTATCTAAGAGATGTGGTAGGAGTTGAAGTTGGACACACTTTTCTAGGAGTTTAGAAATGGAAGACAGGATAGCTATGGGACGGAAATTAGTAACATTATTATTGTTGCCACCTTTATGTAAAGGTATGATAAAGGCCTGTTTCCAGATTTGGAGTACTATACATTCTTGGATGGAGCGGTTGATTAAAATGCTAATGGGGTAGGCAATTGCTTCAGCAGCTATACTAAGAAAGTAAGAAGGGATATTATCAGGAGCGTTGGTACATGGCTTCAATTTCAGAAGGAGTTTCTTTATAGTAGAAGTGGGTATAGGTTTTAATGAGAATAGAGGGGAGTCAGAAGAGGGGGAATTAGGGGGTGATGAAGATGATGATAAAGTTAGAGTAGAAGAGAAGGTAGAAGATAGAGAGTTGGTAGATGGGAATGAGGGAGTAATAGCAGTGTAGGATAAAGTGTTGGTAGGGGAGGCTGGGGGGTACTGGGGAGTGTGGTGGTGTTAGAGAATGAAGAGGTTAATTTGGAAATAGATTCAATAAAAAAAGAGTTAAATTGTGTAGCTAAGTTTCATTCAGTAGCATTAGGGTCAGGGGTGGGGGTATCTGGTTTGCTGGGGTTAAGGAGAGTAGAGGTACCTTTCCAGAATTTCTGAGGGTTGGTTTTATTATTGTTTTGGAGTATAGAGAAGAAGTTGTGTCGATCTGAGATGATGAGCTTTTTTACTTTATTTCGAAGCATTTTATATTCATTATGGAGCAGGGGGTTCTTGTTTTTCTGGTAGTGTGCCCAGACTTTATCTCTATGCCTCATGGTTGCTAGTGTATTTTTGGTAAGCCAAGGGGCGGATTTAATTTTTATTCTCTTTGTCCTTAAGGGAGCATGGGAGTCTAGTAGTTTTAAGAATGTTGAGTTGAAGTGGGAAACTGCATTATCTAGTGATAATGTTTTAGACAATTCCAGTTCATTGCTTTTAAAGAGTTTGAGAAGGTTGTTGGGTTAAAGTTTTTTTGGTTACGGATAGTAATATAATTATGGGTGCGATGTAGGATTGAGGGAAGTCGGTGAGTGAAGATGGGTATGTGGTCACTAAGGGGATCGGGAAGAGTGCCACTGTTGGAGAAATAGTGAGGATGGGAGACTAGGATCCAGTCCAGAATACTCCCGCTAGAGAGGTTTTTTGAGGGGCGAGTTACAGAGTTGATTAGCTGTGAAAAATTGTAGAGATTGATGTTAAGAGAGTTTGTCGGTGACTGAATGGAGGCCCAGTTAATATTCATGTCCCCTAAGATTATGGTTTCATTACTAATGTTAATGGAGAGCCAGGAAAGGATATCTTCTAGTGTAGAAATATTATCCCCTGGGGAGATATAGAGGGAAGCTAGACATATGTGTTTGTGTTTGTTGATTTGTAGTAGAGTAAGGAGTAGTTTGGCGTTGTTAAAGTGTGGAATAGGTTTGTTATAGGGAGTAACTAGCAAGAAGGATGAGTATAGGAGAGCTACTCCCCCACCTTTTTTGTGAGGCCTGTCTTTTCTTATGATGGAATAGTTTGGAGGAATTATTTCAGAGTCTTTTATATGGGGTTTTAACCAGGTTTCAGAAATGGATAGGATGTCAGGTTTATTGTGTATGAGCCAGGCATGGAGGTTTGGGACTTTGTTTACTATACTTTGGGAGTTTAAAGAAGTAAGTAATATGGACTTGTCTATAGTGGTTGTGGTGGTGTGGCCTGGGTTTGGATTGATGTCACCTGATATGAGAGTGGTAATCAGATGAAGGAAAGGGTCATTAAGGTAACTAGACAGTTAAGTAACAAGATCAGGTTCTGTTGTGATTCTGAGGGATTTGCTAGTAGTTATGGGGGTGGAATGTGTTTGAGAGGTGATAAGTTTGTATTGGAAAAGGAGGTTTTTTATAGGGTATAAATGGGGAGAAATAGGAGTGTGTGAGAGAGGGGAGTTTAGATGGTTGGGTACATAGAAGGATTGTGAATGGAAGGAAATAACGGGTTGGGAGAGGTAGTGAAGATAGGATAAATTAAGAAGTAGTAGTAAAAGGGAGATGAAAGAGGGTTTTGTGAGCATGTTGAAATAGTTACTAAGAAGAGCAATGTTGTTGTTGAATTATATATGTATATAAGAGACAATTATGTATAGAGGAGCTGGTATGTACCTAAATAGTAGTGTGTGAGTGGAGAGTTGTATTAGGATTGGAGGGGGTGTGGTTTGGGAGTGGGTGTCAGAGGGAGAAATGGAATACTATTGGTTAGGTGGGATGTTAATAGAGAGGTGAATGAAGTTTTAGTTTGGGCGGGAAAAATGAATGGGTGTTTCTAGAATGTAGGAGACTGATTAGTGTAGAATGGTAGTGGGTGTGGTTTAAGGAGGGATAAAGGTAGAGGTGCTGGGGTGCGGTGGAATTTAGGGGCAGGGTAGGGGAGCGGAGTGAGCCCAAAGGGCGAACGGAGCGGGTAGAACCTAGGAGGGCAGGAGAAGATCGAGAACCTATCAGTGGAGCATTGTTTGTAAAAGGGTAAGTAGCAGAAGGGTAAGTAGAGGGGACCTAGATATAGTAGGTAGAGTGGGCTGAAGGTTTTAGGACAGAGAATGAGAAAAAGAAATGTTGGAACTTTAGAGTAGAAGAAATGAGTGAATTGAAGTCTAAATTAGTGGAGAGAGGATGCCATCTAGTGGATAAATGCAGAAAATGCACTTAGCCCACCAGGGCAATCTTTGGGCTAAAGTAGACTGGAGGGAGAAGGGAGCTAGTATAACTCAGGGAACTATATGAGGGGTGAAGAGCAGAGAGATAGAAATAAGGGGGGTTAGGCTGCTGGCTTTCCTGGCAGGGAGCGTACTACATTAGCTAGCAGGGTTTAAGAAGTACAGTAGTTTAAGATTTAGCAGCAGATGCACGTACTTCCTTATATTCTTCTGGGAGACTCTTGGATTCACTTTCCACAAAAAGGGGGTTGAGGCAGCAGAGTGTAATTATTGCTTGAGCAATTGGATGAGCATAGACTACTTTAGTTGGGTCAAGGTATCCACCCAGGCGAAATCACAGGGGGGAGTTCAGGGCAAGAAAGCTGGAGAACAGGGGAAAAAGTTGAAAAAGGTGAAAGAAAAATAGTGCGTTAGTAACATAAAAAACACCTTATCTCCTAGTAGTGAATAATAGGCAGGTATCAAGCCTGTGTTCCTATCAAAAATCAACATTAATCAGTAACAACGAGGTAAAAATGAATTCCCTTGGCTGATGGTTTGAGTCAATTAGAAGCATCAGTTGGGACTGTATCAGGACAAATATATGGTTCAACACGCTTATCTAAACATACGTTAGCAAAGAATAGGAATTGTATTCATTTAACAAAACTACTATTCATTATTGAATGTAAAATGTTCTTTTTCTGTATGTACTTGTCTAAATGCACCATTTAGCTTGAGAGACCTCACACATTCCTAACTAAAAAATTAATGACTTCAAGACCCTCAGTTGTTCAGATGGCATGGTATCCATTTCTGTGTACTCAGTCTGTTGTAGAGTTCTCCATGGAGATCCATATCTCTCCTTTTGAACCATGTAGCATCTGACCTTCTGTGACCTCTTATACAATCACAGAACAAATAGTACCTAAAATACCTTGCTAAATTACCTAAATGTGCATCAATGTATAAATAGGACACAGTGGCATAATACATTCATACCCCATCACTTACCCCACCTCTGAAAGGAACTTCTGCTGCATGTCAGTCAGAAATACCATCAAGGTAAACCTAGATAAGTGGATTGGCACCCTCAGTTTCTTACCCAGTATATTCTGCGTTGTGCTTGCTATACTGGAAGTTTCCTTGTAAAAAAAAAAAAAGAGAGAGCGAGCGAAAGAAAATGGAAGATGTAGATACATACTGCTAATATGGTATTTTCTTTTATGAAGCAGTTTCTTTTATGAGAAACACCTTTGTGTTTGGGATTTAAAACCAGACTGGTCTTCAGACCATCAGGAAGCAAATGGGGATGGATGGCAGCAAGTGATGCCTGTTTTTGCAAAGGCTAGTATGGAGAACTACAGTGAACCAGGCATCTGGTGACTTGAGACAGCCTAATCTTTTGTTATTACAGCTGAGAAATAATGATACTAGTTTGCTTTCAAACCAGAAATGGTCAGATCAATGTGTAAAGATGTTTTGCTCTAAAAAAATAACATTTTACCGGTATTGCAATTATCTTGTTGATGATGGCAGTCTGGCAGTATGTTGCTACATAGAGAACCATGGACAGGACTAGAGGTGTGTGTAAGTACTGGAATGGTGAGACAAGAATCATAATTAGGGTTTATTGCAGAGCAGAATTCAGCCATGGAAGATAAGCATATAGTCTGGTTTCATAGAGCTGGGGAATACTTATCATATGTGGGCCTTGACATGTTCAGCCTGCAGTGCAGGCTGCCTCTGCAGTAGCTAGTGGTATGAGTAAGTTTGAGTAGTACTGCAGTGAGAGAGAGACAAATGTGACCGTAAGCATAGTAAAAGGTATAGATTACAAATAAAGAAAGAAATAAAAAGGAATTTGGGATGGGCAGAACAAGCTATAATTCATGTGAAGGCCAGAATATAGCTTGGTGAGCCTGGACGTAACAGACCTATCGATCAAAGAACCTTTGGGACTATTGCTAAAGAAAGGCTACAGGATGCCTTATTTAGTGCACATGACAAGAAGGAAATTCTGGTTTTTATGGTTGCCAGAGTTGGAAAGTAAAGTTTGGATTTATTGTGGTTTGATTGCTGGAGATGCCAAGGAAAAGTCTGGTTTATTGTGGCTGTATCAGTGCACTAAGGGTCATGCTTCTGTCTTATCATTGTCATATAAGGGGTTGTCAGTTTAGAAATCATGGATTTGAGGGATCCACACTGTCCAACAGCACATGTCTGTGAGCCCCAACCTCTACCTAAGTTGATGGAAGTTTCCAAATTAGAAGGATAGGAACATATGGGAAATTGCCAAATTTCATGGAGGATACCAAGCTGCAGCATGAATTACCAGGCTTAGAATAAATTATTTTGAATGAAGCACTGTAGAGATGGCCAGTCTTGGGATCAGGACTGGGAAGAATGATTGTCCACTGAATCGAGCAATGTTGAAATCAGGTGAGGATTGTATGAATAAACTGAATAAAAGACTGTAAATTAATAAAGAACAATGTATGCATAATAATAGCAAAAACAGGAAATAATTCACAGTTTGATATAATGTATGAGTGTCCTGCATAATAAAAAATGTCAAAGGTGAACATGGTGTGGTTATTTCATGGGAGAGAAAAGGCATGGACAAAGGGAGTTTGGGACACAGACTACATTGTCCTTCCTGCCTTCTCATCTTCCAGGTTCAACTGAATATTAGATTGATAGGTTTGGTCAGTCTGGTATGTTCCTTCCTCTGCGTTGGCCGGATTGGTTGAAAAGGCTGGGGAATGACACTCATAGGACATGACTGGCAGATGGGGCAGAACTGAAGATAAGACTGCTCAGAGGAAGAATGGACAAGGTTGGAACTAGCAAGGTGAAGGCAGAGCTGGATGAGTGTAATAGAAGGTAAGCTCACAGCTAGCTCTGCCTCTTTCTACTACAGATTTGGTTGAATGCACAATTTCCAACCATTCCTGTTAACACAAAGACAAAGGTACAGCAGGCTCCCATCACGACACCGTTGGAGACATAGCCAAAGAAAGGTTACGGGAGGTGTTAGTAGCTCTAGCAATAGTGCAGGACAAGAACGAGATCCTGGGCTAGTGGTTGACAGAGCTAGCAAAGTTTGAGTGTATGGTTGTTTTGTTATAGGAATTTGCAGAGAACAGTTTGGATTTATGGTGGCTATGTTGGTGAAAGCAGAAAGGGTTACTTTTCCCTTTTCAGCAGAATAGCAATTTAGGGAGATATCCCTTTGGAAATAATAGATGTAGGAGAACCATACTCTCTAAGATTATAGCAGTGCTAAATTCTGTGAACATATGCCTTAGTTCAGTTGGAAGAAGCTCCAAATTAATAGGGTAGGGACCATTAGTGGATTAGCAAATTCTGCACAGAATGCCAGGCTACAACATGAATGGGCTGGTCTTTGGTAAGGGCTGGAAAAGATAATGCTTTATATTAAACACAATCCTGGAGGGATGGCTACTCTTAGGACAAAGGCTGTAAAGAAAGATTCAGCACTGAAATTAGCAATGGTCAAATATGTTGACAATTCTATGGTTTCATATAAATAAAGAAGAATAAGTGCCTTTAACTTAATAAAGAACAATGAGACTATAAAGTATTGTGGTTGACATAATATATGTGTGTAATAATAAAAAGTGAGAGCAATTCACAGTTTTATGTATTTATAAGAGTATCCTGTATGGTAAAAGTGAGTAAAAAAACAAGATGGTGTGGTTATTTTATACGAGGAGAAAGACAACGACATTAACCTGTTGATTGATGGCTGCACTGTAGTTGGCCAAGAACCTTCAAAGTAATGCTAACTTTGAGAATTCTGCTAACTGTGTTGTCAAAACATCATTACCATTTGGAGAGTATGTGTCATTGAACAACCAGTAGTCAGTCATCTCACTTGCTCCCTGAACCACAGCTATACATGACAGAATTCAGGATTAAGGTAAGACTCCTAACATCCTTATTATGGATGCTTAATAGTGCTGTCTGAGCATGCAGGAGTCCATCTTGGTTGTGTAGTAAGGACTTGCACATATATATGCAAGTCAACACAAAAAAATAAAGATGCATGCAAATAAAGATTTTTCTCCTAAGACTGTAGTTATGAGCACTACTCAGGATATTGTAAACATATTTTTTTCTGAGAGTTTTATAACCCATGATACAAATGGCCTGAGTCTGCTGAAGGATCAGAAACAGTGAGAGACATTTCTATAAAGCATGAGGCAAAAACAACAACATTTTTTAGCAGGAAGATGGGAACAAAAGCTATTGATTAAATATGGCCTGCAGTTTACATGGCAGTAGACTGTTGGATTATATGAGTCAGGTGGGCTTAGGATGTTTCTAATTTCTTATAATAAGAAGTGCTGCTGTAATTTATGTATAAAATCCAAATTTGCTTATTATACAGATGAAGTATGGAACGGGTGAAGGAAGAATCAGACAGGTGTGAATGCTTCTGTGCCTAATTTTGCCCTGTGTGTCTTGATATGTTCTAACAAGCAAATTCTTGGTATGCAGTATTATAGAAATAACCAGTGTCTTTGTCAGTTGATGGGTTGCCACACACATTGACAATTGTTCATTGTGCATATAATGGCTCAGTGTGGAACGTGATTGCAGATGTGCTTTACAAATTGTATGTACTTGAAGTACCATCATGCCATCCTGCTTTGTAGATGAATAACAAGTATTTTTTGAGATGTAATTGGCTTCATTAACTTCTCATTCAAATGATATTTATGTAAAAGTCCTGCTTGTATGTTTCAGGAATGAAGATGTACTGCCAAAAACTTAAGGAGGATAAATCCAAATACATTTGTTCTGTTTTCTTTTCGTTTTTTTTTTTTTGGAAATAGTAGTTTATCAGCTGAATTCTGTTTTTAAGAAATTTTCAGAAATATTCAGCATAACAGCTAGATTTTTAATTAGTATGAATTTCTAAGTTTAAGTCGTACAGTATACTTTTTTTCAGGAGTGCTTACTCTTGCATTTTTTACTTATTTCTTCAACACAAACTATGGCACAGTATAGATGTTTTATGAATGGTTTGCAGTCATAAATACAGTGCTGTTCTGCTTTTGTTCCCAGTCTATCACATTTCTACTCATTTTAATCAGTTTTGGCAGTTTACATTTGAATTGTGTAGCAGAGTACTCACCTTACAGCAGTATCTCTTGTTAGTTTTCCTTTGGGCTCTTTCTGTCTGATTTGTTTAATCAGATCAAACAAAGATGAGGTAAAATAAATGTGATGTCCCTTGAAGGTTAGATATTGTCTAAGTTATCAAGATTCAAGTTATCAGAAATCTGTCTGGACAGCCACTTTGTTGACTAGTGGGTTTCCCTTTTTATTTTGCATTCATTCTGAATACCAAAATGGATAGCTGTCAGACCTGGGGAGAGAGGAGGACAGCATTTTTGTTTGGGCTGATGTAATTTTTCTGCATTTTAAATTGTAATCTGATGGATTTCTGATGAAGGATGAGACAAGTCTGATTTGCTGTAATTGTAATTAAAAATGCATTTCTGAATAATGATATCTTGTTGATCTAAAGCAAAATCACCAATTTATGTGTTGAAACAATGTATTTTAGATCAGTGTAGACCATCCCAAGGATTCATTGAAGTACTACTGCATCATGTTAAGGGCTACTCTAAAAAGGCCCTGTTATTGCAATGTAATATTTTAGGATTCATGGACACATTAGCCACATTGAGAAAATACCTTACTATTGGCTAATTTGCATGTCTATGAATTACAGTTAACTACTGTGAAGTGCAGATTAGTGGTGGCCACATTGTTTAAGGCTTTTGTTCCCAGTCTATCACATTTCTACTCATTTTAATCAGTTTTGGCAGTTTACATTTGAATTGTGTAGCAGAGTACTCACCCACTCAGGGGTGTCCAACCTTTTGGCTTGCCGGGGCCACATTGAGTGAACAGAAATTGTCTTGGGGCCGCATATAAAATATATCATATAGTTAACTCTTTCGCTGCCACAGGAGACCAAAGTCGACCTCCTGGCTGTACTGTAGGTGCATTGGAACAATTAATAAATGTAATAAATGCCTAATATTTGCCTTAGAATTCTAATTCTCATTCTGATTTTAATTCTCTAATCTAACAGTTAACTCTAACATCTTAGTTAATATATAGATTTTTTTTTTACAAATAAACAGATATTCAATACAGCACTAGCATTTCTCACTGGGAAAACCACTCCAGCAGTCCATCTACATACAATGTCAACATTAGCAATCCTACAATACTATAATCCAGAAAAATAAGCCAACAAATTTGCAATAAAGTAAAGAATTCACATTACTGACTTAATAAAACAATTCTGAATAAGCTACAAGAGGGTCTCACCCAAACAAATGACTGGTGCCACAAACATGGCCTCAAGCTAAATGCCAAACAATGCACAATCATCCCCTTTGAGGAGAGTGATGTCCTCACAAATGATCACATTAATAACAATGTTGTAAGCACGCAATCAGTCATGAGGTGCTTGGGCACCCAGGTTGATAGAAACCTGACTTTTGACCACCATGTTTTCTCCGTTGTACGGAAAGCTTTTTACATGGCCCGCCTCATTAGTAAGGGTATCTCATCCAGGGACAAGGAGGTCATAACATCCCTGTATTCTTCCTTTACAAGAGCAATTATTGAGCGCAACACCCCTTTTGGCATGTGCCTCATCAAAACACCATGCCAAAAGAAGACTACAACCATTTTTGACAAAAAAAGGTCAAAGGACTGAGTTCATTTAGTTATCCAAACAGGCTAAAAAGCTTCTTGCTTTCCTCTGTCTCTCACTGGCCGTTATAAATTTCATCACTTGCTTGCTTTCCAGGCTAAGAAAGATCCTGCCTTAAGAGACTTTCTCCACCTCAGAAATACTGGTTATATTTAAATCACTCACTACAAAGACCACAGCCTTCACTGCAACATAAACAAGCCACTTTGTATGGACAGGTTCTTTTCACAAAAACTTTCAACTTCTGTAAAAAGCTCCTCTCATTATCAAACAATGTAGTTCAACAAGACTACAAATGGATGGATAGCCATGAATGTACTCCTTAAGTAAGTAGCATAGCCTTCATCAAACCGGAAGGAAAATCCACATACTAAACTTTCCCAGCTGAATGGCTAAGATCTAATATTGGTTACTCAAGTCTACTTGTCTAAGAAGAGGGGCCTATTTAACTAATAATTCCATTCGCAAAAATATATTCAGTATACATATTAAATCTCTCTCATACACACACACACACACACACACACACACACACACACACACACACACACGCACATAAAAGGAGCCCCTACTTGTAAAATAGGCAACCTCAGTAATCACATGACACACTCACTGATTGAAATTGTCTGGAAGTCAAAATATCTGAAAAAAAAAATCATAATAGAAATGGATTCATCCATGCAATTTCCCACCACCAAAAGGACCATCAATAAATCAACAAACAACTGCTCAGCAAAAAATAAATCAATAAGAAATCTATAAACTCTCTAAGATCATACTACATACTGGAGTAAACATATAACTTCCCTCCAATCTAAAGCCATTTGACATTCAGACATTTTAATTTGTGCAGAAGTTATTCACAGACTGACCGTTTACTAAGCTGTAATGCTGACCATCGCTTTTGAAAAAAACAAATTCTCACACTTTGTCAATAGCTCAAAGTGAAGAAAGGATTACTTTTTTTTATTTATTATGTATTTATTTAATTTTGGAAAACATCTTCAAAACTGTTAAATTGATCACACACCCAGAAACACAGACAAGTTATTGTGATAAGTAAGCCACAGACTGCTGCAAGAAATCAGTCACAGCACACTATTCTTACGAATGAAGCATACCTGTCAATTCCAAAAGAATTAAAGTAGCGTAATAAGAAAGTTATTTGCAAGGTTACCTGGCAGTTTATATTGGAAATAAGTGGAGATATTAAAAACGCTCTGTTTCTCATAATTATGCTGAAAAGTCTTCCAAGGTAAATACAACCTTCTGATTTAGCATGGAACCATACCTCTCAACCTTAGAGCAAGAATTCTGGACAAAGCAAAAAATAAAATTGGGACACAGGCCCAAAAATAGTTATGCATCACAGACACCATTGAAACAAGTGTAGCTGCAAATATTATACATCACGTATAATGTTTCTATCCCATTATTGTCAGTTAATCATTATATGGCTCATCAATCCTGCCTTCTTTTGCAACAAAGAAAACCATACTTTGAAATGACAAATCCATTAAAAATAATAAAACATATTGGCTCCACATCCTGCAACTTCCTACCTGCAAACAACCACAGAGCTTTCACTGAAACTAGGTCTGCTTATTTCCACAGAATGACACCTCTCCCTAATTAAGTCTAATGGCATACAATCTACCAGGATCTGGACTACCTGAAATAAATTAAATTATGGTCTGTAAATTGTAAGTGCACTTTGTTTAATTAAACTACATTTCAAAGCCCACTTGCTGTATTTTTTCAGTAACATCCCAATATCCATTTCCAGGTCACTTTACAAGACATTGGCAGTGGTAGACTTAGCATCCTCCAGATCCCTACAGGACCACACTCATACTGCTAACATTGTCCATTAAATGTAAATATCCATCCACTGTAAATGGCAAGAAGCTATGTCTTAAAAAATCTATTTTGGCATTCCTAGTACCCAAGTATCAGGTTTTGAAACAAAGAAACATATTCTCCACAGTTTGTAAGTCTCTGTCTTTAATAACCATCTACTATTGCAGTACTCCCAACACAAACACACACATACACACTAAAACCCCCAACATTTAAAAAATGACATTGTGCCCACCTGATTTGCCAGTATTGATGATCCACCAAAGATATGCTTACTGTTGTCCAATCTACCACTGCTTAGAACCCACCAATGACAAGACAGTACTGGGTGATTTTTTTTGTTTGTCAAAAAAAACAATAAACTTTATATGCTACAGTCCCACATTAGTCAATCCATTACTGACCCATTAACCCTAGGCTGCTGTCTCATTCTTAATCCCTGGGACTGCATTACCTTGGATGACTACTTTTATTTCCTAAGCAAAAGACACATATTGGAAGATGAGGCAAAAATCCAGACATTCTTCGAAAATCCATACAGTTGAGAGGTATGATTTCATATTCAATACAACACTCTCCCTGTCAGAAAAGCTGCAATTTAATGAAAGTGTACTTTTAATGTAGGATGCATTTGTGAGATAACCTTTTTGTATGTTAGCCTCTTTGTGCATGTGTCTCTCTCTGTCTCTCTGCCATGCAGACATAAACACACACACACACACACACACACACACACACACACACACACACACACACACACACACACACACACACACACACACACAAACACTTCTACTTTCACGCACACAAACATTCTGCTTTCATGCATGCACTCGCTCACACCATACTTACCTGTTAACACAGGTTAAGTGCTGTCTCCTTAAAAGGCAATGGCAGCAAATCCATAGATGAGTCCCTCTTCAGCAAGAACACACACATTGGTTCTTTGGCACGAAATAAGGGGCGCGAACACACAGACCCTTCTTTGGTGCAAAAAAATCAAAACTAGAAGGATGCTTTGGTGCATGCGCACACCGATGTTAGAGTTACAGGTCACAGCCATGAAAAACACAACAAAAAAGTGTTTTGGGGCATGTGTACATCGATGTTGAAATTAGAGGTAGAGGGCCGCATGGCAGAGCTCTGAGGGCCGCATGCGGCCCGCGGGCCGCAGGTTGGACACATCTAATTAGATGATCTTTGCCCTTTCCCTTCCTGCTCTGGTTTAAGCAAAGGCATCCTCCCTATGTCACTCTTCTATTGACACAAGCGCACAGTAAAACGCACACATACCACATATCATGTAAACGTCTGTTGTAACAGCGTCCATGATGTCTCCTTTTCCACTGTCCAGATTACAGTCAGTCCTTAATGCCAGACAATTGAGTTTCACATTTCATATCTTTCAGTAAATGCATGCTAAGGCAAAAGCAGTTTACAGGCTGGCAGATATGCCTAATGTTTCTTGTATCTCTCCCTCATACATCGCAACATGTTGCAGGCATTAAATAATGATCAAGATCCTCCTTATATATTAAAAACTCACCAGCCTTGCTAACATTTCAGTTAGAACAGTGACAAATGCAGGTTCATAGGTATGTACTAGGCTATTGGCCCTTGGCTTTTGCCACCCAAGAAAATTATTTTCCTGTGCCCCTGTCAAGCAGAGCCACAGAAGTGATCCCCAGGGTGAATTTCCTATATCCCATCCAATCATCAAGATTTTTCTTGGAGTGCTAATGAGGAGCTTTGTTTGATATAGATAGGTAGTTTGTTCCAGAATGTGGGAAGTCTCTGGGACAGGAATGTATCCCTCCAGCATGTTCTGTTTATTGTGGTGACAAGGTTTAGATCCCTAGAGCGTGTAGCTCAGAGGGATTGGGATTTCTTTAAGTGGAGCATGTCCAACGGCTCTGGGTTTGACATAGCTTTGTGTGTTAGGCAGAGATCGCCTCTGAGTAGGCGATATGCAACAGAGTAAAGCTGCAGTTTTTTGAGACGGTCTGCATAGGGAATCATTTTGAGGCCAGTAATCCTCTTTGTGAGGTATTTCTGCGGCCTTTCCAGTTGTTGTAGATGTCTTGTGAGGTACATACCAAAAGGGACATTGTACTCTATAATGGGTCTAATGAGTGATAAGTAGAGGGGAACAATGACCTCTTTTTTCCTGAATGAGAACCTTTTCTGATGAGGAGTGCCACGTAGAAGGATTTCCTGACTACTGTGGCAATGTGATTATCAAAGGAGAGACTACTGTCCACCTGTGTCCCAAGGTCTCTTATCACACTTTCGGTGTTAAGTAGACTACCGCCTATGGGTTCATGGGTACAGAGTTTTTACCAAAAGGGATGACAATGCACTTTTTGGCATTGAGCTCGAGGCCATGGCTTTGACACCAGGCATCTGTCTCAATTAAGCCATTTTCTAGGATGTCCACATAGTTAGGAGTTTTAATTATGGTTCCTAGTTTGCAGTCATCTGCGAACTTTGTTAGCCAAAGACCTTCTGTGTTAGCCCGCACTTCAGAGAAGTAGATACCAAACAGGAGAGGACCTAGGACTGAACCCTGTGGTACTCCACTTGTCACTGGTCTGAAGTTGGATTTAGAGTCTGCTACTTTCACAGTGTGGGTTCTGTCAGTGAGCCAGTTGGCAACCCATCTTGTGACATAGGGATTTATACCTAGTTTAGTGAGTTTATCTTATAATTCCAGAATGGGGGGATGGTGTCGAAAGCCTTAGCGAGATCTAGATAGGCTGTGTGAACCACCTTACCCTCATCTACATCTTTGGTGACCGCTACAAAGAAGTCTATCAGGTTTAGGAGACGTGATCTGCCTTTTACAAACCCGAACTGGGTAGGGTCCAGAGTTTGTCATTGTTTATAAGTTCCATGATGATACGTTCCATAGCCTTGCAGACCAAGTTCGTCAGGTTAATGGGGCGGTAGTTCCCGGGGTCCATGGTGGCTCCCCCTTTGTGGAGTGGGATAACCATTGCTGTGCGCCATTCAGTGGGCACAAAGCCTGAGGTGAGGCTATGATTGAACATGGTACTTAGGTGGGGTGCCAGTACGTTCTGTAGTTCATGTAGAACGCAGCCTGGGATGTTGTCAGGTCTCAAGGATGCTGTGCTCTTGGCTTTGGAGAGTGTGTTTTTTACCTGTGCAGCCATGATTACAGGAACTTTGCATTCTTCTGGTATAGAGATGGGCCTTTTAGGGGGTGACAAAGGGGTAAAGTTAGCACTGAACCTATCTGCCAGGATGTTGGCAATATCAGTTGGTTTTGTATATTTAGAGCCATTGTGCTGTAACTCAGAGCAGATCTGAGTGTTGCCATTGAGATTCTTGATATAGCTATAGAAGGCTTTGGGGTTGTCTTTAGAATCAGTGGCGATTTTGTTTTCATAACTAGCTTTGGAGGATTTTATGAAGGATCTTAGCTTCTTACTGAGGCTGACCACGGAGTTCCTCCAATCATGGGATTTTACTCTTTTTTGCAACAGCTTCTTTCTTCTGTTGTAGAGTTTGTTTATGGCAGGGGACCACTAGATTGGCTTCCTTTCTTTGGAGGATAGCATCTTGGTTCTGTTAGGGATTGCACGATTCATGCACTCGTGTAAGTGCTTATAAAGTGCACTTGTATAGGATTCAGCAGCCGTACCTCTATTGTCCATCAACATGGGTGTAGTAAAGTTTGCCACTTCTGTCTTAAGAAGCGTGAAGTTGGCTTTGGAGAAATTTTTTACGGTGGTTTCCCTAATGGGGGTGGGGGTGGGATTTGAATGTCTAGGGTGATTAGCTTGTGGTCGGATCTGACCAACGAGGAATTGACCTCTGTTGTGGAACACCGGTTGCCCATGTTGGTAATGACCAGGTCTAGGATATTGCTGCCACTGATGGGGGTGTGGATAAGTTGATCCAAGGCGTATGAATTTATGAATTCCAGAAAACGTTGAGCACAAGAGTTGGTACATGAATAGTTTTCCCAGTTAATGGTGGGGTAGTTGAAATTGCCCATTATTAGGGTGTTAGGTTGTACCCTAATGTTTTCCAGTGTATCAAGAAATGAGAAGTGGGAATCCTGGGACATGGTGGGGGATCTGTAGCAAGCTACAGTTTGGATTGCGTTCTTGCCCAGAGTTAGTTGCATTTGGATAATCTCGGATGCATTATGCTGAGCAACTAGCCTGGAGGTGTGGATATCCTTAATGAATATGGACACGCGTCCGCCTTCAGTGTTTCAGTCCAGGTTAGGTGGCCGAAAGGTGTGGTATGAACTATAGCCTGGTAATGCAGGGGTGTTCTCTGGAGCCTTGAACCAGGTCTCTGTCACTGCACAGATGTTGATGTTCTCCATTTTAAGGAGTGCCTCGAGTGAGTGCATTTTGAGGTTTAGACTTCTAGCAGTAAGTAGCATTACCTTCAGATTTTGCTTGCTTGTATGTGTTACGGTGGTGAATTTGTTATTTGAACCTTGCCTAAAAATGGCACTATAGGGGTGGCAAGAGCCTTAGCCAGTATCCGGAATCCCAAGGGTGACAGGTGCAGGCCATCTCTGGCAAAGCATCGTGGTTTGTCGATCATGTCATCCCAGGCAGACAGATACTGGATCCCCTTAGAGTGACACCAGAAGCTTAGCCAATATTTGAAGTCAATCATTTTGTCCTTGTACTGTGGTATCATTCTGGGTGATGGCAGGATGCTACTCAGGGCTAGGGTCATACCTGCCTGGGCTACAAGATCAGACAGCTCCTCCGTGTCTCATTTCATGTAGTCCAGGGAGGTATGTCTCAGGTCATTCACACCAACATGGACAATGACAGAGTCATATTTGTACTTGTGGACTGACCTGAGTGCGTGCATTATGTGGCGGATCCTGGCACCTGACAGGCAGCTGACAGTAACTTTCTCCTTGTTTAGCTTGGTGAGTGGAACATCAGTGTGCTTGACTATAGTCACCTATGACTAGAATGTTGGGTACATTGTTATGCCTTATGGGTTATGGTTGAGTGGCACACTGAGTTTGTGGGCTTTGTGTCATTTGGGTAGTGTTGGGGGGGGTGGAGGTTGCTTGCTTTTCTGCTTTGCAGGTCCCTGTTGCTTGGGTTGATTTTTATTGAGCGCCTCCGCGAATGTAGGTGTGTGTTTTGTGTTTCTATGTGTGTGTTTTGGTGGTGTAGATTTTGAGGGACTATGTGATGAGTGTGGTGTGGTGCAAGTGTTTACCTTCTCCTCTTGACTGTCTTGTCCAGTCTTGGGTGAAGAGAGCTTTGCTTCCAGTTTGGATATATAAGTGCATCTCTCACAGGTTGTAGTGTTGGATGGTAGGAGGAGAGGGTTGTCTGTGTACATGAGACAATTGCTGCATTGCCCCAAGATGCCCAGATTCATCAGGTAAACAGGAGAAAACACTGGGAGCCGACCCTTAGACATGCCTGGATAGGTGCTTATTTATTAAGTACTAAAAACTGTTTTCCTCTAGACAAGTGAGAAAAGTTGAGTGCTGTAGTAATTTGAAGCTTATTTAGTGCTTACAATGAGTTCTGAACAAGTGCTGAGCTCAAAGAAACAGATCTGAGTGCTGAAACTAGAAAACTGGCTAGTTCTAAGAAACAAAATTAAGCTAGAAGGCTTCCCTCCAGCACAGAAAGACTTGGGGCCTCAGAAGCTTACAAACAGTCCTGGCTACAGCAAATCTGTATCTGGACTAGGCAACTTACAGGAAAGGCAGGAAACGATCTTGATTCATGTGTTCAGGGTGCATGGTTCAAAATCCTTCCCCCCATGTTTTTTCCTTCATTAACATAGTCCTAAAATACATTACTGGGGTCTGGTGGGAAGCAAAGGATTAGTATCCTCTGTGGGAATTGGGAGAAGCTAGTGTAGTGCCTTTTACAGCAGGCTACAGATCTCTGGTGTGTAGTGGTTACCTGCACTTTTTTTATCCCTGGTGGCTAGTGTTTCTCCCACCCCTAATCTCCATAGTGTTTTAGTGATGCTCAGTCACAGGTTTTCCCTGGTGGCTGGTGGTTCTCCCCACCCCCAATTCCTCAAGTGGTTAAGTGCCACTCAAGCATGAGTCTTCACTAGTGGTTAGTGGTTCTTCCAACCCAATATTACTGACTCCTTTTGTTAGTATAGCAGTATGTGGAAGTATGTCAGCCCCCACAACCTCCCCCACACATGCATAGCCCTCCACCCACCTGATTATGCTCACATACTCATCTATTCACACACACACACACACACACACACACACACACACACACACACACACACACACACACACACACACACACACACACACTCACTCCTACCTGATCCCACATTTTTCTTACTGACTGTACTGTAACCAGTCTATAGTTAATGTACCATTCAGACCAAAACAGATGGCTTTGTCTTGCTAATGTAACATTTTTACAGTATGTTATTAGTGTCAGATTTATGTAATATAAGTAGGACACGTTAGATTTGTTTGACTCATCCAGTTATTTACCACAAGTCTTGTTGTTTTCATTATTTTAAGGTAAATGGAAAGAAGCTCCATGGGTTAACTACAGATAGATATATAGGTATGGTGCAAGCATTTTGCAGTGGCAGTTACAGATTTTGATACAAAAAGGACCTGGCCGGTTTTATTATTACAGGCTCTGTCATCAAAGTCTGAACTACACAGCACTACGATCTGGTTGTAATAAGTTATTGCCATTTATATAGCTTCACTATACAACCTTCTAGTCGAGTGTGATGTATATTACCTGCAGTCCTACAGATGGATTTCAACAAATCTTTTTATCGTCTAATTACAAGAGTCATTAGATTTTCAGAGTTGGCAGCTTAAGTAAATTTAAATGATATGGATATAAAGTGGGAGCACTATCAGCTTTTAATTGTGAGCCCTCTCTACAGAATATAATAATGCTAAATGAAGAAAACATCTGCAGCACATCTACTTGCAGACAAAGAACAGATATTACATTGCACCCTAGAATCTGTAGTGCCAGTCTTATAGCAGACCACAGTGTACTTTTCTGGTGCAGTTGTGCAGACCTTGACAGATTTACTTGAAATTACTTTTCAACAATGTGATTTTGATTTTGACATTTGTTTTGTGCTATTCATAATATTCATCAGAATGTGGTCCTCCCAGGGCCCATTAAGGATTACCTACAACAGGAATGGTTTTCCAACAAGGTGAACTCTGGAACTGGTAAAATTTCCCAGGAGTTGGTACAATTTAATACCCATGGATTGGGCAGTAATTACTGCAATTGCAAAACAGGAATGTTTATCATATTGATCACTAGCCTTAACTGTATGGGTTATATCCTGCCAAGGATATAACAGCCAACTAACTTCTGAAACTTCGGGGATCTTCCATGCACCCAGAGTGTCAGAAAGCTTGAGCTGAGCTGACTAAAAACAAGTTTGGACACCAAGCCCTTCACAGCTTTATCGTCGTCAAAGATTATGCTCCTCTGAGGCTTTTGAAGATCGACGATCGGCTTGTGCTGTTCCTTTGTGGGGCAGATAAGTTACTTTTGGGAAAAAAAATTCCTTTCAATTATTTTGGTTGATTATTAATACTTTCCTGTTTTTGAAAATTATTTTAAAGCTAGGAATTTGTGTTTTCACAAACTGTCACAAGACTGTGCTGTACTTTTAAACGAGAGCACTCTTTTTTCCTAGAAGTTGTTTAATGTATTAAAAAAAAGTCTGTGGAGAAATTGTGTTTAATTTACATTTCAGGGCTGACATGCATTCTAAATTGCTTTTTTACTGTTTTGTGTGTGTGAAAAACTGACTTTAAAAGAATTTAAATTTTTGCCAACTTTTTCTGCTTGTTTTCTCTGGAAAAGGGGCAACATTTTCTGCTTAACCAAGTAGCAAGCAGCAGGTCCCAAGGTTGGACCTTCTCAAAGCCACAGAAAGAAAAAGTTAAGCAAACAGCTTTGCCACCACAGCAGGCTATCAATTTGCTTCAGATGCAGGTGACTCTGCTGTAGCCATCTTGTTGGTTTTGGAAAGAGAAGATGGAAGGCTTCCCTGTTTTGTCAGAATGCTGTGTCCATCCCTGGGGAAGCTACTGCTGCTTTTATAACACAGTTGCCCCCACTTTTTATGTCAAAAAGAAACAGGAAACTAAATGTGTATCTACTTCTCCTCAAATTTCCTCAGACAGGATTAGTTTACTGGGTCCAGCTAATGATTTTATTCAGGCTTTTGAGCCTTCTTATATATTATTTTCTGGTAAAAGAAAGAAGGATACCTCCTTTCCTAGAGAGATTCAAGATTCTGACAGGAAAATGAAGGGACAGCTACAAATTTTCTTCTCAGTTTTCTGATTCTGACTCAGGGGAGAGCTCATTTCTTATTCTCCCTTTGGGGTTCTTCTCTCTTTCAGACTTTTTCCAGAATATGCAGTATTTTCAGTTGGAGTACATTGAGGTTTCTCAGTCCTACAGAAGATTTTAGTTGCTGTTACAGAAGGAAATTCCTGAGCAGTCATGATTTCCTACAGCTCTGTCAACTTTGGAGGATATGTGTGTCTGTGCCTGTATTCTTTATGATAGCCAGCCTGCTGCTAATAAAAATGGCAGATAGTATGTATAATTTCTCAGTCTTTTGTACACTTTTCCCAAACCTGACCCAGAAGCAATAGCTGTAGCTATTCCTACTGTTGCCAAGAGTTAGTTAATTTCTGTCCTACTCTTTTGATAAAGATGAGAAGATTATTGATGGATACAGGAAAATAGTGTATGCTTCTGCAACTTTGATTATCAGAATTTTGAATTGTCAGGCTCATATGTTAATGTTTATTCTTAATAATTGTGAAAATATGAGGAATGTTTGGTTTGCATTTTCATCTTTTGAGGGAACATCTGCTTTAATTTATTTGGTTTCTCCTGTTGTACTAGTCACTACTCCCTGTTTACAGTGGAATGACTCAGTTGATAATTCTTCCAGAGCCATGGCCCCTGGTACTGTTTGAGGACATTTGCCTGACTGTATTCTCAGAATGTCCAAGAGGATGTGAATAATTATATTTTATTTACTCTTGTGGATAGAGTTTCAGTTTTTGGTTTGTTTGCTGCAGAGATGATCAAAAAGTGTGGTGAAAGGGGTAAGTTAAATCAGGGAAGCTCTAGGATGTTCTGTCCTCCTTTTCTAATGTTCTAAGGGACTCTTTAACCCTCATCTAAGTCTGGCATACTGGCTAAGGTGTTCTAAAAAGAATTCAGGAGCACACAAAACCAACAGCAGTCCATCTAGTCAGTTTGACTGTTTAATGGACTCTGTACCATTCTCCCACCCTGAAGGTCTGTTTTCTCTTCCAGAAAGTTGGAATCTCCATTTTTCTCTTTGGCAACAGATAGTTTCTGACAAATCATTCAGCAGGTTTATAGATGACAGTGAGAGGAAATTCCTCCTTGCCAGAAAGCTATTCCTCATCCACCATAACAATCTCTTTTATTTCCATCTGTCCTTCATTATACGCTGCTCCAGGGAATGTTTGGACCAGTTTCTCTTTTCCAGGTTGGGAAAAGCTTTTGTTCAGGTATGTTTTTAGAGCTAAAGAAAGAAGATGTTTGGAAGTGAGTTCTAAATCTTTCTTCTTAGACCTGTTTGTGATAGTGACTAACTTCAAAATGGTGTAATTTCACAATCTGTTACCCTTCTTCCTCATTCAAGTTTCCTGATAACTCTACATTTAAAAGCTATTTATTATCTTTTTCCTTTTCATCCAGACTTCAGAAGTTTCTTAAGGTTTGTGTGTCTGGACCACTTTGTCAGTTCCCTGTTTTACCTTATCTACTGCACCAGGACTGTTCACTAAATGGCTAGCTCCAGTTATAGCTTGTTGTAAGATACAGGTATCCATCTTCTTTTTTACATAGTTAGATGACTTACTTATTTGTGCAGAGTATTTCTCAGTGTGTCAGGAATCTCTCACTTGATTACGTGATCTCTTACACAATCTGGAATTCCAAGAGAAAATTCAAAAGTTCTTTTTGACTCCTTCACACAGAATTGTGTTCCTGTGGTGTCACCTGGACACCCAAGTTCAAAAAGCTTTTCTTCCACAGGAAAAAGTAGATCTATATTTAGATTTATGTCTAAGGTTTTCCAGTCAGACTTCAGTCACTACTAGGGAATACTTCAGTATTTTTTTTTTTTCAAAACAAGTTTATTGTTTTAACATATAAGAGAAATATCATAACAATTTTATACAAATAATTAAAAATAGGTATTATTATAATATTCAACAAAACAACTAAAGTATTTACAAAGACATCCACTACAATCAGATCAATTAATTAAACTAAAATACTGTGCTATTGAAATTAGAATTTTTTTAACAAATTTTGTAAATTATCCCATACAATAAAATGTGATGTTTTTCTAGTTGTTCTCATTCTAATTGTGCTTATTTCCATATGACACATTATATTCATAACATTTTTAAATTCATTGAACGAAGGAGGTGTATCTGAAATCCAATTTCTAGTTATTATTTTCCTAGCCACTGCTAGGATAGACCATAACAAGGGAAGCTTAATCTTTTTAACACATTGAGGTACAGGTGTGTTGAATAATATAAGAGACTTAGAAATAATGAAATTATCTGTAAAAAGAGCCTGCAAAAATTCATTAATTGACTTCCAGTATTCTTTCAACTTCATACAGTCATAAAACATATGAGCCCAGTCAGCATTAATTTCTACATTACATCTCTTACATAGATTATCTTTATTATTAATTTTATTCATCATCAAAGGTGTATAAAAAGATCTATGTAAAATTTCCATGTATAAAGTCTCCAGACAATGGAAGATGTAGTTCTATAAGCAGATTCCAATATATATTGTTTATCTTGTTGAGTTGGTGGGTCCCCATTAATAGAGGTGAAATAATTCCAGTATGAATCTACATTGTAAAAAGTTTCTTGTCTGATAATTTTATGTATATATGAAAGTTTACCTTTATCAGAAACTTTATGCTGTAAATTTATTATCAAGTAATCAATCAGTTTTGGAATAGATTCTTTAACTGTTATAGACATTAGATCTATTCTATCAATGAGATGTTGTCTAAAGATCTGAACCTCTAACCAGCAAGTTTCTCTTAGATCAAATTCTTGTTTTAAGAAATCCAGATTTTTAACTTTATTATCAGATATCAGCTGATACCAGTACTTTAGATTATTATCTATAGCTAAATGAGCTCCTTCAGAAGTAGATGACATAAGCATACCCTGAGTATAAATTATAGGGAATACAATAAAATTCCATTCCCTATACTTAGGGTGCATGAATATAAAGTTACGATAACTAATAATAATATTTAAAGGGTAACAGACCATATGTTTAGGTGTAATAGGTGAAGTACAAAATTCCTTTAGCAACCACAACATGGAGTTATTTATAATCATATTTTTATGTGTTAAGGAGATTTTCATGAAGTGCATACTAATTAGCTCCCAATAATCTTTCCATTTTGACATATGACCGATCTATTAATAAAGTAATAACTTTTATAATAGAAGAGATAATATATAAATTAAAGTCTGGAAAATAAATACCCCTTGAGACCAGCTATTAGTATGTTTCTTTAATGCAATCCTAGGTCTATTAGGTGCCCATAAGAAATTTAACATTAGTGTATTCAGTTTCTTGATAGTTATTTTTGTAGGTGAAAGTATTATTGATTGTATTAAGTATAAAATCTTGGGGAATATTATCATTTTAATAATTGTAAGTCTCTCCTCCATAGTAAAAACATATTATTCCAGGTATTAAAAAGATTTTGTATATTAAGAAAACAGGTATTATAGTTATTATATATAATAGATTTAATATCTTTAGATAGTATTATACCTAAATAAGTTATCTGACCTGAGTTGGGTACATATTTAGTAAAATCACTAATGAGAGTATTTTTTCGTGTATATATAGGTAGTATTTTAGTTTTTCTTCATTGAATATTAAACCAGAAATACTTTTAAAATTCATCATTTTATCAAATAAAGACTGCATAGAAGAATTAGATCCTGCTGATGTAATTAGAACATCATCTGCAAAAGTTGAATTTTTGATGTTGTATTTTCTTCTATTTCAAAACCCTCTATGTCAGTACTGTTTCTAATCAAATTAGCCCAAGGCTCCATTACTAAAGTGAATAATAGTGGAGAAAGTGGACATCCTTGCTTTGTACCTTTAAGAATGGGTATTTTTGTGAAACATATGTTCCTACCTTAATATAAGCCAGCGTTCCTTTGTATAAATGCTCAATTAAATTTACAAATGCATCAGAGAAATTTGTGCATTTCAGTAAGGTAAACAGATAGTCCCAACTTACTGAATCAAATGCTGAACCTATATCAAGACTAATAAGTGTTAAATCTTTCTTTTTCCTATTTGCAAAATCAATTAATGTTAAAGTTCTTCTTATATTATCAAAAGTATTTCTATTTACAATGAAGCCTGTCTGATCTATGTCTATAATGCCGGCGATAATTGTCTTCAATCTATCAGCAAAAATACTCATAAACATTTTATAATCAACATTAAGTAATGAGATGGGTCGATATGAAGAACATCTAGTTGGATCTTTATTAGGTTTTAAAATTGGTGAAATAAATGTATATTACCAAGATGGGGGGGTTATTAACTCAGTTTGGGCCAGAATAAAACCTTATGTATTAATGAATATGTAGTTTTAGAAAGGATTTTATATATCCCTGGTATAATACCATCATTACCCGGTGCTTTGTTTGATTTAAGCTTATTTATTTGTGTAATAACTTCTGTATATGAAATACTCTTGTCCAATAGTTTAATCTGTTGTTTATTAAGCTTTTTATTCATGTTTGTGGTTATAAACTCCTTTATTTTATCTTTAGGTTCCATGTTAATGTTGTTATGGTTAATCTTGTGAAAGTGATTTCTAAATTCGTCCAGTATTTCTGGTATACTAGAAACATTCTTCTTTTTCCTTAGAGAAAAGATTTCTTTGATATGGTTTTGTTTATTCAATCTTTTGTTTTATTTTTAAGTCTATGTAAGTATTTGGGGCTTATTGAATAAGACAAAACTTGTATTTCTCTAAAGTTATTTTAACTTTATGAGTTAAAATTTCTTTGTATTTCTCATTTAGTTTGTTTATTTCTTCAATAACTTTCTTGTCCATAATATTTTCTTTATTATTATGCTTATAAGAGTCCAGTTTACTTTGAATATCTAACAATTCCTTATCCCAAGATTTCCTTTTGTTATTATACCATCTGATACTTTGTCCATATAAATATGATTTTAAGGCATCCCAAACATAGACAATGGAGACTTCAGGAGTATTATTTATGTCTAGAAAATGTTGTACTTCTGAAAGTATATATTCTTTATAGTCTTTTAGCTGAGTTAAGTATGCTGGTATCCTTTTGATCTGAACATTATGAGTATTTTTATCATGAATACAAAAACAATTGAGTTATGATCAGATATAGGACATGAAATGATTTTGGAATTAATTAAATCTGTTTCCATCTGGTTAGAAATAAAGACCCTATCTATTTTTGAATAAGTTTTGTATCTGTTAGAAAAAAAGGTGTATG